>NC_056750.1:806207133-806537062 GCF_019279795.1 Protopterus annectens | reverse complement strand
CCCTCCAGGCATTACTTCCTGATTTTGCATCATCGCTCCTGTTGCCTTGATGATGTGAAGTTGGGCTATTAGTTCACTTCCTCAATAAGGAAGGCAGTAGGTAATGCCAGGCATTATGGGTATGATACTTCTAATTGCTTAAAAAGTGGATGATGATGATGCGTTTCCTGCCCTTCTATTCACTTTTTTTTTTTTTTAAGTGAATTAGACTAACATTTAAAAGGTGTCATTAATTTTGGCTTTGTCAAAAATTCTTGAGCTAAGAACTTGCAAAGTATAATGCATAGATACACATGACCATATGTACATACATGTTTCTGCGTGCACACACGCATGCACACAGTCAAATTTATGAGCTTGACGCATACAGGATATGCCATTATTCTGATACTAAAATTTAATTTAGTTTACAGTGTGGTGGATGGATAACAGAATGCTTTATGAATGTAACAGAATGTTTGCTGAAAATACTGTTTTACAGCTTTGCCTGGAGCTCTGGATTTAGTTAGAAATGCAGCAGCTGTCAAAATCATTGTGTAAGCAAAACCTCACCATTTTCAAAATATATACCCATTTATGAAAACACAGCAATCAATATGCCTCTTACAAACTATTAATGCTTCTGACTAGGACATGCTGTCATCATGTCGGCAGGGAAGCCAAACATCCCGCAGATGCAGAAGTAGGGGCAGAATACATTGGAATTATTCAGGCCAAGTGTGCCATTGCATTCTACCTAAAAGTGATAAGACAAAAAAGATCAATATAGCAGATAAGCGACTAAAACATGCCTTAACAAAAAAAAATTATGGGAAATTGAGAAAATGCATTGCTGTTCTTCACATGATCTTTAAATCCAAACTGGGAAGGGAAAGAAAGGGAATAAAGTAGCCTTGAGAAATTATTCTCGGCACCCATACATCTTGAATGATGGCTGTGCAGAGACAGATAAACTGTGACTGTCACCATCACAGGACACTTGAGCAAGTGTTGGGGAATGCTGAAAGGGTTTGTCAGTGAATGGACCGAAAAGCCTTTGATACAGACCAGCTCTGCATCTGGGATAATTAGCCCTTCTGGATGCAGGAGAAAGACCTTTGAAAGGAGGGGAAACGTAGCTCAGTGGTATAAAGAGTCTTGATCTCCTGCAAAGAGTCTCTTTAATCTTAGGGCCCATCAAATAGGGCATTCAAGAATGACATCCTGAAGTTCTCCACAAAGCCACACGAATGCGTCCAAGCATGGTGGGGGTGGGTGATGCCAGTGCCTCCTTCCCTAGATGTGCCAGCCACAACATTAGACAGAAGGTGCATGGACACATTTGGTACACACAGCACGGAGCATAACTAGAACTTCAACACCTATTTGGAATCTGCAGTTGTGACACTGGCGATAGCAAGCAAAGGACGAAAAAACATACGCTTGCATCTTAAATCTGTCGAACTCCCAAGATTCCCTATTCAGGGATGGATAGAGGAATACTCTTCAGATAGTACCTTCCTTGCGACTGAACACCATGACGGTATCCACAAGTGGCCACTTACTACAATGTGGCCTGTACCTGGAGGGAAACTAAAATATAATCTGATTTACAGGAAATGGGTTTCATCATATCCTATTCCTTCCATGCCCTCTGGGAAACAAGGTCAGTGAGATCACCTGCGGGGGGACCACCCAGGATGTACAGTGGATACAAAAAGTTTACACACCCCTGTTAAAATGCCAGGTTTTTGTGATATAAAAAAATGAGACCACAATAAATAATTTCAAAACTTTTCCCACCTTTAATGTGACCTATAACCTGTACAATTCAATTGAAAAAAAAAAACAAATCTGTTGGGGGAAAAATATAAAAAAAACATACAATACGCTGCTGCATAAGTGTGCACACCTTTAAACTAATACTTTGTTGTGTATGCACACCCTTAAAACTAATACTTTGTTGAAGCACCTTTTGATTTAATTACAACATTCAGTCTTGTTGGGTACACACATGCCATCAATTAAAGAGACTCTGATTAACCCCAAATAAAGTTCAGCTGTCCTAGTAGGATTTTCCTGACATTTACTCAGCTGCCTGCTACAGCAAACGCCATGGTTTGCAGAGAGCTTACAAAGCATCAAAGGGATCTCTTTGTTGAAAGGTATCAGTTAGGAGAAGGATACAAAAAAATGTCCACAGCATTGGATATACCAAGGAACACAGTGAAGACAGTCATCAAAAAGTGGAGAAAATATGGGACAGCAGTGACATTGCAGAGAACTAGACATCCCTCCAAAACTGATGAAAAGACTAGACGAAAACTGGCCAGGGAGGCTGCCAAGAGACCTACTGCAAAACTGAATGAGCTGCAGGAACTTCTGGCAAGTACTGGTTGTGTACTACATGTGACAACAATCTCCCATATTCTCCATGTCTGGACTATGGGGTAGGGTTGCAAAATGGAAGTCTTTTCTTACAGAGAAAAATATTCAGGCACAGCTAAAATTTGCAAAACAGTACATCAAGTCTCCAAAAAGCATGTGGGGAAAATGTGTCATGATCTGATGAGACCAAGGCTGAACTTTTTGGCCACAATTCCAAAAGGTACGTTTGGCACAAAAGCAACGCCGCATCACCCAAAGAACACCATCCCCACGGGTGAAGCATGGTGGTGGCAGTATCATGCTTTGGAGTTGCTTTTCTTCAGCTGGAACTGGGGCTTTAGTCAAGGTGGAGGGATTTATGAACAGTTCCAAATACCAGTCACTTTTGGTCCAAAACCTTCAGGCATCTACTAGAAAGCTGAAGATGAAGAGGAATTTCACCTTTCAAAATGACAATGACCCCAAGCATACATCCAAATCAACAAAAGAATGGCTTCAGCAGACAAAAAAATCAAGTTTTGGAATGGCCCAGCCAGAGCCCAGAGCTAAATCCAATAGAATACCTGTGGGGTGACCTGAAGAGGGCTGTGCACAAGAGATGCCCTCACAATCTGACAGATTTGGAGGACTTTTGCAAGGACGAGTGGGCAAATATTGCCAAGTCAAGATGTGCCATGCTGATAGACTTCTACCCAAGAATACTGAATGCTGCAATTAAATCAAAATGTGCTTCAAAGTATTAGTTTAAGGGTGTGCCCACACAACAAAGTATTAGTTTAAGGGTGTGAACACTTATGCAACCAGCATACTGTACGTTTTTTATTTTTTATATTTTTCCCCTAACAAATTTGCTTGTTTTTCAATTGAACTGTACAGGTTATAGGTCACATTAAAGGTGGGAAAGGTTTTGAAATTATTTATTGCGGTCTCATTTTTTATATCACAAAAACCTGGCATTTTAGCAGAGGTGAGTAAACCTTTTACAGCCACTGTAGATGGGCCAGACCCAAAAGTCTCCATGAACACCGACTCCTACTGAGAAGGGACAATGGTGGACCAGACTTCATTTTGTCACAATAATTCAAAAAAGTCTACAAAGAAGACATCTTCCAAAGGCGACCTCAGGGGTCCTTCCTCCACATCAAGGTCAGTGTCTTCTGTGAAGAACATCTGAGGGGAGTCCAAATGCCTCTTCTTGCTTGCAGTGATGTTTTCTGTGCTCCTCTACAATGGTCGCATAACAGGAGCTAAGATCATCAGGGTAGACAAATTTCTGATCTTGATCAGGACCAATCAGGTGTGACTGTCCCTATGGATAGGTAGCAAGTCTGAACTGAAGTTTAAGAAGCAGCAAAGGATCGGGGCAGATCAAGATGTGAGCAAGGGGCCCCCGCTTCCGAATGAGTAATGATCCTTTTGAAACCATCAAATGCTGAAACTGAAACCTGTCCCAAGGAGGGACTTCTCACACTCAATGATCCAAAGAGTTCCACCCTCTATGCACACCATGGGTCTAATTTGAGGCTAATGCCAGAACCAAGTCATAAAAGGTCAAAGGACCAAGAAACAAGGATGGCTCCAAGAGTCTCAGAACAGACCCCTTGGCTCCAGGACCAGTCAATGTTCAACATGGTCAGAAACAAAGGCATCCAGATTACCGGCTCCAACAGGGACACCACAAGGGGAGCATCTGGATTCAAGACTACCTAATCCAAGAGTCAGACTGGAGAAGGAGAAAACAGAACATAAGTGGCAGGTACAGGTCCCACAATTTTCAGAGTGGGGGGAACAGGCAAAGCTCCCAGCTGACTCTTCATCCTCAAAAAGTTCATCACACTATCCATATCAGTTTCAGAAAGACTGCTCGAAGACCTCACCATTCTGAAGGATAACACCACCAATAAGTGGTCTCAAACGTCAATGCCCATGACTCTCTAAAGGAAGGATTGGAGAACAAAGATGTGGAAAGGAATGCTTGGGGAGAAAGCAGGCTTTGAAATGTCAGCCAAAGTCAGAGATTAGACCCTAGGTCAATCCAACATGGATGTCAAACAGGCTGACCATTTCTTGAAGCTTGAGGGATTGTCAGACATCTATATACAAAACTGCGAAAGAGCCAAGATAAACTACTCAAACTGCACACAATAAATTGGACAATTATCAGGAAAAAACAGTAGTTAAACACTCCACTAATTAAACATCGTAAGCCACAAACTGCTCAGAAAAGAGTCACAGAAAAGGTGAAGGGTTTCCTTTTTCTTTTCTCTTATTATGGAAGGGGAGGAAAAAATGATGGGAACTGCCAGAAGAAAAAATATACAGATACAAAAACAAGTCACCTCACTAATGCTGACAGAAGAAATCTAGCACCAAAGAACAACAATAACCTGAATAACTGTCCTAGAAAAGAAACTAATCAGTTATCTGAAATCTCACACAAACCAATGAGTGCACAGCCAAAGAAACTACACCTTGTTGGGAAGTGGCAAACGAGATCTGGGGAGACTGGCAGGGTGGCAGTGCATTATAGAAAAGGGAGTAGCTTGAGTCTTAGAGCCAAAAGTCTTGTATGAAGTATGGGACTCGGATCTACATGGATCGAACAGGCACAAGGAAAAAAGAACATTAGATCAGCAGTTTTGAAAATTTCAACTCCCGCAATACAGATTCAAAATGATCAGCTTTGTTACCCGATCAAAATCACAAGGATACAAATTGTGAGTCCTCAAAATCTGAGAAATCAGGTATTTTAATCTGCACCATCCTTGTGGGGGGGTTGCATCCTTACACCGTCTACCTGTTATACATATTACCTCCTAGGGTTGCTGCTCCTTTGAGTAAGGGTGAAAAAACACTTTAAAAACACAAACATTTAAAATTTCAAACCTATATGCACTTGCTGTTTCAAGAACCTTGTACTATGGTGATAAACAATGAAAAACAGCAAAAAGGCAATAAAAAACAACAAACCCTGGTTAAGGATCTCAAAAGCTCACCAAATTTATTCAGACTTAGTGCTTCGGCTCCAAGCCTTCAACAAGTATAAAATTTACAATCATCATCTCATCTTAAATAGTATACAATTTTGAATAACTCAATCATTCAGTCAATTAAACAGTTCAAATCACATATTTCCAATTACATTCTTTGTTCAACCCAAAGGGTTCTAAGGTATACTTTAAAATAAAGAAAGTTTCTCTACTGAGCAATTTATCCTTAATATCCCCACATTCACCTAATGACATTTCTATTTGTAAGATACAGCCCTTTCAGCTCTCTGGATTTGAATTATGTGCAGAAACAAAGTGATACCCTAAGGGGCTATCAAACTTTTAATTTTTAATATCACGAATATGTTCTTGCAGATGAATTTTAAAAGGTTCTAGCTGTCTCTCCTATACGATATAAATTGCAACCACATTTCAGGGCATAAACTTCCCCTTCTGTGCTGCACATAAACAATCCTCTTGGGGTAAACCTTATATTATTTACCTTCGTAAATGTATTTTCAACATGTTTACAAACAGAACACTTATTACAAGTTTTTGTACCTAGATTACCAACACTAGGATTTGCATCTATAGTGACATCTGGTGGTAGAAAATGATTATGCACCACCATGTTAGTAAATTTCTGCTTCTGTAAGAAATGGTTACATATTTTTGAAGTAAATGTTTTATAGATCCTTATCTCTCACTACCATCAACCATTATTTTTTAACTTCTCTTGTTATATCACTAGATAATATATTATACGTGTTACAAAATATACCTCCCTACCTTTCTCACTATTCCTCTTTCTTTCATTATTATTATTATTATATAAACCGTCCTTACTCTTCTCTCTTTTTCTAATCTTATTCAAATTTTTGGAAACACTTCCTTCACTAATGTCTACCTTTTTATATCCATCTCTTAATATTTTCTCCTTGGATGTTTTCACCATCCCTTCTTCATACCTCCTTTCCAAAAACATTTTCTGCCAGTGTTAGCTCCTTTTCAAATACACTATCAGAGCTACACAATTTACTTATCATACCTCTCCAACCATACCAAATTACTCATTTTTTACCAAGTTGTGGGGTCCAAATGAAGGGGGTACCACAATTCCCAGAGTGGCACCCCTTCATTTCCGACTTTTTTCGTTTGGTTTATTTTATTTTTTTTAATATCGTGCTGTCGGAGCGGACGTCATCACGTGTGCGATGTCAGCCCTGTCAGGGCCATCAGCCAGTCGGAATTGAGCTCAAGGAGCTCACATAGTCATTTCCAGCTGCAAATGCGAGCAGTAACAGCAGTTTTGACTTTATGAAACAGCACAGCAGCAAATGCGAGTGGCGGTGGATTATTGGCAGCAGCACTCGTTTCAGTGAAAGTGTAGTGCAGTTTTGGATTTATCTAAAAAAAGTGGATTATTGGCAGCAGCACTCGTTTCAGGGAAAGTGCAGTTTTGGATTTATTTAAGGAAAATGGATTATTGGCAGCTCGTTTCATTTGGGGGAAAGTGCAGATTTGGATTACAGCACTCATTTCATGGATTATTGGACTCTCGTTGGAAGTGATGTATTGAAATCAAGTAAGGTGTGTGTGTGAGTGTGTGTGTGTGTGTGTGTGTGTGTGTGTGTCTGTGTGTGTGTGTGAGAGAGAGAGAGAGAAAATGTCCCCATGTAATACACCTGGTGGCTAGAGATATTCAGGCTCAAACCCTGTACCTTTGGTACAGGGTAAAAAAATGCCTAAAATCCCTAGCCACCACCATTTCAGAGCTTTGTCCAGATTTTTTTGTGCTAAGAGATGAGAGCTATGGTGAGAAGTGAACAGAATTTGTATTCCCCCATTATTGGCTTTGTTGTTTGTCCAGGTTTTTTGTGCTAAGCGTTGAGAGCTATGGTGAGTGAGAAGTGAGAACTGAATTTGTATTCCCTCATTATTGACTTTGTTCAGGTTTTTTGTGCTAACAGGTTGAGAGCTATGGTGAGAAGTGAGAACTGAATTCACCAAATGATAGCCATTAAGTTTCAGTCTTCCTAATTTTTAGGGAACTGCTGATTTGGCATAGTGGTATGGTGCTCTGACTGTAGTGCAAAGGGTCCTGGGTTCAAGACTTGCCAGTGAAATGCATGGTGGTAACACATTTTATTCTAGCAATTTTTCAAAATTATACAAACAATGTTTAAAATGTGTACCTGGTAAGTCCCTAGCCACCACCACTTGTGAGCTTTTTCCAGTTTTTTTTGTTCTAAGAGTTGACAGCTATGGTGAGAAGTGAGAACTGAATGTGTATTCCCCCATTACTGGCATTGTTTGTCCAGGTTTTTGTGCTAAGAGGTTGAGAGCTATGGTGAGATGTGAGAACTGAATTCACTAAATGATAGCTATTAAGCAATGTTTAAACTGTGTCACTGTTTTTTTGACCTTTTGCCCCCCCCCCCCCAAAAAAAAAACTGAAGTTGAAAATAAGTGCAAGAAGCTGTGAAATATGCCTATGGCTTACACTACTGTCATTCTATTTCTAGTGTGGGTGTGAAAGTAGACTTTTATGACGGAAATGTTCTGAATTGGGCAGTTTTGTCATTATTGGTTCATGCATTTTGTTTCACTGCCTACAGTACCGCCTATTGGAAAAATGTTCAAACAATAAATTTAAAATGCTCTCTAACAAGTGTGCTGTATGACGGAATATAACTTAATAAAGTCAGGAAGGTGTATAAAAAAAAGAATATATGTATGTTTCTTGTTTTGTGTGCAAGGGGCCAGTGATTTGAAAACAGCCCAAAGGTAATCTTTATCCACCACTGGCCAGATGCATTTTCTTTGGATGTGGTGTGTGGGTTTCAATGCTATTTCAATGAATGAGTTTCAAGGGCAGATAAGTTTTAATGCCAAGTCTATTTTCATTGTGAGACAGTATTGCTTTGTTTAGCAGATGTCTTAGTGTTTGTGCATTTTTGTACTGCAAAATGAAAAAATAAAATCAAATAATCATTGCAGAAGTAAAGCAATACACACACATTAGTGTTTATGGTAAATGGGGAGAAATCGCCAGGTAATGGGAAATTGGAATGGCTGCAAGGGGACTCTGGTGCCATATTTTGGTTGTCTGTTCTTCACTTTGCATTTGAAAGTTGGCATCCCACAATTCCATTGGAGTGTGTGGGATTACGTAATTATATATGCAAATTAGATGTTAATCAGCCTACAGATTTGTACCTATTTTTCATGGGCCTTGTCCAGATCTTTGATGGTTCCAGGTTGAGAGGTATGCTACTTATTCTTAAGAATTTATTGTACGGCAGTACCGAGATTAAATGTTGTGGATGGCAGCTAGTTCCAAAGAGAAATGCATCATTCTGATCACATTTTCTATGGATGGTAGTTTCTAGACCCTTGACATCTATATCCAGGAACGTAACTTCCTTTCCTATCTGTATGCAATCAAATTTGAAGCCGAAACTGTTAACCTGTAAATTCTTTACAAACAATTGAGCTTCTTCCATATTCCCTTTACACAAAAAAATCAGATCAATGAATCTGAAATATTGTAATACTTGTGATTGATAATGTGTGTATGTATACATATATATATATATATATATATATATATATATATATATATATATATATTCTACTTCAAATTTGCCCATCACTATATTTGCATACATTGGGGCAAACGCTGCCCCCACTGCCGCTCCCTGTAGCTGATGGTAAGCATTTCCATTAAATGTAAAACAATTATTTTTAAGGCAAAAATCTACAAGTTCTATCATGAAATGGGCTAGGGGGGAGTCTCCCAAATAATGGAAAAGTGCTCTTATTCCATCCTTATGTTTAACGATGGTATATAAACTTTTAATGTCTGGACATACCCAATACATGTTCCCATTCCAAACATTTTTATTAATTTTCTGCAAAGAATCTTGACTATTTTTGATATATGATGGTAGGGCAAATACATACGTTTTTAAATATTCGTGCAATAATACAAATATTTCAAGAAATATTTTTCAGCGGACACTATTAGTCTGCCCTTAAAATCCTGGATGCCCTTACAGGTTTTATAGAAACAGTAAAATAAGGCTATGCATGTTTTCTCTATGCAAAACTTCTTTTTTTAAATCATTACTAGTAAAATATCCTAGACGCAGACCTTTTTGAAGCAACAGTTCATATTTCTTAATAGCGTCATAATAATCTTCTACATCACATTTTTCATATACTTCCTTATCTTCCAAATGAGCAAGACACATTTTCATATATTGCACATAGTTCAAAATAACTATTTGATTCCCCTTATCTGATTATTTTACTACCAATCTTTTGTCTGCACATAATGCCTTAAAGGCTAACCATTAATCTTTTGGCCGGTTGTATGTAATGTTTTGCATACTTCGAATAAAATCAAAATACAATTTTTCTATTACAAAATTCAGAACAGAAATAAAGCTTTGTATATTCACATTTAGAAATGGAGGTATAAACAAAGATTTACTTTTAATTGTTTCTGTATTCAATATACTATAAGCATTTATCCTGTCTTCCCCCATATCATCATTATTAGAAACACATGAATAAAAAGAATCATTTAAACTTTCATCAGCATTTTGTTCTTGTTCATTATTTTGCGTACTAAAATAATCAATCAAATGTAATTTTCTACTTAATTGGAACAATTCACTTTTAAGTATATGTAGCTTGGGCAAAGCCGTAAGTATGAATTTTAATCCTAAATTTAAAACAGAAATAACAGTTTCAGAAACATTCAACCATGACGAATTCAATACTAAACTTTTTTTATTTTCAAAGTCATACCTATTAATTCCATTTAGTTCTTTTGTCATTTCCCTTGTTATAATTACCATTCCTCCTTTGCCCCGTCATTTCGCCCTCTCTTTTTTCCCTGTTGTTGATCTTCCCTTTCCTTCCAAAAGCGATTATTAAAATCCGTCAGGTTCTGTGCTGCTGGCAATGGTGGATAGTCCTCTCCTTCATACTCTCCTTCAGTGGTTACATCAGCCTCTTCTGATGTAGCCAAGGAGACAGAGGCTGAAGCGGAAGTACTTTTATAAACTCAACTGTCCCACGTAATGACCTTAATCCATTACGTTTGTGTTTCCATAGAAACGCTGTTTAGTTATTATAGTCTCTTATATCTCTATTTATTTTTCCACTTTTCTTCTCCACCAAGTCTCACTCAAGATTTAAGAGTTTGTTGTTAATCTCTCCCAATAAGTCATCCATTCTTGAGCCATGTACATGTTTTTGTAAATCTGCACTCACCCGTAGTACTTCCTCCTTCAAACTGCGTTGCTTCAGAAGATTTCTCTCCACCAATATTTTAACCCGTTCCATAGAGCAATTGTGCTCTGCTGCTATCCACCTTTTTTTAAACAGTTCACCATTTTTATCTGTGGGATCCAATGGTGTACTAGGTGTCTTAAATGTCCTTAAACCTTGTGGGGCTATATTGAGTTCCACATACCTTTTTACACAAAGGATGTTAAGATGAGTACTGGTTTCTTTCCATAACAGGCTTCCCAGTTTTTCATGTAATTCACGTACATCCATGGATAGCAAACTTGCACCCATCGAGCCCACTCTCTGGAACGGGTTTACAAAACAGCAATTACATTCTCGCTCATATCAATCCCATACATTTACTGCCACATTGGTAGAGGTATTCAGGGGGGTTTCCATGGTTTTTGTAGCTCTCTCATTCGGCTGGAAGACATGTTGCTCCATACAGCATTGTGAGCTTTCCCCCAACATCTTCCCTGAACAAACAGGGGATGTTGTTCATAGGATCCGTGGCCATATATAATAACAACCACAACGATAAACAACGAAAAAAACAGCGAAAAAGCAATAAAAAACAAACTCTGGTCACGGATCTCAAAAGCTCACCAAATTTATTTAGACTTAGTGCTTCGGCTCCAAGTCTTCAACGAGTATAAAATTTACAATCATCTCATCTTAAATAGTATAAACATTTGAATAAATCAATCAGTCAATTAAATAATTCAAATCACATAGTTCCAATTACATTCTTTGTTCAACCCAAAGGGTTCTAAGGTGCTATACTTTAAAATAAAGAAAGTTTCTTTACTGAGCAATTTATTTATTTATTTTATTTATTTATTTTACATTTGTTGACTGGGCTAGTCTAACTGGATATATGTCCATTTTCAGTAGAGGCCTGGGGAGAAAAGCTCCAAGCACTAGCAGTGACAAAAAATACAATATATAGTAGTAGTCAAGTGAATTACAGTACATTGGCTACATAGGTCAGAACAAAACTGTACTGAGTCGTTTAGTAGGTTGAAGTTAATATCAAAATAGAGAGAGAGACAAAAAATACATTTTTTTTTGTAATATGAAGGAGATTATAAATTACAAAGTAGGCATCAAAGAATAGTATGGAAGAGAAGTATAGAGAGAGCAAGAAGGGGAATGAGATATGAGTCAGAGTTAGAGCATGGACAAAGCCAGTGAGATGTAAGATGTTCTTTAAGCTGTTTTTTAAATAGGGAAGTGGAAGCAAGAGTGGAAAGTTCAGTAGGAAGCTGGTTCCAGTTTTTACCTACTGTGTTGGAGAAAAGTGAGTCCCCAGCTTTGTTTTTTGACTTAATAGTGGAAACAAGGAGCTTTTTAGCTGAGCGTAGTGTTTCAAGATTTTTGTAGGGTGTAATCAGATTAGTGAGGATAGGGGTATTGTTAGGGTGAAAAAGGATCTTTTGGGTGATAAATTGTTGACAAAGTAGTTGGTTTTGCAGTTCTAACCCTCCCAGTTGTCTGAGGTTGAGACAGTGGCGAGTTCTAAATGGGGTGCCAGTGGCAAATCTGGCTATATTATTATAACTGGTGGAAAGTTTGGTAAGGTTGGTTTTAGACAGATTGGTATATATCACAGAAGCATAGAACAGGGTAGAGATAAGGTGGGTCTGGGCAATAGTCATTCTGGCCGAAGGGGTAAGGAAGGGTTTGATTCTGTAAAGAGTGCCTAGTTTTTTGTTGACAGACTTTATTGTAGAGTTAATGTGGTCATCATAGCTAACGTTGTTATCAATTGTTACTCCCAGAAGACGAGCTGTAGTGTCTGGGGATATGTTACTTCCATTGTTAGAGGTTATTGTGAAGTGCAGTTGAGGTGATTTATGAGTAGGAGCAAAGAGCAATAATTTTGTTTTTTGGGGTTCAGGAGAAGGCAGTGTTGCATGAACCAATGTTCAACACTGTTAAATACTGTTTGGGTGAGGGACTGGAGAGAGGTTATGGACCTGGCTGAACAAATTAAAGTAGAGTCATCTGCATATTGTATGCAGGTGGCTTGAGGAATTTTGGTATGTAGATAGTTAATAAACAATGAAAAGAGTAGAGGTCCTAAAATAGAGCCTTGGGGTACTCCAATGTTCACAGGGAGGGAAGTAGAAAGACTATTATCCCAAAGTACTGCTTGCTGTCTGTTTTCCAGATAGGATTTAAACCATTGCAATGCTTGTGGATCAAGTGATTGGGCTTTTAGTACGTCTATAAGCATATTATGGTTCAGCATATCAAAGGCTTTTGAAAGGTCAATAAACAGTGCAGAGGAAAAAGTGTTATTGTTACAATTTTTGTTTATGGAGTCAGAAAAGGGTAGCAGGGCAGTTGTGCTATGGAATGGCCTAAAGCCATGTTGGCAAGTAGATTATTTTGGAGAAGGTGGTCAAGTAGTTGTCTGTGGATGCATTTTTCCATTATCTTAGCTATTGGAGAGAGGTAGGCGATAAGCCGAAAGTTGGAGAGCTCAGTAGATGACCCACCTTTATGTAACAGGATGATGTGGGATACTTTCCATATGGCAGGGATTCTGCTTTCTAAAATAGTTCTATTTATAAGGATGGAGCTGGGATAGGCTATGGCTTTTGCTGCAATTTGCAGGTATTCAGCTGGCAGACAGTCAGCAGATGGGGTGCAAGGTTTTAGTTTTTGAAGTAGGTTGCAGATTACGGATGTAGGTACAGGTTGTATTTGAAAGTTAGGAGAAGGAGTCTTAGTGGTATTTAATGGGGAAGTGGTTATAGGTGGTAGAGTATTGGCTATGGTTTGAATGGCTACAGTAAAGTAGTTATTAAAGGCGTCGGGAATCTGGTTGGAGTTATCATGGTTGAATCCTGCTGGGGCAGGAGTAGAAGAGTACCTTGGCTGAAGAAGTTTGTTTATGCCTGACCAGAATTTTTGTGGTTTTTGTTGATGGGTTTGTTGGAGATGAAGGTAATGCTCTTTTTTTGTCTCTAAGAATATTTTTCTTGGTGGCATTTCTTAACTGTTTAAAGTAAAGGTGATCTGATGGACATTTGGAGGCTCTCCATTTAGCCCAGATTTTATTTCTAAGGAGGATGTTTTGCCTAGTTTGTTTTGTGAGCCAGGGGGCAATTTTGGTTCTTATTCGGGAAGAGCGATGGGGGCGTGGTAACCCAGGATGTGAAGAAATTTAGCGTTAAAGTAGGTCACTGCTTCATCAAGTTGAAGATGAGACAATGGTGACCAGTCACATGCTTTCAGTTCATTTAAGAAGCTCTCTGGATTAAAAAATTTTTTGGAGCGAGAGGTTTTAAAATTATTAGTAGTTGGGATACGGACTCTTTGCTTAATAATGTAGGTTAGCATATGGTCACTGATATCGTAAGGAAGGGTTTCTGATTTATAGGTATCAAGGTGGCTGTTGATAAGGATCCAGTCTAGGGTGGTTTCCTTACTGCTTGGCTTATGGATTCTAGTGGGAGTGGTTATAATTTGTGAGAATCCATAAAGACTTGTGATTAGTAGGATTAGGGGAACTACAGGTAACCCAGTCTATATTAAAGTCACCTAATACAATGGTCTCCTGAGGTAGATGGGTAGAGAGGTAAGTTTTCAAGAGTATTGGCATTATTTCCAGGGGGAGATATGTGCAAATTAGATAGATAGATTTGGAGTTCTTGATTTGAAGTTTGGCAGTAAGGGTTTCTGAATTGGTATCTGATGGCAGGAGTATATTGAAGGGTGATACTTGGAGTTTAGATTTGTACAAAATGGCTATACCTCCACCCTTTTTGGTTTTACGGTCACATCTTAGGATATTGTAATACAATTTATCCTTAATATCCCCACACTCACCTAATGACATTTCTATTTGTAAGATACAGCCCTTTCAGCTCTCTGGATTTGAATTATGTGCAGAAGCAAAGTGATACCCTAAGGGGCTATCAAACTTTTGATTTTTAATATCATGAATATGTTCTTGCAGACAAATTTTAAAGGGTTCTACCTGTCTCTCCTATAAAATAGAAATTGCAACCACATTTCAGGGCATAAACTACCCCTTCCGTGTTGCACATAAACAATCCTCTTGGGGTAAACCTTATATTATTTACCTTCGGGAATGTATTTTCAACATGTTTACAAACAGAACACTTATTACAAGTTTTTGTACCTAGATTACCAACACTAGGATTTGCATCTATAGTGACATCTGGTGGTAGAAAATGATTATGCACCACCATGTCAGTAAATTTCTGCTTCTATAAGAAATGGTTACATATTTTTGAAGTAAATGTTTTATAGAGCCTTATCTCTCACTAGCATCAACCAATATTTTTTTAACTTCTCTTGTTATATCACTAGATAATATATTATACGTGTTACAAAATATACCTCCCTACCTTTCTCACTATTCCTCTTTCTTTCATTATTATTATTATATAAACCGTCCTTACTCTTCTCTCTTTTTCTAATCTTACTCAAATTTTTGGAAACACTTCCTTCACTAATGTCTACCTTTTTATATCCATCTCTAAATATTTTCTCCTTGGATGTTTTCACCATCCCTTCTTCATAACCCCTTTCCAAAAACATACTTTCTGCCAGTGTTAGCTCCTTTTCAAATACACTATCAGAGCTACACAATTTACTTAAGAATTCATTGTACGGCAGTACTGATATCAAATGCTGCAGATGCAGCTAGTTCCAAAGAGGAATGCATTATTCTGATCAAATTTTCTATGGATGGTAGTTTTTTAATCTGCACCATCCTTGGGGTGGGGGTTCACCCTTAGACCTTCTACTCTTATACACATTACCTCCTGGGGTTGCTGTTCCTCCGAGTAAGGGTGAAAATACACTTTAAAAACAAAAAAATTGAAAATTTAAACCTATATGCACTTGCTGTTTCAAGGACCTTCTACTATGGCACTTAACATACATAAATATATTTGAGTATATAATGAAGAATTGCTGATGAGACTGTTCAAAACACAAAAAATCTGAATAAACTCATCGGCTATCATTATCACCAACTACACAATTTAAAAAAAAATTAATTGCAAACATACCCAACAGGCAACATTTACGATTATTAATGTGCCACAAAAAATAAGTACAGTTTTGTAAAATCTTACCATAACAGTTAATGTCCTCTTCACTGTTGCAGTATTCTTCATCCAAGGGATCTCCTGCCAAGGACAGCCCAACGTCTGTCCAGTACACCAAAGTTTTCAGCTCTTATAGGTGCTGTACATTACACGTATGCTCCTTTCACAAGATGTAGGCCATAAAGGTGACACTCAAACACACTCAGAACTCAAAAAGCCCCAGGAGGAACAGAGTACCCTCAGGGACATTGTGGAGCGTGTGCATCCAGAAGGAAAAATAAAGGAAGGAATAAGGGAAAAGGGCACTTCAGCAAGGAGGGACTGAATATTACAACAGTGGAAAGGACATCTACTGTTATGGTAAGACTTTGTACAACTGTACTATGTCCTTCTATATCACTGCTGCAGTATTTCTTCACCTAAGGAAGATACAAGAGCTTAAGAAGAAGCCTAGGAGGAGAAAAGGACAGAGGAACCCCCCCCCCCCTCACACACACACACACACACACACACACACACACACACACACACACACACACACACACACACACACACACACACACACACACACACACACACACACAAACCCATGCAGGATAGTCCTGCCAAAACCTGCTCTGGCCTGGGAAACAACATCCAGTTTGTAATGTTTAGTGGAAGTACACACAGAGGACAAAGTAGCAACCTCAGGGAGGGGAACTGGTATCCAAACCCTTGAAAAAAGGCACCACAGAAGCCAACTGCCCTAGTAGAACGTACCTTCATAGACGAGGAAAGACATTTGCCATGTAAAAAAATAACAGAAGGAAATGGCCTAAGAAATCCAGGAGGAGAGAGTTTGCTTAGAAACAGCCAAACACAAAGTCCTGGAATGAAAAGAAACAAAAAGCTGCTCAGATTTACAAATCATTTCAGTTTTATCTAAGTAACATCTGAGCTGTCTATGCAAATCCAAGGTGTGAAGAACCTTCTTACTGGCAGCCTGTGGAGAAGAAAAAAGGGAAGGAAGATGAATAGACTGATTAAGGGTTACTCACTGACCACTTTGGGCATAAAAAAAGGATTACTATAAACAGACACCCTGTCTCTATGATAAACTGAAAAAGGAGGAACAGCCATGACAGCCTAAAGTTCAGACACTCTCTTGGAAGAAGTAAGAGCCGAAAGAACAGTCTTCCACATACAATGTTGTGAGGAAGCTGAAGAAGCAGGCTCAAAAGGAGCCTAAGTCAACTTTTCCAGAACAGAACTGAGGTTCCAGGAAGGTGGAATAGGCTTCCTGGGAGACCTGATATGAAGGACACCTTTAAGAAACTGTTATACCTCAAATCTAGAGGCTATAGTAGGAGGAGTCAGGGGCAGACAAGCAGAAATTCCTGACAGTTGAGCTCTTACAGAAGAATATGCCAAACCCAGCATGAAGCAGATCACACAAATAAGAGAGAACCATAGGAACCTCCACAAATAGGGGATCATAATGGTGAGAGTCGCCAGACAGAAAATCTCTTCCATTTGGACATGTAGGATTTTCTGTTACTGGGTTTCTTTGTCTCCTGCAGAACATGAAGTAAGTCCACAGAAAAAAAGGTGCCTGAAAGGGATCCAAACCCCATCACCCACAGCATCATTTGAACAGTGATCAAGTGAGGATGGATAAGAAATCCCGTGTCTAGTGTGAGAGGATGCAACTAGTGAGGTAACCTGTGGTGACTGCACCCTGGCCATGTAAGAAAGAAGGGTGGAACCAATGCTGCCTGGGCTAAAAGGGAGCCACCAGCAAGATTTTGGGAGAGCCCTGCCTGATCTTGTGCAAGACTTGTGGTAACAGAAGAAGGGGAGAGGAGGTAACAGAAGAAGAGGAGGGAAGGCATATAGAAGCGTACCTTTCCAAGGAAAAGACAAGGTGTCTACTTTCCAAGCCAGAGGACTTGGGATCTTGAACAGAATAGAGGAAGTTGTCTGTTCAGACTGGAGACAAAAAGATCTACTGAGGAATACCCCACCACTGGACATCCATCTGTGAGCCTGAGTTCTTGACCTGCTCAAGGAGTCTGCCACTAGATTGTGCTATGAGGGAGGGTAAACTGCTTGAACAGTCACTTGATACTGTATAGCTGGATCCCAGACCTGAAGAGCTACACTGCAAAGAAGAAAGGACCTTGTGCCCCCTTGCTTATTGACATACCACATCACTGTGGCATTGTCTGTGAAAACTTTCAGGGGCCCAGGACGAAAGAGGGATTGAAAAGCCTGAAGAGCCAGAAGCATAGCCCTCACCTCCTTTATACTGATGTGGCCTGACCCCTGATGAGGAGGCCAGAGACCTTGACCCTCGAGGGGACCCCAAGAGGTACGCCATGCCCTGACTCAGGCATCTGTAAACAGCTCCCAAGTTGGAACTGGAACTTGAAATGGAAGCCCTGGGTTGAGAGAAATTTGATGAATCCACCACTGAAGCACAAGCTTGAGGCAAGGAAGGAAAGGTACCAGGAAGTCTAGGGGGCAGCAATGCTGGAGCTACACTGACCTGAGGTACCACTGAAGGTTTGTCATACACAGCCTGGCAACAGGGAGCATGGGAATGGTGGAAGCCATGAACCTGAGAAATTCACTGGCTGAAACGGACACCAGAGGAAGAACAGACTGGAAAAAGGTAATTAGAGACACAGCCTTGGAGGCTGGAAGGGATGCCAGCATGGGAACCATCTGAAGCCTGCAGCTGAGGAAAATATGATAATGGGAAGGAGTCAGAACTGACTTCTGTAAGTTTACAGTAAACCCCTGACTAACACTGAAGCAGTAAGCTTGAGATCCTGCAGCAGAATACTGAGGGAAGGAGACTGAATAAGCAGACTATCTAGGTAGGAAAAGACCTGAATTCCTTGAACCCTACATAAAACAATGACAGAAGTGAGGTACTTGGTGAATATCCTTGGGGCAGTAGAAAGGCCAAATGGCAGAGAACATAAAATGCAAGGAAGAAAGAGAGAAATGTAAAACTTTCCTGAAGAGAGGATGGACAGAGATGAGGATGGACAGAGATGTGAAGGTATGCATCCTTGAGATCAGAGAGAGCAGAAAGACCTGGGAAGAAAAGGAAATAATGTTTGCAGAGATAACAGCTGAAAGGAAGGAATCGTAAGAAAGGTACTTAGCTGGGAAAAATCCACCTTCTGTGGGACCTAAACATCCTGGAGTAAAATTCTTGGGAAATGAGAGAGAGAGCTGTTCCCGTGGAGGTAGAGGAATGCCTGAAAAGGGAGGAAAGGATTTCCAAACCATGAAATATCCCTGACAGATAATGGAACCTGGCTATGGGCAGGAGGAAGCAAACTGTCAAACAGAACCCAGTTTAGCCTGAAAAGGAAGTTTCTGGGAGGCAGAAGTCTTGAGTAGAGTTAGTACATGCCTAGAACCCTTCTTGCCCTTGTTAGGAAGTCAAGACTTCCTTGCAAACAAACACAGACATAGAGGGATAATTCCTCTGAAATTTGGGAATACGAATAACAAAAATATGTTCCAACTCCTGCAAAGCTTTACCTTTGTCCTGGAAAGACTTGAAAAGTTAAGCTGCAACAGATCCAAAAAGATTCTCATTATCCAAAGGAGCGTCTAAATGTCTGGCCTTAAAGTCATCAGGCAAAGCCCGCAGATGAACAATGTCACATAACTGAACCAAAGGCAACAGTCCTGCAAGAAGCATCAGCTGCATAACTACATCTCACTGAGTGGCGAGCAATTTGAAAAGTACAGCCCAGAAGGAAAAGGGCCAAAGCTCTCCCCTCAGAGTCAGGAAGGTCAAAAACCACCACAGAAACCTGAGAAAGGAGGGCAGTTGATCATCAGTCCCTAAAGGATAAAGTGGCAGCAGTGTAAACTTTTTTTGCCCAGCCTTTCCATAGCCCTACTATCCTTATAAGAAGGCAGCAGCTTGGTAGAGGGTAAAAGCTTGGAAGGCTTGTCAGAGGTAACTGACGCTACAGAAGCGTCAGAAGAAAAGCATTTATAAAGAAATCTGTACTCCTCAGGAACTTTATAGAATCTATCTAGCTTCTTAGGTGTAGGGCCTATAGATACTCCTGAGAAGTTATTCATAAGGGCAGTCAAGACAGGAGGAACAGCAGATGGCTTAGGAGACTATCTATAGGAATCCAGAATACCTTTTTTGAATTAGAGACTTGAGAAGAATCCCACTTAAAAATATCCATCATATGGGCAATGGTATCCCTAAAGGAGAGCTACTCCAGAGAAGATTCTGGACTTCTAGAATCCTCCTCCTCCGAACCACAGTCCAGAGGGCAAGGGATTTGGGAAGAGTAAGCCAAAGATGATTTCCCTGTGTCCATGTCCTCATCCATGGAATCTAATTCCCCTGGGTCTCTTAAATGGAATGAGAGGCCAGGGAGAAGGCACAGACACCACTTGAGGAGGCTTCAAGGGCATCAAAGCATTAAATAAACCCTGAGCAAAATTCTGACATTCACTTTGGGAATCCTTAATAGGGGGAATATGTTTTTTGCTTCTTTTTCTGTGGGACATCCGCATGAAACACCTTCAGAGGGGTCAGATCCATGGCGCGATTCAATAATGGTCGTAGGAATCTCCTCCCAAACTAAGATCTGAGGATTCCCCCTCAGTCCTTCAAAAATAATCAGCTGAGGTCCCCCCTCAATGTCCGGTACAGATGTTTGAAAAGCCTCTGAGAACATGTGAGAAACTGGATCCATGCCAGCCTCAGAGGGGGATGTGGCAGAGGAATCCAAAGGAATTTCTGGACAGTCCTCCAAGCTTTCACTAGCTTCAAGAGAGACTTCCGGGGGAGGCTGGACAGCAGCCAGATCAGACTTAATTTTTTTGGCCTTCTTCTTGGCAACAGCTGGCCCTCGGAATGGGAGGATTCGGCCACAGCATCCTGAGCCAGCAACTTCAGACGCTGGTTCTCTAGGTATATGGACAACGAGGAAAGAGGACTACATAAGGTCTTGCACACAAAAGCCTGGCAGCCAGAGCACTGCGTATTACCATGGGAAGGACCCAAACAGAAGAGATACTGGTCGTGACAGTCTTTATGGGGAATCTGCCTCCCATACTGATATTTTCCCTTTCCGGGTGACATGAACACAATTACCACAACAAGTAAGAAAAAGCTAAACAGAAGACCAACAGTGCACTTATCTGAAAACATGGCTTGGTAACAAGCACAGCAGATGGGCGTTCAGACCGATGTTCAAAAATGGTGTTCGGACTAGCAGCAAAGTTGTTTTGGGTGTGCACGTCTGTATGTCAACTTTATGACCTACGCCTATAAGAACAAAGGCTTTGTTATACTGGCCGGATGTTGGACTATCCTTGGCAGGATATCCTTTAAGTAAAAAACACTGCAACAGTGATATAGAAGGACAGCTGTTGGCTCTTGATAACTAAGCAATCTTTCCAACATTTTGATCACTTTGTCCATAAACTCACAATAAAAACACAACATATAAGATTATTAACTAAGCTGCTTAACAGAAAATATGGAGAAGATAAACACACTTCCCAAACCAATTCAGCACTTTAGAAATACTAGAAACTGCCACCTAGTTCTCAGATGGGTGGGGGTGAACTGGAGTGTGAGTGGAACAGTTCCAATCTTTAGATGGCCAGAAGGGAGACTGGAGGATGTTCCCCAGCCTCCTTGGAATCGGTGATACAATATCATGCTCTCTTGTCTGCAAATGAGACTACTCAAGATATCAAGATACCAAAACCAGAGACTGAAAAACATCTGTCAGGGTCTGTTCAAGAGAAAATACGTAGTTTATGGACCATTACCACCCCCCCCCCCCAGTTGCTTCATCAAATTTGGGGTAATCGAGGGAATGGAGGGAGTCTCCCACACCTCTGTTGTCTATGTCTGATATGGGAGACTCCAAAGCCAATTTAATATTCTTCCTTTGCAGTGGTGTTTCCCACTCCCCCACCCCCCGAAGAGGAGCTGAAGGGGAAATTTCTAATGCAGAAAAGAAAGCTGAGATACAGCTAGACCTCCTATGCTGACATCGTAACAAGCTATCTGACCTTCTGTTCTGCTAGACTGAAGAACTGGGAGTCACAAGCAGCAGGAAGTACAAAGCCTGAGGCACAGTTACATGAGCAAAGGGTGGCCCATACAAAAAACCTGCAACATCAATGTGGTAACCAACAGCAAAAATGTACTCTGGCCCAAGTAAGCAGGAACTACATGGGCCAACTTTGCACTCACCAGCTGTGACATTGACAAACTCAATGCTGTCAGAGCTGACTGGCCATTACTGAACAAGACTATCTTATGCCACATGGGCCAGAGGATAGCATTGAGACTCTTGGGGCTGGACTGAATGGTGAAATATCCAAAACTGAAGTGGTGCTGATGGCATCAGTGCAATATCAGTCTCAAAATCTCATTCCTGATACCAAAGCGAAGAGAGTAATTTGTGTCAATAACACTGGCGCTGACACCCCTGACGGAGAACATCGGCATGGAAGGCATCAATGACAGCAGCTATTGTCCTGACCTAAAGACCACTGACAATATACAGAAGTCATGTACTTAACATTACATGGGATCCATCCGAATTCACTGATAGGACATATTTATCTCTTGGATCTGGTCTGGCAACTTGGGCAAGTGCTTAAACTCTTTCCACTTTCTCAGAATGCAACTGTCCATAGTCCTACCCAAGATTGAATTTGCTGCCTGTTTTGAGAGCATCATAAACATGGCATACAGAGAATGTAAGAAGATGGGCTTCAAACTGGTCTACTAGGTCCATCTGAATGTCAACTATGACAATTTGGTAAGGGAATAGTGGATAGGATGTTGAATCAGATAGATTAAGGATGAAAATGATCCAGAGTTATATTAAGTACATTACTTCTACATCCTATTTCATCCGACCCACCTGACTGAAAGGACGGAATCCTAAGCTATTTCCACAGTTGGAATCCTGACAGAACACCCTTGAGGATGCTAGTTCCAAAGGAGAATGTAGATCTGGAGAGGATATTCAACTTGGAAAAAAAAAATCGAGAATATACTCTAACGATTGATGACTAGCAAATGCCTAGACTTGCCCCAACCCACCCCTTTTAAGAAAATCGAGAATACTCTAACAACTGATGACTAGCAAATGCCTAGACTTGCCCCAACTCACCCCTTTTCAGGACCCATGCTAGAGCTTTATTCTGGGTCCAGAGTGAACGAGAGTTTCAGGATTTTACATATCTGCGTGATTATCAGTGTTCAGCAGTACAAGATTTGATGTTCTGTTTCTTTTTTGTTGGAACTGACATTCTGATTGTTGAGTTTCAAATATGAAACCAAAATATGCTACCAGCTGGACTACTGTTCCTTTGGCTGGCATGATGTGGTTGTGAATACACATGACATACATGCAACCTTTATTTTATGTTATAAACAAGTTGCAGTGTTTTACTGTGGGCTCTATTTTCTCTTCAGCAGACAGTCTGTTTGGGTTGCTACTGCAACTGTAGCCAGTCAGTCTTTACGTCTGGTGCTAACAATCAGAAATGCATAACTAAATACAACTTCGTAGGTTAGTAGGCTATCTGCCCTTGTGGGCCATTTTAAGCCTAGACATCTTCCCTCAAAGGTGAGAATCAAACCCGTACCTTGTGTTGGTGAGGGAAACACCTTAACATTTATGCCAACCATGCCATTCCAACCCTACTGCTCATCTTTTGGTTAAGTGCAGGTGAAGGGCCTGCTTCTATAGCTGAAAGACTCCTGGCATCAAGGTGAAAACCACAATTAGATGGTTTCCTCAAGCTCCAGTGACATTTCTACAATTCTGTTTGTATGGCTTGCATTCAGGGATTGAGCTCTCTCGGCATATTTGAGTTACATGATGGGGGGTGGTCAATACAAGTAAAGTTTCACTTGCCACTAAATTGTGTGTACTACGCCCACTCTAGAAGAAGGACTGTAATAACACAAGAAATTTGAGGCTGATAATATACACACTTCTTGTACTACACAGATCGGTTACCTCCCCAGTTACAAATGCTGCAACATCTACATATTACTAACAGTATCTTAATAACCATAACAGTGACATATGGGATCAATGTCTCATCTTAAACAGCCAGTGTGAGATGTACACTGCATGACTTATGGATGACTAATTTGTGCAGAACTATAAAAAATGTAACTTATCACACTTTAATAATCCATGAATTCATTTGTCTGCAAGACTAAACCATATGCACCCATATGTGTGAAGGGGATGACAATATAAGATAGCTATAACAGAGGTTGGCAAACTGCATATATCCTTGAGTATACAGTTTTGTTTGTACCCATAATAAATACATACATAAGCAATTCTGCCATGAATGCTAACATCTCAAGAATAGTAGCTGCAACATTTGAGACTAAGGTATTATCTGCAAGCTAACATGATTTAGTACATCTGCATAGTAGAACAGCTAGTGTGAGAAGTACATTCCATTAGTTGTCGGTGATTATTGGACACGGTTGCAGATAACATGCTTTCTTTACATTTTGTCAAGTTTAAATTCTTGGAACGTTCAAGCAAAGAAAATAACACCAGCTGAAATTTCAACTCATAAAAGCATTTTTACAGGGACAGGCTTGAAAGACTTCCCTTGCATCCCCCTATAACACTCTCTTATGTGCACCGCTATCACAGATACAGGAAGAAAAGTCTACACCAATGGAATCACTGCCAGTGCACAAACAAGCTGCACTAGCAATAATTTTCTATGGAGAACTCAGACTTTAAACCACATCCCACTTGCACACAAGTACATTTTGGCTTACTGCACTGGTGACACTTGCAGAAGTGAGGAAATACTGTCTAATAGTGATGCCTGTTTGTTGCAGTGTGATGCACATCCATGTAGAGGTTTGCATCTGGAAGTGAAGGCATCCTCCTGTGAGTAGCTCACAAGCCACCGTCAAGAGGGAGTTGGGAAGGCTGACAACTGATGGAATGAGGTTGAGCTCGTGAGCACACCCCAGACAGAGAATGAATAGGAGTTAGGGCTTTTACCCTGTTAAAGGGTGAGTGTCACCACATGTGGGTGGGGGAA
Source organism: Protopterus annectens (assembly GCF_019279795.1). NCBI lineage: Eukaryota > Metazoa > Chordata > Ceratodontiformes > Protopteridae > Protopterus > Protopterus annectens. The sequence goes on along the minus strand of NC_056750.1, from coordinate 806,512,212 downwards.
GCTCATGAGCTTTGTGGCCCCAACTTGTGTGCCTAGTTAAAGGATAAACGTACAGGTACCACTGTGTAAATCTTGAAAACTCTGAGGAAGAAAAAAAAAGGAAAGAGCAATTTCTTAGTCAAAGCATCACAAAACAGATTCTTTATCTACGGAAATAGAACTAACTCCACTGGTGTACCTATACGAACCAAAGAAACAGACAGATGTGCTTGTCTTCAAGGGAGGAAAGGCCAATTTAATCATGTCACATGCAGAGGCATGAATGTATATAGCAAAGACCTACTGCATGCCAACCCCCCTCAGATGCCAATGTGCATAAATATGACTTAAAGACCCACCCCTTAATGCATCGATGATGTTTTTTATCCAACTCCACTGGACTCTCATCCCAGGGAATGAAAAGGCCATACAGCACTCTCCTTATGAGAAAAGAAAAGAACATGTCAAGTGGGTGACTGGGAGGGATGGACTCATGCTAGGAAGGAGCTGGAGAGATCAAACAAATCTACAAACTGGCAAGCTTCTTAGCATCCTTTATGCAGTCAAGTCAAACTCCTCAACAAAAAGAGAAAAGTATTTAAACCAGCATTCAGAGCTTTTATGCACAGAATATCTTTTCAGTCATAGCTACCAAAGAACAGTCTCTCATTGTGCAAAAGAAGTTTCTCAGGCTTCCAGAATATTTGTGCAGAGGTGTATATTGATACACAGAAAGCACAACTGTGTAAGAGCTTACCATAACTGTACATGTTTTCAGTATGCGCACTGCTGCACTAATGAAACTTTTGACATCAACTGCTGAAGGTCTAACGGCAACCAGCGTCCAGACCTTAGTGCCCTTCCCCCTCCAGGCTGAGAGGATGTCAGTGGTATGAGAGACACCCTCTCATGCTTTCTTTACTTCTTCTGTCTGGAACCATAGCATTGTTTGGCACACAGTTTCCTAAAGACTTTTCTTGCATAAGGTTCAAACAGCAGCTCCTTGTCCAATGCTGCAGGTAGGACATTTTTCTTTCACATGGTCTGGCTAAGGGTAGGTCTTCTACCAACCACGCTTCCTTAAAGAGTTTTGTTCAGTTTGCTAAGTACATCATGGCATTTATTAAGTGCCACAATGTACTTGTATTACTTTCACTCCTTATTTATTTGGGCTGTTTTTAACAACAAGGCTTCATGAAGTTTTTTGTTAAATGACAGTCCAAATAAATTTAATGCATCCCTCACGGACGTCAACTGCGGAATTATGAGGTGTGTCCACCTTTTAAAAGAGATGCTTATCTACATCATAGTAGTATGCACCCTCAATATAATGCCACCTACCACCCAGGGCTTAATGAAACTGTGTATATTGTTAGCTATTTAAAATTAAAAGTGGATTTTCACGTGAGGTCAATGCATGACAGTTTTACAGTACAAGTTTATGCACTATGTCGGGGTTTGTACATTATTTCCACTGCCCAAAGCTTTTTAAATAATTCTTGGTCAGCTGTACATTTACTAATTTCTATTTTATGAAATTAGAATTTTGTATGTTTTAAAGAAGACATTGTTGTATTGTTTGTGAAAAAAAGGGTTTATGGGTGGTTGCTGTTTTAAAAAATTTGGTGGGAAGTTCAATGATGTCACAGGATGTGATGCGGCTTTATCTATTTAAACTGCTTTGAATGTTATCATGCTTATTCTGAAGAAGTCCATTGGCTCTACAGCTGATGAAAGCGCTTAAATAAAGTGATTTTGTGGACACCTGTGTGCCTTATTGCTCTGTTACTGGTTCTACCCTCAGTATATGTTTAATAATGTTATTAGAAATCAGATGTTGAGGGTTGCTAAAATAAATATACCAGATACGAACATGAATGTGCAATTAGATACAATGGTGTCAAGTTTTGTACAGCGAGGATATAATGTTCATGATGTTAAATTACCCTACACAGAGATTAAGCAGTTACGTCACATAGCAGCTAAACTGACATTCTCAGCTGAATGTACTAGAAAAGGTGGCCATACAATTAACAGTAATGAACCTAGATCCCTTTTAACTTATAATAAGAACACCAAAATAGTTAAATTATAAGTAAATACTGTCATATCATTACTGATATCCCTGAACTAGTTTTATTTCCCCAAAAATCTTTATTAAATTTACACATACAACAAAGGCAATCTTACATTTATATAAATGAAAAAAATACAAAATGATATCAGTTTAGTTGCAAACCATTTACATCACAGACATCATTGAAACAACTGTAGTTGTAAACATTATACATCACTTATAAACCATCCAGTCATCGTCAGTTAAGCATTATATGGCTCATTCAAATCCTGCCTCTTAAACCTCGTTCCTGCTCTGCATATACTGTTCCCACAGTTCCCATTTTTCCGGTGTGGTTTACTCCTTCCCTTTTCTAAAGATCCCAATTCCAGTTGTTTTATCTCTATTACTATAGTCACTCCTTGTAGTATAGTTGGTTTAGACTTTGATTTCCATTTTCTAGTAATTGCTTTTTGGCAGCCAAAACAATTAGACTCAGCAAGGCTTTGCTATGTCTAGGCAATTCTAATTCTGTAACATAACTCAAAAAAATCATCTCCCCAGTCAGTCCAACCTGCTCACCCAGCATCTACGACAGAGTGGTCTCCAGAGAATCCCAAAAGTCAACCAGCTCATTACACTCCCAAAAAATATGTTCCCAGCTACCCCCTTCCTTGCCCATCACACCTCCAACATTTACTATCCACCTGAGAAATTCTTTGGAGTCTACTTGGGGTATAAAAATAGCTATGTAAACACTTCCAGGCAAAGATCCTAACATATTTTTTGGGAGTGTAATGAGCTGGTTGACTTTTGGGATTCTCTGGAGACCACTACAGCTCGCTAATCACTGTAATACTAAAAAACTGTCTCTCTCACTCATTTCTTCCTAGGAAGCCCCCCACACTAACTATTCACCGCGTGGCTCCCAGGATCCTAACGCTGACACTAGGACTTCAACTCGGTGCGAAGGCACTGACCAGTGCTCAAATACTCCACGAAAAATTAATCATTCAAAGACTTAGGGTAAAAATCATATCCTAGCTCTAATTGTATCAGTCAGGAAAAGTGTCCCGCTGGCAGGAACTTGACAGTACCTTACTTCTACTTTAACATAAACTACAGTCCCAAAACAGTGAGTCTCTGTACAAGCAAAGTATCTGCTTGAATTTCAGACTATAGTACTCAGATCCAGCTGCCTTTGAGACCCTGCAAACTCCTGATGGTGTATTCCCCGCTCCGCTTGGGCTCGCTCCGTTCCCCACCCTGCCCCCATATACCACCCGCCCCCACTACCTCTACATTTATAAGGTTAGTTAGCCCCTCCCACTAGCTCTCTACCAACTACAACTGCCCCTCAATTTACTACTACTCCTCCCACACTCTAGGCCTCTCTCCTTTACAAAGTAAAGTCTACTTGCCCACCCATCCCACTAACTTTTTCTCTTTCTTTAACCATGGGCAAAATCACATATACTTTCATCCCGCTAATAATAATACTCCTTCTTATTCCTTACTTTTTAACAAGATACAAAAACCAAACTCTGTTGGGAATCCCCTTCCCCAAGAGCTACACTACCACCCATCCAAACCTTTCCTCTCACCCTATCTCACCTTCCCTCTACACTGACAAAACACTATGCTCCAAAATAGGGCACCTCACCCTCCATCACCCTAAGATATCCATCACTAAATCTAATCTTAAGCTGCTACGTAAACTCCAAAGATTTTTAGACCACCTGAAAAAATGTATGACCATAGATGGTGACATCCACCCCAACCCAGGTCCCACCACTGTATCAGACCATAACCCCTCTAAACTCGCCTGAAATTCTACTGGCTCCCTAATCATATTCCATCTTAATCTAAGAAGCATAAACAACAAGGTGCACAACCTACATGCTATGTTAGCTACTCATTCCCCTGACATTATGTGCCTATCAGAAACATGGCTAAAACCTACTACTAAGGACAAAGAGATTCTCCCACCTGGGTATAACATCCTCAGGGCTGACCGGATAAATAAGAGGGGAGGGGGAATAGCTGTTATGTTTAGGAATACACTAAATATCATTATAAATCCATCACAACCTCCTAAAGTCTCTAATATTGAACTTATTGCCCTAAAGATATGTCTAAACACTCAAAAATGCATCAATCTTATAGTAATTTATATCCCACCAGGGAAGAACACAGAAAACTTGGAGCAAACCCTCAATTGGTTAACCACCAACTACCCTCAAGAAACCATAGTACTTGGAGACTTCAATATTGACTGGTCTCTATGCTCCGCTCATATAAATCCCCATCCTATCAACTTACATGGTTTCTCCCAAAATATCTTACTACCAACTAGAATTGGCAAGGCTCAACAAAAAGAAAGCACCATTGACTGGATTCTTACCAATAAGGATTCATATAATTATACCACTGGGACACTTCCCAATGACCTCAGTGACCACCTTATTACCTATATTATAAAACATAAATGCCCACCTACTAACTCCCCCTCATATAGACTAGTTAGAAACAAGAAGAAATTTGACCCACAACTATTTCTTGCTGAACTTAAGGCCTGTAACTGGTCCATCCTAAAGACTCTACCCCTCCAAGAGAGCGTTACTTACTTTAATGACACATTCCTTAACATACTAGACTCTCATGCCCCAAATCGACAAATTAGATCCAAGGAACGGATAGCACCTTGGCTAACTAAAGAAACTAAAATGAAAATTAAAGTCCGAGACCAGGCCTGGGATAAATGGAGAGCTACTAAAACTCCCATAGATCGCATTAAATTTCAACAGCTTAGAAACTCTACTAAAACAGCTATTACTCAAGATAAAAAAAAAGTACTTCTGCCACCTTCAGGATAAACACCAGAACAACCCAAAGAAGTTTTGGGCTGGATTTAATAACCTCCTACACCCAGGTAAATCTACCACCCCCACCCCTGAAAAACTCATCGGGAAAGATCCGAAGAAATAGCCAACACCTTCAACTCTTTTTTTATTGAGACCATCCAATCCCTAGCCAGTCAGCTAACTACTACTTCCTCATCCTCCACTCATACTAATGACTCCGCTCCCCCTTCCTTTAACTTAGAACCTGTATCTACCTCCTATATTCGTACCCTCTTGCAAAAACTTAAACCAACCACCCTAGCGGCGGATCACCTCCCAGCGGAATACTTACAAATTGCGTCAGATGCAATTGCCTATCCCATATCAATCTTGATCAACAGAACAATAACTGAAGCTACCATCCCCTCTATTTGGAAAATCTCATATATCATCCCTCTCCATAAAGGAGGCACCTCCACGGAAACATCCAACTACAGACCCATAGCAATATTGTCTCCAATAGCTAAAATAATGGAACGGTGTGTTCACAAACAACTCATACACTACCTAACCATTAATAGTCTTGTCCAACTCACAACATGGCTTTCGCCCCCACCACAGTACAACCACTGCCCTCCTCTCCTTTGTTGACTCAGTCAATAACAACCGTAATAATAAATTAATAACCTCTGCTCTATTTCTAGACCTATCGAAAGCCTTCAACATGGTCAATCACCAGCTCCTGCTCCACACCCTAGAAAGCCTACATCTAGGCAACCTAGCCCTAAGTTGGTTCAATGCTTACCTCTCTGGTAGGCAACAAGCCGTCCAGTGGCAAAACAGGCTATCTGACCTGCTCCCTAACTCCATTGGCGTTCCTCAGGGCTCTATTCTTGGTCCCCTTCTTTTCTCTGTCTTTATAAACGATCTTCACTTCCCCAAAGCCACCTGCATCCAATATGCAGACGACTCCACACTGATCTGTTCTGACGCCTCTCTCTCAAAACTCCAAGCAACTACCCAACAATGCTTTGCTATAGTTGAAAAATGGTTCTCTGATTTGAAACTCATACTCAATCCAACAAAAACCAAGTTGCTTCTAATTTTCCCCACTGTATCCCCTCCCCTAGGAAACGAACTTCCAATTCCTAATAATATGACCTTCCATGTGAAATCCGCCAATGGCACCATCATTGAGCCTGTCTCCAACACCAAACTATTAGGTGTCACCATCGACCACAAATTCAAATTTGACATGCACATTAGCCAATCCATTAAGTCTGTAAACAAAAAACTCGGGTCCATGTATAGAATAAAGAACTTTTTAACCCCTCATGCCAAACTTACTATTGCTCGTACTCATCTCCTCTCCACCCTCTTGTATGCCTCCCCAGTTCTTTCTTTCCTCAATAAGCGTGAGCTCAACATGCTCTCTGTCGCCTATAATCACATTGCCAGATTTATAACAGGTTCACCCTATCGTACTCACCATTTTAAAGAAACTTGACTGGCTGGAACTCCCCAATCTTCTCAAACTCAACCAACTTACTGAAGCTTTTAAAATAATCAACCACCCGGAGAGAACCCCCTCACTAAGTAGAATACTGACCACCTACTCCAACCTAAACTGCCTTCGATCTGCAAATAGTGTTCAGATACTAACCATTAAATCTAATAACTCGGGTGGTGATGCTCTCTACGCCAACTCCGTCGGAAAGCCTTGGAATTCCCTTCCAAATAACCTAAGACTTACGACCTCGCTTAATCAATTCAAAAATAATCTCAAAGAATTCCTTAAGTCACAATGGTTATGCCCCTGTCCTAATCCAGACTAAAACCCATAGATTTCTTACCACATTGTCTCTCTCCCCATTCCAGAGATTTTAACCTCTATCTCCCGGATTCACAATGTAACCTTGAAATCATGTTTTAGACTATTTACACTCTATGAGAATGTAATATAATCTGTATGTATAGCCTGCTGTTTTCTTCTTGTTTATGTAATCCCATTTCTTCTGGATTGTAATGTACTATGTCTTCTCATTATGTTGGAGCTTTTCTCCCCGGGCCTCTACTGAAAAAGGACATGTATCCAGCTAGACTAGCCCGGTCAACAAATGCAAAATAAAATAAATTCTAGATTTTGCTGCATATTTAGGAGATATACATATATCCCCCATTGTTTCTTTGTGAATTGCTTATCCAATCTTTCTTCCCAATCCTTTACCAGTTCCTCTGATCGATTCTTATAATTATCATGCAATATTTTATATGCTTTACTAATTGGCAGCTTCTGTTCTAGCTTCTATTAAAACCTCTACTAGTGCTGGTCTTTCATTTAGGAGCTCCCTATTTCTTTCTCTTTGCCTGTATTCTGATACCAATCCTTGATAGGGAAGGCAATCTCTAACCTGCAGTCCAAATAAATTCTTGGCCTCTTCCCATTCTATTAACTTTCCCTTTCTAGTTATTTGCTCTCAATTACTTGGTTTTTTTGACAGTTTTTTCAATAAATTCCAGACCTCTCTTGCCTATTATCTGTATCCCTGACCACAGTCAACCTTATCGGCAAAATCTCTTTTCTCCTTTCTCGTGCTGGTTTGGGTCTTAGAATACTCCCTGCTATTTTACGAATATAATACTCTGTATGATTTTGGTTATTCTCCTTAAGAGTCTGCATCCAAAATCCAAATCACTCCTTATTTCTTGAGCTTTATCTGTGTGTCAGCATCATTCCTTTCCACTTTGAATTACAGTTTTCTGCTTCTGCTATGTACAAGAGCCTTAACTGTGTTGCTCTAAAATACCCCCCTCAAATTAGGTAATCCTAGTCCGCCTTGTTCTATTGGTAGAATCATCTTATCATACTTGACCCTTGCTGTCTTCCCTTCCCAGATAAAATCCTTCAACTCTTAATTGCTATCCACAACCTCTCCTCTGGCTGATAAAAGTATGCCTGACTAAAAACATTTTAATCGCTTGTATCTTAGTATCCATATAACCAAACTTCCAGTTTCTCATTTTTATTATTTTCTGTTCAGTTTCTTCCCACATGTCCTTAGCTGCCACCACAGAGTTATTTCCAATCCATACTCCTAAATACTTAATTTTATCATGTCCCCATAAATATGGATATTGCTGAACCAGTTCATGTGTGGGTACATAATTTACCGCTACTGCCTTTGTTTTAGCTTCATTAATTTTGTATCCCGAGAAAATTTGAAACTGTCTTAAAATGTTCCACAACATCCCTGAAATAAGTTCTGTTATTTCTTCATATCCGAATTTTGGATATAAACACACAACAAATTTGAAACATCTTGGATTTATATATGTTGTAAATACATTTACACATCTACATTTTTACTCATTCCCTGAATGAAAATTAATTTAAGCTTAGTGTCGATGGAAATTGTGATTCTAACATTTTAGTGTACTTGGCTATATGTAACCAATGTAAAGCTTATTATGTTGGTAAGACTAATCAGAAGCTTGAACAGATTAATAGTCATATATCAGAAATAAAAAGACAAATACCTACAATTCAATATATAAGCATCAAGCTGAGAAGGGTTCTGATCATGAATTTCAGTTTTTGATACTTACATGCGAGTCATTATGAGATGGCAATATTGTGCAGAATACTGAAATGAATGAACATCAGTGGATTTTACATTTGAAAGCACACATCCCCCCTGGATTGAAAGACTCTGTATCTTTAAAACCTCTTTTAAGAGAATTACACAAGCATGTTTAATCAATTTTTAGTTAACTGTGGTATTATGTGATCTTGTAGAATATGAGAGTGCTTTGTCTCTTGTATGCTTGATGAAACCTCACTGGCAAAAGTTTTTAACTTGCATTTTATTAAAATTTAAGTTTTATTGAATCTTGCCTTGGCTCCAGTGATTTCTGTTATCTTTGTATTATCATTTTGGTTTGGAAGTCCACTGGATTTATCTTTCTCCATCTGTTTCTGTTTTCACAGTTTCCTAAATACATTATGGCATTTAATGATTTAAGTGCCGAGATGTACTTGAATTACTTTCATTCCTTATTTATTTGAGCTGTTTTTAACAACAAGGCTTTGTGAACTTTTTTTGTTAAATACAGCCCAAATAAATATATTGCATCCCTTAGTGACGTCGACTGAGGAATGATACGAGGTGTGACCACAGACTTTAATGGATGCATCATCTCGCAGGCTTAAAGATGCAGCCATTAAAGTCAATGGAGATACTGCTTACTTTCTCTAAGTTAACATCACTGAGATTAAAATTTACTGCTTAGCCTCAGTGACAAAATAATGGGGAAAGAGGTATTTTTACAAAAGAAGTTAATTAAGAAAGGAGCAGCTGAAAATTATCACCAATGGAGCAAAGAAATCCTGCTCAGCACATCGTGCACCACGTACTGCAGTAGCAAGGCACATTTATTTTAATGAACAAATCACTAACACCGAATTGATAGCTGATGCCCTGCAAGATACATCCACAACTTCATAGCTGCATTTTATGGAGTGCTTAACTATCTTGGTACTGAGTTTGCAAAGTTCGAGCACTTGGCTTTTGGGTCCTTCTCTTGTACACCCTCAGATTTGTCCTTGAGCTGGGACAGCTTTCTTTCTCATGCAGCACTGTAACGCCCTTGCTGGCACACATGACTATCATAAGTATTTGAAGAAATCCCCCACCCTGAGAAAACAGTCAAGCTTCCCAACAACACAGGGTGCAAATTTGGCTCTAAACTGATGAATTAGTAAATGCATTAGCCAAGGCTTAGTTACTGAAGAAATTGCTAAGGGTTTCAGCTGTAGTAGGTCCAGGTGCCACCTGTGTCTAACCTGAGATGGAATGAATTCTTTGTCCACCAAATCCACCTTCCATTTGTAGGAGATATTCCTTCTGTGAGGGACATCTCCAAATCATTGTCATAGAGGGAGAACATCTGCTCTACATAGCCTAGTTCATCCACATTTTTATCAAAGGAGTCTGAATCCCCCAAAGGTGCTAGATCCTTTCTTCTTTTGGAGGGGGAAACTCTGACAATGATTCCTTTTCAGTATACAACTACATGTTCTTAAAAAAGAAAAGAAAGAAAAGAAAAAAATTAAATTTGGAGATAGCGTTACTAAGTTCTCTGAAGGGGCCTGGTATGAGGTTTGAGAAGGCCTTCCCCGCAGTTTCTGAGTCCACATGGTGGGTGTGTTTATGCACAGACAACCTGGTCCTGGGGCTTATGGGATGACACTGGCAATAGGCCTATGGATGCAGGCAGGCAGGCACTCGATACGTCTGGGCATCCAAAACCTCAATCCTAGAATTAAGAACCTCCTTACGAGCAAAGGCCAAGTGCATGCGTCCTTCCCTGTTAGTTTCAAGTGTCGGGACCAGATGAATGCAGACAGGTATCCATAGCGACACACACCAGAAGGACTTCTGCTCATGAGGATGTGCCACATCGGAGGCCTCACTAGAAGACTGAGCTTAGCTGGGGGGTTGGAAGTTGCAAACACTTTCACCAGACCCGGTGCCCTTGAGCCTATGAAGGCCTTCAGATTCCAGTAGGATGTTACTGGTTTCCTGATGCTCCGCTTTTGAGTGTTTCTCTAAAAACTTAGATGGGCATCAAAGGAGAATGTCTGACATAGAAGTGGTCTTAAGCCAGTTGTGTCACATTTTCTGAATAAGACATTTCTGGAGAGAGATTTCACTGCCCACATAACTGCCTTCAAGCTGAATCTTGCAGAGTGGGGGTCAGCTGACTACGGCATATTTATGCACCAAGTGAAAAAACACAACATGAAAGCAACATGAAAATCACGGTGAGAAATCCGTCTTCCACAGTCCATGCAATTATCTTTAAAAATCTGAATCAGAACTCTACCCAGTCCTGAATCCTATAAGCTATACTAAACATCCAGCAAAAGTACAACAATAAAACAGCCTAAGTTATTTTCTGCAATGGATTACTTACCTGTGAAATCTGGAAGCTGGGACAACCAATGAATGGATGAAGCTTACAAGGTTCACATTGAGCTTGACATGAATTGTGACAATGCAGAACTAAAGAAGGCAAAGGTGGACATCTCTGTCATACCAAAAAAAGTTCTGATGTCAGGGAAGAGGGCATAGGACATTGGTCAGACATCAGTTGCTGAAGTCCCAAATGTACTGTAACTGTGAAATATACAATGAACATATTCTTAAGTCGGTGTCTTAGAGGCTAAAGCCCTTTTTAATGATCTAGGCAATCCAAATTCTAATACAGGCCCAGGTGCTTGAAGCTGCAGGTGGGGAGGATGAGCATACCCATCCTAGGCAGGAGAAGTGAACTGAGCATGCTAAAGGCACAATAGCGTGGTTTCATCACCCTAGTGGAGACTAGGAAAACATTTGCAAGGTGCTGCCTGAGAGTGGGTGGGATGCCCTGCTGAAGTCAGCCCTTGTGGAAGTGAGGGAAGATGGCTCAGTGCGGATACCTATTGCATGTCCCACCCTTGGAGTGTTATGGAGCACAATGCAGGGGTGAGAAATAAGTATAAAACATTCCCCAACAACAGTGCGATGATACTTTAGGGTCCCCAATTTCAACAGCCCCAGACATGTGGTATTGCCTAGGGGTGGCAACAGTGGGTGCAGTATACCAGTGGATGAAGAAAGGAACTGGGAATCACCTGTAAGAACACAAAAAGCATGCATACAGGAAACATCTAGATTAATCAGGAACAGTTTCAGTCAGCTTCTAAAACACTTGTACCCCCTCAGTAATCTCTTTAGCACTCTAGTCATAATTCTCTGACTTAAGATTCAAAAGGTTGCTAAAACAAATAATACGGAGGTGAGAAATCCTCCTCTTCCATTTGCCTTTAATTTTTGTTAACTAGGAACTCCACTAGGCAAATCTGCCCTTTTCATGGGTGGCATGGAAGTGACTGTTAAGTGACATTCTATGAGTCGCATAGTTTGTAAGTAAAGATCGAAGGAATCAAACCCAGGACCAAGCAGCCTTAATCTTGCTACACAAAACAGACTGCCACTTAGAACGCTCACAACTGCAACCAATTCCTTCAATTCACATGACTGTCATATGGGTTGGACAGAAAAAAAATGTGTGTTCAAAACTCAATGCAGCTTTAATGAATTTATTAGTCAAAACACAAAGGAGGTATTATTTGCCAAGAATCTTCATTAGAAACTGTTTTTGAAGCATATACAAAAATTTCTATCATCTATTTCTTCAAGCAACATATTCAGATACACCATAACATTTTTTTTCCCCCCAGAGAATCAGTGTTGTTAACCTCCAATATGTTTGACAAACAAAACAGCAAAGGAAATGGTTAAGAGGTGAAACTATCCCTTAGTTTAACTTTTAACACCGAAAGACAGAAAGATGCATTGGTCCACTCACGGAGAGGTATAAACACAGAGAGCAAAGAATGATTCAAAAGGTTATTCTGTAACACGTGCCCTTAACTAAATACAGTATAGAAATAGACTATGGCAGTGAAATTATAAAATTCAGAGACTAAGAGCTGCAGTTAAATGACCCCAATAAATATTTCCCTTCTGATCATAGGATCACAGGAAGTTACTAGGCTATTGGCCCTGAGGGCCTTACAAGCCTAGCCAAGAATTTAGTCCATGTTCCAACAAGTCAACACCAGATGCCCCTATCCAGAAGGGACACAGATGGAATCCAAGGGATGCATTTTCTGTTCCCCATCTAGTAATCCAGGTTGCGCTTAAAAAGGGTTAATGAGGAACTCTGCGTGATGTGGACAGGGAGTCTATTCCACAGAAGGGGGAGTCTCTGGGACACAAGGCTGTCCTGCCAACAATTCCAACTGATGTCACAGACCTGGTTGAGGTCACATGTGCCGGTTACACAAATGGAGCTTGACTTGCGGACATGCAGGAGTCTCATCAAGGCAGTGTCTGAGATTGCTTTATATGCCAGAGAGAAGTCACCTCTGAGAAGTCTGTATCAGACTGAGTAAAGGATCAGGGCTTTTACCTTATCTGTGCAGTGTGGATGTCTGAGGCCCTGGTTTCTCCTGGTGAGGAAAAGTACAGTTGTCTACAATTACCATATATGTAGATGTTCGAGTGTATTCACTGTTGCAGTCATCACATTTGGGTTATCTGCTTGCAGTAGCCCTCAGTCAGCCTGATTATCAAAGTCTTGAGTCCTGCGTTGGTTGCTGCCTCATCTTCCATGATGGTTGCTGTCTCATCTTCCATGACGTCAAGTAGTCAGGGGTAAAAAGCATGCAGCTGACGCCATTACATCAGTTTTTCTTGCCCCAGATGTCAGCTGTCCCCCTAATGGGAAGCATGTATATATATATATATATATATATATATATATATATATATATATATATATATATATATATATATATACATATATACATACATATATATATATATATATATATATATATACACACACACACACACACACACACACACACACACACACACACACACACACACAAGGTTACACCTCCAACAAAAAAGCAAATACACCAAAAAGCTTTAAGCATAGTAAAAAAAGGAATAAAGGTATAGCCAAAAGTCAGGGGGCTGAAGGGAGGGTAACCAGGACTGCAACAGTGAATACACTCGAACATCTACATTTATGGTAAGTGTACACAACTGTACTATGTTCTTCATGTTTCACTGTTGCAGTCATCACATTTGGGTAGCTTCCCAAAGTGAAGGATGGGAGGAGGAGATTAGATAGCATTAGGACCAACTATAAGGCCCTGCAAGACTGCAGTGGAAAAGCCAGCTCTGGATTTAGAGAAAATTGGCAAATGGTAATGCTTGGTGAAGTTATGTACAGAACTCCAGGTAGCAGCTTCTAGGATGTCCCTGGTAGGGACACCTTTGAGAAAGGCTGTAGAGGTAGATGCACCCCTGGTTGAATGCGGTCTTATCCCCTGTGGGATAGGTTTTCCATGGTGCTTATAGCAGAAATTAATGCAATGGCCTATCCATTTAGAAATGGTCTGCTTTGAAATGGTCTTCCCCTCTGCCCCTGCAGCAAATGCCACCAGCAGCTGTTCAGATTTCCTGAGAGGTTTAGTCCTGTCCAAGTAAAATCTAAGTTGTCTGTGCACATCTAAGGAGTGCAGTATCCGTTCCCCTTTGTTCTGTGGATTAGAAAAGAAGGTTGGCAAATGAATGGACTGATTAAGAGCCACACTGGATACGACCTTAGGCATGAAAGAGGGACTGTCCTGAGGGAAACCCTGTCCGCATGAAAGATGAAAGGCTCCACTGCCATAAGGGCCTGTAATTCAGATACCCTTCTTGCTGAAGTGATGGATAAAAGGAAGGCTGTTTTCCAAGAAAGGAATTTCAACTATGCATTTGCAGCTGGCTCAAAAGGAGGTAGAGTGAGTTTTTCCAATACAAAGTTAAGGTCCCAGGCTGGAGTTGGGGCTCTCCTGGGTGGTCTTAAGTTTTTGGCCCCTCTGAAGAACTGCTTGAACAGTGAATGAGAGAAGATGGGTGCTTCTGTGTTGTAATGAGCTGAAATTGCTGAGGCATGAATTTTGATGGAGGAAAAGGAAAGGTCCTTGTGAAGCATGTCAGTTAAATATTGAAGAATCTGAGGTAAATTGGGCGCTGCTGTGCCCATCCCCTGAGTTTGGTTCCAGGAACAGAATCTTTTCCATTTTTCAACATATGATTTTCTAGTACTAGGCCTCCTTGCCTCCAGAATGACATCCATCACTTGTTTACTGAGGGATGGTAACGGAGAGATCAGGTAATTAGCCAGGCTGCCAGGTTCAGGGTTTGAAGCTGAGGATGCAGAATCTGGCCCTCCTGTTGGGACAGCAGGGTAGGGGTCTGAGGCAGGTGCCAGCAGTGACACACTACGCAAGAGGGGGTGCCAGTGTTGGCGTGGCCAGTCCGGTGCAATCAGTATCGTCCTTAGTTTGTCCCATTTGATCTTTAGTAGTACCTTGGAGAGGAGAGGCAGAGGAGGAAAGGCATAAACTGATGGATTTTGCCAGGTGAAGGACAGGGCATCCACTTTCCAAGCTTGTTTGTGGGGAGTCCTTGTGCAGAATTTGTCCAACTGGTAGTTCTGGGGGGAGGCAAACAGGTCCATCTCTGGGCTCCCCATTTGTTTATCAACATGTTGAATGTCCTTGGTTCCAGTTTCCACTTGTGCGGGTCCAGGAGATTTCTGCTTAGTTCGTCTGCCAGTGTATTTAGCTTTCCTGGCAGGAATTGAGCCTGTAGGTGCACTTGGTAACTCAAGGCTGTGTTCCACAGAGCCATGGCTAGTCTGCAGAGAGCGTATGAGTGGGTTCCCCCCTGCTTGTTTATGTACCACATAACCGTGGTGTTGTCCGTCTTTACCATTAATTGTCCTGGAAGAATGAGGTCCTTGAAGGCTGTCAGAGCATTCTGTACAGCTAACATTTCTTTTTGATTGATATGCAGGTGCATTTGACTTGGGTTCCATTTGCCCTGAATGCACTTCCCTGCCAAGTGACCCCCCCCCCAATAGCCTGATGCATTTGTTGTTAGGGTTTGGGCGGCAGGGGTTACAGTGAATGTCAGTCCCTTGTTTTGGTGGCAGGCCTCTGCCCACCAAAGGAACTCTGTCTGTAGGCAAAGTATGATAGGAATCATTGCTTCTAGATCCTGAGAATGTTGACACCATAGGCTTTTTAGATACCACTGTAGTTTCCTCATATGCAGTCTTGCATATGGAATTAGGAGAATGCAGGAGGCCATGAACCCCAAGGCTTGCACAGTATTTGTCTTGCAGACAGCAGGGTCTTTGTAGCCATTAGTTTGAAGTAGGCTGTCAAATGAACTTGTTTTTCTGGCATGAGGAAAGCCAATTTGTTGGCAGGGTACAAGATGTGATTCTTTTCGTTTATGGTGTACCCCAGAGAAGTTAGCACTTTTTGTACAAACGCCAGATGATTCAACAGTACGTCCTGGCTTTCTGCCTGTAATAGACAATCGTCCAGGTATGGGTAATATTTCTTTGCCTGCAAAATGCAATGACTGGAGCTTGGCACTATGTGAATATCTTGGGCACAGTAGATAAGCCAAAGGGCAGTGTGCATAACTGATAGTGCATGAAGCCTGCTTTGAAGCATAGGTATCTTCTGCAAGATTCCCTGACTGGGATGTGCAGGTAGGCTTCCTTTAAATCCAGTGTTGCCAACCAGGCATCTTTGCCCAGCATAGGAAGCAACTGGTGAAGAGTTAGCATCTTGAATTTTGAGATCACCAAAAAGTGTTTAAGATAGAGAGGTTCAGGATAGGACGCCAGGAGTTGTCTTTTCTGGGAACCAGGAAAAGTCCTGAGTAGGAACCTTGTCCCCTTTCTTCTTCTGGGACAGTTTGAATAGCCAATATACTTAGGAGAGTGAGAACTTGCTTTGCTTTTACGCCTCTGCCCACTGATTTGGGGGTAGATCTGGCCAACCGTTTGGGGTTGGTAAAGTGTGGAAGTGGAATCTGTATCCTTGGGAAACTATATTTACAACCCATTTGTCCTGGGTAATGAGTTCACAGTTTTTTGCCTGGAGAGCAATCTTTCCCCCTAAAGGAGCAGTCAGTTGAGAAGGGCTTGGAAGTTTTAAAGTTAAGTCATTGAGACAGTTTACCAAAGGGGGGAGTCTTACTACTCCCTGCTTTGGAAGTGGGAGCCTCCTCCACTGCTTAGTCCTGTGCTTACCTTGGGACTGAAGCCTGGGTGTTCTGCTGGTTCTGCGTTTGGACTGACAAGGCCTGGAAGAGGCAGGAAAGGACCAATTCTTAGAGGGCAAATGCCTACTAAATCTTGGAGGCTGTACTTGCAGGAAATCTTTAACAGTTTGCATAGATTTAGCTTTTTCCTCCATCTTTTTAAGTACTTCTTCTGCTTTGCTGCCAAACAGGTGGTCCTGGTTTAAGGGAGCATCCAGCAATTTAGCTTTAACATGATCTGGCAAAGATTGCTCCTTAAGCCAAGCATGCTTTCTAAGTACAGACCCAGTGACATCAGCCCTGCAAGATGCCTCTAGTGAATCAAAACCACATTGCAAAGTATGTTTTCCAACTTGTTCATCAGAATGCATTAAATCCTGTAAATCTTTATTTTCAGCACAGTCAGGAATCAACATAATTTTCTGTTTAAGCAATCCAGTAATATGCTGCTGATACTTTAACATATGAAAAGTACAGTTTTGTACCTACCATAAATGTAGATGTCCGATAGGAATGCATCTGCAGTCCTTACAAATGGGTTGTCCTGTCGTCAGGCAGCCCTTCGGTCGGCTGGATTCCAAAGTCTGGGTCTGGCCTCGGCTGGTGTCGCACTTCACCCGACGTCATAGCTGCAGTTATTCGGGTATAAAGGCATCAGCCGACGCCATTTTCCTCAGTGTTTCTTGCCCCAGATGCCAGGTGCCCTCTTGGAAGGCTAAATTTGGATAAATGCCAATGATTCCAAATAGTAGAGAGCAAACACAAAAAATAAGCATGTATGTACATATATACAAACAAATACACCATAATAGATCCCCCCCAGGCTAGCTGAAGGCTGGCAAATACCCTAGGAGTACCTCAGAGGGGAAGGTGGGTGGGTAATCCTGACTGCAGATGCATTCCTATCGGACATCTACATTTATGGTAGGTACAAAACTGTACTATGTCCTTCAAGGATGCATCTGCAGTCCTTACAAATGGGTAGAATACCATAGCCAAACTAGGGGAGGAGGAAAGAAGAGATTATGGTGTAGATAGGATCCCTTGCAAAACAGCAGTGGCAAAAGCTGCTCGGGATCTAGAGTATAAAGGTAAGTTATAATGCTTGGCAAATGTATGCACGGAGGTCCAAGTAGCAGCCTCTATAATGTCCTTGGTAGCCACTCCTCATAAGAAAGCTGTGGTAGTGGCTGTAGCCCTTGTGGAGTGAGGCCTGATGTTCTCTGGAGTTTTCTTTCCATGGTAGGAGTAACAAAATCTAATGCAATTTCCTATCCATTTGGAGATTGTCTGTTTTGAAATTGGTTTTCCTTCCTTTCCTGTGGCATATGCTACCAGAAGCTGGTCAGTTTTTCTATTGGACTTAGTCCTGTCCAGGTAGTAGCGTAACTGTCTGTGTACATCCAAGGTATGCAAAAGTCTTTCTCCCCTGTTCTGTGGGTTTGGGAAGAATGTAGGTAGGTGGATAGCCTGATTTAATGACACTCTGGATACCACCTTAGGCATAAATGTAGGATTTGTTCTCATGGACACTCTATCTTGATGGAAGATCAGGAAGGGTTGCACTGCCATTAATGCTTGTAGTTCAGAGACCCTTCTTGCTGAAGTTATTGCCAGCAGGAAAGCAGTTTTCCAGGATAAGTATTGTAATTCTGCTGTTGCTGCTGGCTCGAAAGGAGGAAGTGTCAATTTTTCTAGCACAAAGTTCAAGTCCCATGCTGGCAATGGTGGTTTCCTGGGAGGTTTTACATTTTTAATTCCTCTCAGAAACTGTCTGAGCAGGGGATGAGAGAGGACAGGAGGATCCAATCTGTATTCTGCTGAAATAGCTGATGCATGTATCTTGATGGAAGAATAGGACAGGCCTGTGTGGAAGAGCTCTGCCAAGTACTCCAGGATGTTGGGCATGTTTACCAGAGTCACATCTTCTCCCTTTGCAGTACTCCAAATGAGATATCTTTTCCATTTTGCTGCATAATTCTTTCTTGTTGAAGGTCTGCGAGCCTCCAGGATTATGTCTTTAACCCTTTGGGATAAATTTGGGTTAATTGCTGTTATGTAATGTTCTAGGCAGTTAGCTGCAGAGTTTTCAGGTTTGGATGCAGGATGTTGTAGTTGTTCTGTGTTAACAGCAATGGAACCAGGGGTAGTGTCCATATTTGTTCCCGAGACATGCTCCTCAGCAATGGGTACCAATGTTGTCTTGGCCAGTCTGGAGCTATCAGAATGATCCTTGGACGGTCCTCTTTGATCTTCAGAAGCACCTTGTGCATCAAAGGAAGTGGTGGGAATGCGTATGCTGTCAGGTTTTTCCAACTGAAAGATAGGGAGTCCACCTTCCAAGCAAGTGGGTGGTACGTCCTTGTGCAGAATTTCTTTAGCTGGTGATTGAATGGGGATGCAAACAAGTCTATTTGTGGTAGTCCCCATTCCCTTGTGATGGCTTTGAAGATGTCCGGATGAAGCATTCATTCGTGGGCATCTGTGGTAGTTCTGCTTAATATGTCTGCTAGAATGTTTTCTTTTCCCGGTACAAAAATTGCTTGTAACTGAATGTTGTAGCTCAGGGCCACATCCCATAGATCCAGTGCCAGCCGGCATAGAGGATATGAATGGGTGCCTCCCTGTTTGTTGATGTACCACATAACTGTGGTGTTGTCTGTCCTTATCATCAACTGACCTTCTTGGAGAAATGGTCTGAATGACTGGATTGCCAATTTTACTGCCAGCATTTCCTTTAGATTTATGTGTAGGCAGCTGGTCTTGAGTCCATAAGCCTTGTATGCACTTGCCCAGCATGTGTGCCCCCCAACCGAGGTCTGAGGCATCTGTCGTGATGGTTTGGCTTGGTTGGCTGTTGCAGAAGGGCAATCCTGTGTTTGACTGACAGGCCTGAGCCCACCATAGGAACTCTTGTTTCAGGCATGGGATTATTGGAATTTTGGTTTCTAGGCTGTGCTTGTGCTGGGACCACAAATTCTTTAGGTACCACTGTAGCTTTCTCATATGCAGTCTGGCATGAGGGACCAGAATTATGCAGGATGCCATGAAGCCTAGAGCTTGCAGTACTTTTCTTGCAGTTAGGTGGTTCTGTTTTGTTAATGCCAAGAAGTAGAGAGGTAGTTGCTCTTTCTTTTCTGCAGTTAGGAATGCCATTTGTTTTGATGTGTCCAGCTCTGCACCCAGAAAGGTCATTCTTTGGGATGGAATCAGCCTTGATTTTTTTATATTGACTGTATATCCCAAGGCTTGCAGCAGGTAAATGACTTTTTGTAAGTCTTCTGTTAGCTTGCTTTTGTTGTCCGCTTGTATCAGGCAGTCGTCCAGGTAGGGATAAATTTGGATTCCCTGAAGTCTGCAATGAGCAATTACTGATGCCAGGCATTTCGTGAACACTCTGGGCGCAGTAGATAAGCCAAAGGGCAATGCTGAAAATTGATAATGCTCTGATCCTGCAAGAAATCTGAGGTATCTTCTGCAAATTGGTCTTATGGGGACGTGCAGGTATGCCTCCTTGAGATCTAGAGTTACCAGCCAAGACTCCTTGCCCAGCATGGGAAGAAGCTGCTGTAGGGTCAGCATTTTGAATTTTGGAACAATAAGGAATGTGTTTAAAGCGGACAGATCTAAAATGGGTCTCCATTTGTTTTTTTTTCTTGGTACCAGGAAGAGTCTGGAGTAAAATCCCTTTCCTTGCTCCATAGATGGTACCTTTTCCACAGCTCTCATTCTTAATAGTTGAGATATTTGCTTTAGAGCTTCTGCCCTTTGAGTAGGTGGTAGGTTTGGCATTCCTCTCTTCCCTGGTAGAGTATGGAAATGGAACCTGTAACCTTGGTCTATAGTTTGTAAAATCCATTTTTCCCTTGTGATGCAATGCCAGTTTTTTGAAAATAAGGTTAGTTTTCCGCCTAAGGGTGCTTCTAGTTGTTCCCTGGTAGGCGGTGCCACTGTCAAGTCACTGTGATTGAGTTGTTGTAGTGGTGGTGGCTGCGTCCGTGCCTCGCTGGTTGTTACCTTGCCATTGGCGTCCCCTGTAGGCACCCCTGGATTGGTTTCTGCCTCTTGAACGCCTATTCCTGCCTCTCTGAGCCTTAGAGGAGTCCGGAAAGGACCAATTCTTGGAGGGCCAGTTCCTGCTAAACCTTGGAGGTTGAACCTGTAAGAAATCTTTCACCGTTTGTACAGATTTCGCCTTCTCTTCCATCTTTTTTAGTACCTGCTGAGCAGGGGAACCAAATAAATTGACCTTGTCCATGGGTGCATCCAAGAGCTTTGATTTGACATGGTCTGGTAATGCCTGTTCTTTCAACCATGCATGTCTCCTGATAACTGTGCCAGTCATGGCTGATCTAAAGGAAGCCTCCAGTGCATCATAGCCACATTTTAAAGAATGGTTACTAACCTGCTGTATGTTATGTACCATTTCCTGAACATATTTTTTATCTAAAGATTCCTCAGAGGACAGCTTTTTAGTTAACTGCTCAAACATAAACTCTTGATATTGAATCATATGAAATTGGCAGTTCAAAGCCCTAGCTGACAAGGTAGCAGAAGTGTAAACTTTTTTACCCCATCTCTCTAAGGACCTGGATTCCCTTTCAGAGGGGAGGGGGTTTTTAGTAGAAGTAGCTGCTACAGCTTTAGGGCCCTGGGAGATGGTCTCTGGATCTGCAAAAGGAGCCTTGTATAAATGGTGATGAGTGTCCGGGACCCTGTAGAACCTATCGGGCTTAGCAGGAGCCGGAGGTAATGAATCAGGAGCAGTGCACGCATCATTAAATGCATCATCTACAACAGAAAGAACTGGAGGTATAGCTAAAGGCCTATGTTGTGGCAAATGTAGAAAGGCTCTAAGCATTTTTCTGGAGTCTGAGAAATCTTGGCCCTGCCACTGAAATTGTTCCCTCATAGCATGCAAGGTTTCCCCAAAGGAAAATTCCTCAGGTGGAGAGGCTGAAGGAATGGACTCTTCCGCATCAGAGTCTTCGTAAGGAGAATAAGAAGCCTCAGGAGGGTCTGTGTGTTCTGAGTCATCAGAGGAATCATCAGTGGATACTGGTTCAGGGGGCTCTGTTCTAGGTCCCTTTTCTGGAGGTGGGAGAGAGGACCTGTCTGGATGAGGCTGGGATCCACGAATTAAAGAAATTAGATCCTAAGCCAAAGAAAGCATATGAGAGCTAGTGCTGGGCCTGTGTGAGGGGGGTTTGGCAGGCACAGTTTTTGAAGCTTTGGCTGCTTTAGCCCTGGCAAAGGCCTTAATAGACATGGCTGCAGGAGGCCTAGCAGCTCCACGTGCAGGGGATGAAATATCCAGGGGAATTGTGTCTGATAATTCCTGAGAAACCGCAACAGAAGGCTGGATTTCAGAAGCCGATTCTACCAGGTTAGAGGAGGCCTCGGTATAAGGCATGGTTTCGGCTGTGGAAAGAACCGCTTGCTCGGTTTCGGCCGAAACCGAGACACTCGCGGATTGCTTAATCGCGGTTTAGGCCGAAACCGCGGACCGCGAGTGTCGGTCCTTTTCTTTTCGTTTTTTGGAAATTTGCACTGTCGGAGGATCCGACGGCATAACATAGGCAAAATCAGAGCCGAAAATTTGTTCAGCAAACTCCGACCGACGTCTAAGCGTCCGTCGGTTAAAAGAAGCACAGGCTAGACAAGCTGCTATGTCGTGGTCTGGGCCTAAACAATGTATACAGTAGGAGTGGAAATCTTTATGAGGTATTTGTTTCCCACAAGATAAACAGTTATTCACTTTCTCTGACATCGGCTGAGGCAAGAAAGAGTCCCCAACGGGTACTTAGCTTTTTAGAAGTCTTCGAAGTAGTATTCGGTAGTAGTAATCTCTGGATCTGACCGACCGGCACTTGCGAACAGCTTCTGCTTCGGGCGCCACGCGGCAAGAAAGACTGAGGAAAATGGCGTCGGCTGATGCCTTTATACCCGAATAACTGCAGCTATGACGTCGGGTGAAGTGCGACACCAGCCGAGGCCAGACCCAGACTTTGGAATCCGGCCGACCGAAGGGCTGCCTGACGACAGGACAACCCATTTGTAAGGACTGCAGATGCATCCTTGAAGGACATCTGGCAGTTTAAGGCCCTAATGGCCAAGGTTGCAGAAGTGTATATCCCTCTTACCCCATCTATCCAGCGACCTGGAATCTCTATTAGAGGGGTAAGATTTTTGGCAGTAGTAGCCTTAATGCCCTTGGGTCCCCTGTGAAATGGTCTCAGGATCCGCAGTAGGATTTTTAAAGAGGAACTTGTGAGAGTCAGGAATCCTGTAATATCTATCTGGTTTTCTGGGAGCAGGAGGTAAGGAATCAGGGGGCCAAGCTAGATTCCGAAAAAGCATCATCAACAATGTCCAGTACAGGGGGGATAGCTAAAGGCCTGTGTTGGGGCAGGAGTAAGAAATCTCTAAGCCTCTTTTTAGAATCAGAGTAATCCTGCCTTTCCCAGCGAAAATGCTCCCTAAGAGTATGCAAGGTTTAACCAAAAGAGAAATCCTCTGGAGGGGAAGCAAAGGGAATAGAGTCCTCTGCATCAGAATCCTCACAGGTAGATAAGGGGAAATCCTGATCAGAGGAAACAGAAATTTCAGAATCCTGATCAGAAGAAGCATAAGCAAATTCAGTCCTACGTCTCTTAGGGGGGGGAGGTTGGCTTCCCCTGATTAAAGTAATAAGGTCTTCAGCCATTCTTATTTGTTTTTTAGGCATAGAGGCCTGACCATGCAGTCCGGGCGTCGGTTTTCTAGGCATGGATCGAGTTTTAGGCCTTGAAGAAGAAGATTGCATTGGTTTAATATGCAAGTCAGTAGGCCTGAATACACCCTCAGAAGCCGGTGCCTACACAGCGGCTCTGGACCCATCCAAGGTAGAGACATCCGCAGGTTCCACAGTTGAAGCATCTCATGGCATACAGGACTCCGAATGGGTCTCAGTAGAGGCCTGTGAATCCGAAGTAGTGGGTATCAGGGGCTGCAAAAGCACCTCACTGAATACCAGCAAACTGGCGACTAGCTTAGGAGAAGCGTCGTCGGCAGCTTTGGACCTAGGAGGTCTGTCTCTGTCTTTATCTTTGCGTTTTTTCGGAATGTCGGTAGTCAGGTGGCTTACCGAAGCCATATCTGGGTAATTGAACAGAGTACCAAAATATTTAGAAGCGTAAATATACCGACGACAAATAGTTTGTTGTTTAAATAAGGCACAAAACTGACAGTGAGGTACATCGTGGTCAGGGCCTAGGCAAGGAATACAGTACGAATGAAAATCTTTATGAGGTATTTGCTTTCCACAAGAAATACAATTATTGACTTTTACTAACATCGGTTTAGAGCAAGAAAAAGTTTCCCCAACAGGGTACTTAGCTTTAGTTGCAGAATTCTGTTTTGAAACTCGAAAACGAAAATTTCAAGGGTCGACCGACCGGCACTTGCGAACTGCTTCTGCTTCGGGCATCGCACGGCAAGAAAGACTAATGTAATGGCATTGGCTGCATGCTTTATACCTGACGTCATGGAAGATGAGACCGCAACCGACGCAGGAACCAAGACTCTGATAATCAGGCCGTCTAAGGGATACTGCAAGCAGATATCCCAAATGTGATGACTGCAACAGTGAAACACGAACAACATCTCTGTGGTCTCTCCAGCTGCTGCATGTGCTTTGTGAGGTACATGCCAAATGGGACATTGTACTCAGTAATGGGTTTTATAACGGAAGAGTACAGGGATGTTATGATCGCCTTGTCCATGGATGAGATACCCTTCCTAATGAGGTGGTCCATATAGAAAGCTTTCCGTACAAAGGAGGCACAATATGGTGGTCAAAAGTCAGTTTGCTTTCAACATGGGTGTCAAAGTCCCTCACAAGTGATTGCGTGCTTAGGATCTTGTTATTAATGTGATAATTTGTGGGGACATCACTCTCCCAAAAGGGAATGATTATGCATTTTTTGGCATTCAGTTTGAGGCCATGTTTCTGGCACCAGTCATTTGTTTGGGTGAGTCCCTCTTGGAGGATGTCCACATCACTAGGGGAATTACAATCTGCAAACTTGGTCAGCCATAGCTCACTGGTTTTGGCCTGCACCTCAGAAAAGTATAACCCAAACAACAGACATCAAATAAAGAGCTTCTGATTTTACGGTGGTTTCAGCAAATTTTTTTTTTATAATCTTGTCAAAATAAGACAGAAAGACTTCTCACAAAAATAAATAAATAAACTCTTGAAATATCACAGTAATAAAAAAACCCTCATCCAAAGCACTAGAGACCCACTTCAGAGTAAGTACAGATATATAACAGCTGGGGCACTAAAATGCTCTGCCACAGTTACAAAAACAGAAACCTTACAAAAATGTGCTCAGACTACTAGTTGCAGCACTGAAAAACTCACCATACTTATAAAATACAGAAATATTACATGGATTTTATAATAAAAATTACTCCTTCTCTATTCAAGAAAATATTTTTGTGAATTTCTAAGATATATAAATCCAGATGCAAACCAATATGAAATGTAGCCTCAAGAGAGTTTTTTAAACAGTGGAGGCTGCTTAGCCTGTGGGGCTAAGTTATGTGCTGACACAGTAGGCAACTCCGCTTTGGACCAAGGCTCTAAATGCTGCAGTCCTGTTCGGGAGGGCCGTTACCCAGACAAGTTTAAAACTGAGAACTACCTGTCAAATACAGTCGCCCTCACTGACCAAGTTTTCAAAATATGAGTGAAGGAACCAAGAAAAATGACAAAACCAGAACCACAATCCTGCTGAATGGATGCAAGTAATTACTTATCTTACCTCTTAATGTGCGGATGTAGTTACAGTCAGGAACTGCCCAAAGTTTACACAGCCCAGTCCTTAAAAAGACAGAAAAAAATCAGTTTGTTTTTCACCAATTATTTTTGCTTCAGATACATTAAATATTACAAAACTTACCAGTAGCATTATCTGCCAAGCTCTGGAAGAATATGCCTAGATACACTCAAGTTTCTTTGTCATATGTTTTATAGACGGCTCCCTCTATCCCCAGTTTGAGCCTGTGCTGAGTCTATGAAGCAGCACCACCCCATTTTTGTCTACTACTAATGTTCCTGACGACCCCAAAAAAATCCTGCACTTTCCCCAGAATTAGCAACTTCTCCCAAAGAAACATGACTGTGTCCAAGAAAGGATGCCTTAAGACTGACAACAGCATGAAAGCTACTTCAGATGAAAAAAAACAGTTAAAAAGAGCATTCATGCAGTGATTTTACAAATTCATTTTGTGGGGAAAGGGTTAACTCCTCACTTCATAATTTTGTAACCCCTTACTTAAAATATTTACCTAGGAGATCATTGCATCTTGGAGGAAGGATGATTTTCCCCATAAATTGACCACATTCAAACAGCATATTGTTATTTCTTGAACGGACATCCTATTCCTGGTCATGTTTGTGCCATCAAAGCTGCACTAATAGAGCCATCACCCATGCTAAATAAAAATACAACTGCTTCTTCAACTAAAATTACTTCACTATGCAATGAAGTGCACATTTCTAATAAGGAAAACATCTGTCAGGTTTTACAGACCTAGCTAGGCATCCAGTTTTTCTTTACAGGCTATACTGGGGGGGGGGGGGGTCAGGCAGCAAACAATAGCTCATGGCTTCCTTCCAAGGGGGAAAAAACATGCTTAGCTGTATAGCACCCCTTTATTGATCACCACTTAATCATACTTGTAATCAGCAAACATGCAGATATGTTCCCCATGTGAAAATGAGCTGGCTAGTAGGGAACAGGTACATACTTTAGAATACAGGAAAGAGAAGTTTGGGAATTCTGTATCTCAAACTTCATGACTACAAAGAGCACTCAATATTCTGACGTTCCTATTTTATTTACGTTTGTGTTTCACTGTTGCAGTCCTTACAAAATGGGTTGATTCCCAAAGCCCAGAAAAAATAAAAGGAAGGAGAAAAGTACAGTTTTGTACCTACCATAAATGTGGATGTTTGAGTGTATACCCTGCTGCAGTCATCACACTTGGGTTATCCTGCCGTCAGGCGGTCCCGCAGTCGGCCTGAATTCCAAAGTCTTGGTCCGGCGTTGGTTGCCGTCACTTCTTCCCTGACGTCAGAGCGCCAGGGGTATATAAGAGGCATCCAACGCCATTTTCTTCAGTTTTTCTTGCCCCAGATGTCATGTGCCCCCCCAAAAGGTGGTCAGTAGATAGTACCAATAATAAAAGTGTAGCACAAAAAAAACATCCCTCCAGCTATAAGCAAATACACCACAAAGGTTGTATCAGAATCTAAGGTATTGAAAGGTTTTAGTTAGGTCAGAGGGGATGGAGGGAGGGTAACCTGAACTGCAGCAGGGTATACACTCGAACATCTACATTTATGGTAGGTACAAAACTGTACTATGTTCATCGTGTTACCCTGCTGCAGTCATCACACTTGGGCTGAATCCCAAAGCTAAGGATGGGAGGTGGAGTCAAACAAGATTAGAGGAGGCTAGGAGGCCCTGCAAAACTGCAGTGGCGAAGCCAGCTCTAGTCTTAGAGCAAAGTGGCAAGTGATAGTGTTTGGTGAAAGTGTGCACTGAACTCCAAGTTGCAGCTTCCAGAATATCCTTGGTTGGCACCCCCCTGAGGAAGGCTGTAGATGTAGCTGCTGTCCTGGTAGAGTGGGGCCTTATGCTAGCAGGAACTGGTTTTCCATGGTGGGTGTTGCAAAAACGTATGCAATGTCCTATCCATTTGGAAATGGTCTGTTTTGAGATAGCCTTTCCTTGTGATGCTGTAGCATAGGATACAAAAAGCTGGTCAGATTTTCTGAAGACCTTAGTTTTATCCACATAGTAGCGTAGCTGCCTGTGAATGTCCGAGGAATGTAGGAGTCTTTCTCCTTTGTTCTGTGGATTTGGAAAGAAAGTGGGTAAATGGATGGTTTGATTTAGAGCCACACTGGATATCACCTTAGGCATAAAGGAGGGGTTAGTTCGTAGAGAAACTCTGTCTTGATGAAAAATGAGGAAAGGCTCTACTGCCAAATGTGCCTGAAGCTCTGAGACTCTTCTGGCTGAAGTAATTGCTAGCAGCAGGACAGTCTTCCATGATATAAACTTTAAGTCAGCTGAGAAAGGTGGTTCAAAAGGAGGTAATGTAAGTTTTTCCAGAACAAAATTGAGGTCCCAAGTTGGTGTTGGTGCTCTCCTGGGAGGTCTAATGTTTTTGGCCCCTCTGAGAAACTGCCTTAGAAGTGGATGTGAAAATAAGGGAGGATCCGTATTGTAGTGAGCTGAAATAGCTGAGGCGTGGATCTTAATACACGAAAAAGAAAGCCCTTTGTGTAACATTTCGGTTAGATATTGTAGAATCTGAGGTATGTCCGGCTGAAGGGTATTTTGGCCTTTAGCTTGGTTCCAGGCGCAAAACCTTTTCCATTTGTCTGAGTAGGCTTTCCTGGTGCTGGGCCTCCTGGTCTCCAGAATTACATCCATAACAGCTTGTGAAAGAGGAGCTGGCTGGTTGCTTAGGGGATTTGCCATGCAGCCAAATTTAAGGTTTTGAGCTGGCTGTGTAGAATCTGACTGTCTTGCTGTGTGAGCAGATGAGTAGCTTGTGGTAAAATCCATGGTGGGCCCTGGGCCATATTCCTTAATAGTGGGTACCAGTGCTGGCGTGGCCAGTCTGGGGCAATGAGTATCATTCGGGGTCTGTCCATCCTGACTTTCAGCAGCACCTTTGTGAGAAGGGGCAATGGAGGGAAGGCATATACTGTTAGCATTTTCCAAATGAATGAGTGCGTCTACTTTCCAAGCTTGATGGTGAAATGTCCTTGTGCAAAATTTTGGTAGCTGATAGTTTTGTGGGGCTGGCAAACAGGTCTATGTCTGGGAGCCCCCATTTTTGAGTTATCATTGCAAATACTTGCGGATCCAGTTTCCACTCGTGGGGATCCTTGATGTTTCTGCTTAGGTCGTCTGCCAATGTGTTCTTTTTTCCTGGCAGGAATTGAGCTTGTAATTGAACTTGGTACGCCAGTGCTGTGTTCCACAAGGTCATTGCTTGCCTGCATAGAGGGTAGGAGTGTGTACCCCCTTGTTTGTTTATGTACCACATTACTGTGGTATTGGCTGTCCTTATTATAAGCTGTCCTGGATGTAAGAGGTCCTTGAAGGCTGTCAGGGCATTCTGTACAGCGAGCATTTCTTTTTGATTGATGTGCAGATTTCTTTGATCTGCAATCCATATGCCTTGAACGCATCGTCCTGCCATGTGTGCCCCACCAGGCATAGTCCGATGCATCTGTTGTCATAATTTGCCTGGCTGGGGGTAAGGTGAAAGGCTGACCCTTATTGAGGTGACATGCCTGTGACGACCATAGAAACTCCTGTTGAAGGCAGAGAATGAGAGGTGTCATTGTTTCCAAGCTGTGGCTGTGTTGAGTCCATACGCTTTTTAGGTACCATTGTAATTTCCTCACATGCAGTTTTGCAAATGGTATTAGTAGTATGCAAGATGCCATGAAGCCGAAGGCCTGCAGAATTTTTCTTGCAGGGAGTTGGGTCTTTGTTGCCATTGTTTTGAAGTATTGAGTTAGTTGTAGTTGCTTGTCTGGCGTCAGATAAGCCATCTGGGCCGTTGTATTCAAGCTGGCACCCAGGAATGTCATATTTTGTGAGGGCACTAGTTTTGATTTCTTTTCGTTTACTGTGCACCCTAGGCAACTTAAAAGATGTTTTACAAAAGCCAGATGTTGTAAGAGAATGTCCTTGCTTTCTGCTTGGATGAGGCAGTCGTCCAGGTATGGATATATTTGAATTCCTCTTTGTCTGCAGTATGCAATTACTGGTGCCAGGCATTTTGCGAAGACCCTGGGCGCAGTAGATAAGCCAAAGGGCAGTGCAGAGAATTGGTAATGGGTTGAACCTGCAATAAAACGGAGGTATCTTCTGCAATTTTGTCTGATAGGGACATGCAGGTATGACTCCTTGAGGTCCAACGTTACTAGCCAAACTTTCTTGCCCAACATGGGAAGAAGCTGCTGTAGTGTTAGCATCTTGAATTTGGTTACTTGCAAGAAGGTATTTAGAATTGAAAGGTCCAGTATGGGTCTCCAAGCATTGTCCTTTCTGGGGACGAGAAAGAGACTTGAGTAAAATCCTTGGCCTTGCTCCTGTGTAGGTACCAGCTGAATGGCTCTCATGTCCATGAGAGCTGTAATTTGTTTTTGTGCCTCTACCCATTGATTTTGTGGCAGGTCTGGCATTCTTTTTATCCTTGGCAAGGTGTGGAAATGGAATCTGTATCCTTGTGAGATAATGTCTAGGACCCATTTGTCTTTTGTGACAATATGCCAGTTGTCTGCAAAAAGTGCTAATTTTCCTCCCAAGGGAGCTGCCAAGAGAGTTTTGCTTGGCAGTTTGAGGTTTAAGTCATTGTGTTTGCCTTCTAGTAGTTTGGGACCTGCCTTTTCCACCCTTCTGTGTTGCAGTGCCCCATTGGCGAGGTTTGTAAGGGATTTGTGCTTGTCCTCTGCCCCTTGGGCGCCTATATATACCCCTCTGTGGACTGTCAGAAGCTGGAAAGGACCAATTTTTTGTTGGCCAATTTCTGCTGAAGTGTGGGGGTTGTACCTGTAAGAAATCTTTGACCGTCTGCATAGATTTTGCCTTATCCTCCATTTTCTTCAAAACCTCTTCTGCTTTAGCCCCAAATAAGACATCCTGCTGTAAGGGTGCATCTAGTAACTTTGCTTTAACATGATCAGGCAGAGTTTGTTCCTTTAGCCAAGCATGCCAACGTATGACAGACCCAGTAACAGCTGCTCTACTGGAAGCTTCCAAGGAATCAAATCCACATTGTAAAGTATGTTTGCCCACCTGTTCAGCTGCATGCAACGGATCCTGCATTTCCTTGAATTCAGACTGTTGAGGGTGCGTGCTCATCTTGTTTTATTTGAGACATTAGGAATTGTTGGTATTTAAGCATGTGAAATTGGCAATTTAGTGCTCTCATAACTAGAGTAGCTGAGGTGTAAACCTTCTATTCCCCCACCTATCTAGTGCTCTGGAGTCCCTTTCAGAGGGTATAGGATTTTTAGCCATAGAAGCCTTAGCCCCTTTGGGACCCTGGGAGATTGTCTTTGGATCAGCAACAGGGCTTTTGTAAAGGAATTTGTGCGGGTCAGGCACTCTATAGTATCTATCTGGCTTGGCTGGAGCTGGAGGCAGAGAATCTGGATTTAGACTAGATTCTAAGTAGACATCATCCACAATGTCTAAAATTGGGGGGATAGCAAGAGGTCTTCGCTGGGGGAGTAAAAGAAACTCTCGGAGCCTTTTCTTTGAGTCGGAGTAGTCCTGACCTTCCCAGTGGAAATGTTCCCTCATGGTATGTAAGGTTTCCCCAAAGGAATAATCTTCAGGGGGAGAAGCTGAGGGAATGGAATCTTCAGCATCAGAATCTTCATAAGGGGGAAAGGAGTAATCCTGTTCCTCCGAGGAGCCTGAGGAAATAGACACTTGATCAGAGGAGGCATAATCCTCCTCTTGTCTAGGCCTTTTGTCAGGTGGGGGGTGGGAACCCCTGATCAAAGAAATCAAATCTTCAGCCATTTTAAGCATCTGTTTTTTAGGCATGGGGCCTTGAACTGGAGACTGAAGTGCAGTCTTTTTTGGTTTAAGAGGAGTCTTAAGCTTAGCATAAGATTTTATGGTGAGAGTAGTCGGGTCTGAAGACACCTTTTGGAACCGAAGGTGTTTCTACAGCACTGGCTTCTCCTTCTACAATGTCATCGGTAGGGCCTAAAGAAAATGGCTGCGTCAGCCTAGAACTCTCTGCTAGAGAATCCAAAGCGGTCTGGGGTTCCAATTCTGTGGTAGTCAGGGGCTGCGTCGGCGCCTCACTGAAAACTAGAGAACCGGCGACCGGCCCAGCAGAGGCCTCTGAGTCTGGCTTGGATCTAGGCTGCCTGTCTTTATCTTTGTGTTTTTTATGCACGCCGGTAGTTGGTTGCTCCGATGGCATAGTGTAATTAAATTTCCTACCGTAGTGTCGTGCAAAATCAAAGCGTCACTTTATAGTTTGCTTATTGAACCTAGCACAAAACAGACAACCAGTGACGTCGTGGTCTGGGCCTAGGCACGGTATACAATAAGAATGAAAGTCCTTATGAGGTATTTGCTTCCCACAAGAAATGCAATTATTAACTTTTTCTGACTGAGGCAAGAAAAGGTTCCCCAACGGGGTACTTAGCTTTGAAGACTTTGGACTGAAACCCGATTTGAAAATCTCAGGTGTCGGCCGACCGGCACTTGCAAACTGCTTCTGCTTCAGGCACTGCGCGGCAAGAAAGACTGAAGAAAATGGCGTTGGATGCCTCTTGTATACCCCTGGCGCTCTGATGTCAGGGAAGAAGCCAAGGCAACCGACGCCGAACCAAGACTTTGGAATTCGGGCCAACTGCGGGACCGCCTGACAGCAGGATAACCCAAGTGTGATGACTGCAGCAGGGTAACACTATGAACATCACCCACTGTTTAAGGATTGGTAAGGATGCCCTGCAACACTGCAGTGGCAAAACCAGCACTAGAAAAAAAGGGTAAATTGTAATACTTTGTGAAAGTGTGGACAGAAGTCCAGGTAGCTGCTTCCAGGATGTCCCTAGTAGACACACCTCTTAAAAAAGCTGCTGAGGTAGAGGCTGCTCTAGTAGAATGGGTCCCAATACTCTTTGGAGTATTCATTGTCCATGTTGGTGTGAATGACCTGAGACGTGCCTCCCTGGACTAAATGAAAAGAGACATGGAAAAGCTCTCCGATCTTGTAGCCCAGGCAGGTATGACACTAGCCCTGAGTAGCATTCTGCCATCACCCAGAATGATACTGCAGTACAAGGACAAAATGATTGACTTCAAAAATTGTCTAAGCTTTTGGTGTCATTCTAAAGGGATCCAGTATCTGTCTGACTGGAATGACATGGCTGACAGATCACGATGCTTGCCAGAGATGGCCTGCACCTGTCCCCCCCTGGGATTCTGGATACTGGCTAAGGTTCTTGCCTCCCCTATAGTGCCTTTTTTAGGCAAGGTTCAAATGACAAATTCACCACCGTAACAGGAACAGGCCAGCAAAAACTGAGGGTGATGCTACTCAATGCTAGAAGTCTAAATCTCAAAATGCACTCACTGGAAGCACTCCTTAAAATGGAGAACATCGATATCTGTGCAGTGACTGAGACCTGGTTCAAGGCTCCAAAGAGCACCCCTGCACTACCAGGCTACAACTCATAACACACTTTTCGGCCATGTAACCTGGACCGGAACACCAAAGGCGGAGGTGTGTCCATATTCATTAAGGATATCCACACCTCCAGGCTAGTTGCACAGCATAATGCATCTGAGGTTATCCAAGTGCAACTAACTCTGGGCAAAATTGCAATCCAAATTGTAGCTTGCTACAGATCCCCCACTATGCCCCAGGATTCCCACTCCTCTTTTCTTGATGTACTGGAAAATATTAGGGTTCAACCAAACACCCTAATAATGGGCTTTTTCAACTACCCCACCATTAACTGGGAAAACTACTCGTACCAACTCCTTCACTCAACGCTTTCTGGAATTCATAAACTCCAGTGCCCTGGATCAACTTATCCACACCCCCACCAGGGGCAACAATATCCTAGATCTAGTCATTACCAACATGAGTGACCGGTATTCCACACCTGAAGTCAACGCCTCACTGGTCCAATCTGACCATAAGCTAATCACCCTAGATATCCACATCCTGCCCCCACCTCCCCATTAAGGAAACCACGGTAAAACATTTCTCCAAAGCCAACTTCATGCTTCTTAAGACAGAAGCGGTGAACTTCATGACACCCAAGCAGACAGACAATACAGTTACAACTACTGAATCCTACACAATTGCACTTTATAAGCACTTACACGAGTGCATGGACCGTGCTATCTCAAACAGAACCAAGACGCTATTCGCCAAAAAAGGAAGCCAATCTAGTGGTCCTCTGCCATAAACAAACTGTACAACAGAAGGAAGAAACTGTTACAAAAGAGAATAAAATCCCATGAGTGGCGGAGCTCCCTGGTCAGCCTCCGTAAGAAGCTGCGATCCCTGACAAAATCCTCCAAAGCTAGTTACGAAAAAAAAAATCGCCACTGATTCTAAAGACAACCATAAAGCATTCTATAGCTATGTAAAAAATCTCAATGGCAACACTCATAGTACAGTTGTGAACCTACCATAAATGTAGATGTTCGAGTGTATTCACTGTTGCAGTCATTACACTTGGGCTATCCTGCTGGCAGGCTACCCGCAGTCAGCCAGAATTCCAAAGTCTAGGTCTGGCGTCGGTTGCTGTCACCTCTTCCCTGACGGCAGTGCGCCAGGGGTATAAAAGATGCAACCAACGCCATTTTCTTCAGTTTTTCTTGCCCCAGATGTCAGGTGCCCCCAAATAGGTAGGCTGAAAAAAAATTATGCCAAAAAGCATGCATGTACTAAAATAAACATTTCCTTCATCTACAAGCAAATACACCACATAGGTTGTATAGACTAGAGAAGTACAGAAAAGTCCCAGCAAAGAAAAGGGGGACGGTGGGTGGGTAATCTGGACTGCAACAGTGAATACACTCGAAAATCTACATTTATGGTAGGTACACAACTGTACTATGTTCATCGTGTTTCACTGTTGCAGTCATTACACTTGGGTTGAATCCCAAAGCTGAGGTTGGGTGGCTGGGCCTAAATAGGATTAGGAGAGGCTACCAGGCCCTGTAGAAAGTACAGTTTTGTACCTACCATAAATGTAGATGTTCAAGTGTATTCACTGCTGCAGTCATTACACTTGGGTTATCCTGCCGTCAGGTGGTCCCGCAGTCGGCCAGAGTTCCAAAGTCTTGGTCCGGCGTCAGTTGCTGTCGCTTCTTCCCTGACGTCAGTCGCCATAAGATGCAGCCGCCGCCATTTTCTTCAGTTTTTCTTGCCCCAGATGACAGGTGCCCCCAAATAGGTAGGCAATACATATTGCTAATAAAACATACATAAGAAA
Organism: Protopterus annectens; assembly: GCF_019279795.1. Taxonomy (NCBI): domain Eukaryota; kingdom Metazoa; phylum Chordata; order Ceratodontiformes; family Protopteridae; genus Protopterus; species Protopterus annectens. The sequence continues at coordinate 806,477,532 of NC_056750.1, read as the reverse complement.
TAAAAACAATACCTTTAGCTACAAGCAAATACACCACCTAGGTTGTATAGGATAGAAAGGTATAGATAAGTCCCAGCTAAGAAGGTGGGGATGGAGGGTGGGTAACCTGGACTGCAGCAGTGAATACACTTGAACATCTACATTTATGGTAGGTACAAAACTGTACTATGTTCATCGTGTTTCACTGCTGCAGTCATTACACTTGGGTTGAATCCCAAAGCTTTGGTTGGGTGGCTGGGTCTATAAGGGATTTGGAGTGGCTATGTGGCCCTGCAGCACTGCAGTGGCAAAGCCAGCTCTGGATTTAGAGTAAAGAGGTAAGTGGTAATGTTTGGTAAAGGTGTGCACTGAACTCCAAGTTGCAGCTTCCAAAATATCATTGGTTGGTACTCCTCTAAGAAAAGCTGCTGAAGTGGCTGTGGCCCTGGTAGAATGAGGCCTAATGTTGTTAGGCACAGTTTTACCATGTTGTGTGTAGCAGAAACTGATACAGTGTCCTATCCACTTTGAAATGATCTGTTTTGAAATAGCCTTTCCCTGTGATCCTGCAGCATATGATACAAAATGTTGCTCAGTTTTTCTGAAAGCTTTTGTTTTGTCCAAGTAGAAACATAACTGCCTGTGTATGTCCACTGAGTGAAGAAGTCTCTCCCCTTTATTCTAGGGATTTGGAAAAAATGTTGGCAAGTGAATAGTTTGGTTAAGAGCCACACTGGATACCACTTTTGGCATAAATGTAGGGTTTGTTCTTAAGGAAACCCTGTCTTGATGAAAAATGATGAAAGGTTCCACTGCCATTAGTGCCTGTAACTCTGAGACTCTTCGTGCTGAAGTTATTGCCAGAAGCAGAGCAGTTTTCCATGACAAAAATTTTAATTCTGCTGAAGTGGCTGGCTCAAAAGGTGGTAAAGAAAGTTTTTCCAAAACAAAGTTGAGGTCCCAAGTTGGTGTAGGTGCTCTCCGGGGTGGTCTTATGTTTTTAGCCCCTCCGACGTATTGTCTTAGTAATGGGTGAGAAAAAATAGGAGAATCCATGTTGTAATGAGCTGAAATGGCAGAGGCGTGGATCTTAACAGATGAAAAGTAAAGGCCTTTGTCCAGCATCTCAGTTAAGTATTGTAATATCTGAGGAATATTTGGAACAGGGTCAAGGCCTTGAGCCTGGTTCCAAGCGCAGAATCTTTTCCACTTTTCTGAATACGATTTCCTGGTGCTGGGCCTCCTGGCCTCCAAAATGACATCCATAACAGCTTTAGAGAGAGGTGTTGGCTGGTTGGCTATGATATCTGCCATGCAGCCAGATTTAAGGTTTTGAGCTGGCTGTGCAGGATCTGATTGTTTTGCTGAGTCAGAAGATGAGGAATTTGAGGTAAAATCCATGCTTTGCCTTGAGCCAAATTCTTTAAGATTGGGTACCAGTGCTGACGTGGCCAGTCTGGGGCAATCAGGATAATTTTTGGTCTCTCTAGTCTGGCTTTTAGGAGTACCTTTGATAGGAATGGCAGTGGTGGGAAGGCATAAACATTTAGTGTTTTCCAGCTGAATGAGAGAGCATCCACTTTCCATGCTTGTGTGTGGTAAATCCTTGTGCAGAATTTCTGTAGTTGGCAGTTCAGGGGGGAGGCAAACAGATCTATGTCTGGACACCCCCATTTTGTGTTATCATGCTGAATACTTGTGGATTTAATTTCCATTTATGAGGATCCATGATATTTCTGCTTAAGTCGTCTGCCAGAGTATTTTTCTTTCCTAGCAGGAATTGTGCTTGCAGATGAACTTGATAGGTCAGTGGTGTGTTCCACAAGGTCATAGTTTGTCTGCATAGGGGGTAGGAATGAGTGCCCCCTTGCTTGTTTATGTACCACATAACTGTGGTGTTGTCCGTCTTTAGTAGTAGTTGTCCTGGATACAGAAGATCCTTGAAAGCTGTCAGGGCATTTTGTACAGCTAACATCTCTTTTTGATTTGGTCTGCGATCCACTTGCCCTGGATACATTTTCCTGCCATGTGTGCTCCCCAGGCGTAGTCTGATGCATCTGTTGTGAGTGTCTGCCTGGCTGTGGGTAAAGTGAAAGGCTGTCCCTTGTTGTGGTGACATGTCTGTGCCCACCATCGAAACTCCTGTTGTAGGCAGGGAATGAGTGGTATTATTGTTTCCAAGCTGTGACAGTGTTGAGTCCAGACACTTTTTAGATACCACTGTAACTTCCTCATATGCAATCTGGCATATGGTATTAGTAGTATGCAGGACGCCATGAACCCCAAGGCCTGCAGAATTTTTCTTGCAGGGAGTTGGGTTTTTGTTGCCATCAAATGAAAATACTGAGGTCAGTTGTCCTTGCTTGTCTGGCGTGAGATAAACCATCTGGGCAGTTGTATTTAAGCTTGCACCCAGGAATATTATCTCTTGTGAGGGCACTAGTTTTGACTTCTTTTCGTTTATAGTGTACCCTAGGCCCATAAGTAATATTTTTACAAACGCCAGATGCTGTAGTAGAATGTCCTTGCTCTCTGCTTGTATAAGGCAGTCGTCAAAGTAAGGATATATTTGAATTCCTTTCTGTCTGCAAAATGCAATTACTGGTGCCAGGCATTTTGTGAAGACCCCGGGCGCAGTAGATAATCCAAACGGCAGTGCAGAAAATTGGTAATGCATTGTGCCAGCTGTGAATCTGAGGTATCTTCTGCAATTTTGTCTGATAGGGGCATGCAGGTATGCCTCTTTGAGGTCCAAAGTAACAAGCCAAGCCTTCTTGCCCAGCACGGGAAGAAGGTGCTGTAGTGTCAACATTTTGAATTTTGGAATATCCAGGTAAGTATTTAGAATAGACAGGTCCAGTATGGGTCTCCAAGTTTTGTCCTTTCTGGGGACCAAGAAAAGTCTTGAGTAAAATCCCTGTCCTTGTTCCTGTTCTGGTACTTTTTGAATAGCTCTCATGTCCATGAGGGCTGTAATTTGTTTTTGTGCCTCTGTCCATTGGTTTTGTGGCAGATCTGGCATTCCTTTCGGCCTTGGTAGAGTGTGAAAGTGGAACTTGTAACCTTGAGAAACAATATCCAGAACCCATTTGTCTTGGGTGATTATATGCCAATTTTGTGCAAAAAGTGCTAGTTTCCTCCCTAAGGGAGCTGCCAAAAGGCAAGAGCTTGGCATTTGAAAGGGGAAGTCATTGGAACTGTTTCCTATAAGGTTGTGACTTGTCTTCTCCTCCTTTAGGGGTTGAAGTACCCCACCGTCTTAGTCTGTAAGAACCTTGGGGTTGAGATCTGCCTCTTTGTGGTCTGACACTGGAAAGGACCAATTTTTAGAAGGCCAATTTCTGCTAAATCTAGGAGGCTGTACCTGTAAGAAATCCTTTACTGTCTGCATAGATTTTGCTTTATCCTCCATTTTCTTTAGTACCTCTTCAGCCTTAACACCAAACAAGATATCATCCTGTAAAGGAGCATCCAATAATTTTGCCTTAACATGATCAGGTAAACTTTGTTCTTTTAACCACGCATGCCTTCTTATCACAGATCCTGTAACTGCGGCTCTACAAGACACCTCTAATGAATCAAAACCACATTGCAGAGTATATGTTTTCCCACTTGTTCAGCTGCATGCAATAAGTCCTGCATTTCCTTATGATCAGGACCTTCTTAGCTTGTAGGCATTTTCTGTTTTAGCAAAGACATTAAATATTGTTGGTATTTAAGCATGTGGAACTGGTAATTTAAGGCCCTTACTGCTAGAGTTGCAGACGTGTAAACTTTCTTCCCCCATCTATCCAATGCTCTGGAATCCCTGTTGGAGGGTACTAGATTTTAGCAGTGGAAGCCTTTACCCCTTTGGGACCCTGGGAAATAGTTTCTGGATCAGCAGCAGGGTTTTTATAAAGAAATTTGTGAGAGTCAGTGACTCTGTAGTACCTGTCAGCTTGACTGGAGCTGGGGGAAAAGAATCAGGGGTTAAACTAGATTCAGAGAACACATCATCCACAATATCTAACACAGGTGGAATAGCCAGGGGCCTGTGCTGAGGCAATACCACAAAATATCTGAGCCTTTTCTTGGATTCTGAATCATCCTGGCTCTCCCAGTGGAAATGCTCCCTCATGATACGTAAAGTTTCCCCAAAAGAGTAATCCTCAGGAGGAGAGGCTGAAGGGATTGATTCTTCAGCATCACAGTCCTCATAGGGGGGGGGAGAGTATCCCTGATCTGAAGAGGAATCAGAGGAAATGGAAACCTGGTCAGAGGAATCATAGTCTGTATCCTGCCTAGGCCTTTTATCAGGAGGGGGTTCAGAACCCCTGATCAGAGTAATTAGGTCTTCGGCCATTTTGAGCATCTGTTTCTTAGGCATGGAGGCCTGTGCAGGAGAATGCTGTAATTGTTTCAGTCTTTAATGGAGTTTTTGACTTGGTTGCTGTTTTGATGGTAAGCTGGGAAGGTCTGAAAACACCCTCAGAAGCCGATGCCTGCTCAGCGGCTCTGGACCCATCTGAGGGAATAGTTTCCGTAGGCCCAATACCTTGAGTTTCCAGAGGCCTAGCTGTCTCCACGTGGGAGTCGGAGGCAGCCTGTGGCTCTGAGGCAGCGGGAGTCAGGGGCTGCGAAAGTGCCTCACTGAGCACCGGCGAACCGGCGACTGGCCTGGAAGAGGCTTCGTCATCAGTTTTGGACCTCGGTTGCCTGTCCTTATCCTTGTCTTTGAGTTTTTTATGTATTCCGGTCATCGGCTGTTCCGACGGCATTGTATAATTGAACCTTCAGCCAAAATAATGGCGAGCAAAATCAAACAGACGTTTAATAGTGTGTTTGTTAAATCTAGCACAAAACCGACAACTAGTGACATCGTGGTCTGGGCCTAGGCATGGAATACAGTAAGAGTGAAAATCCTTATGAAGTATTTGCTTCCCACAAGAAATGCAAATATTAACTTTTACTGACATCGGTCTGAGGCAAGAAAAAGTTTCCCCAATGGGGTACTTAGCTTTATTGAAGACTTCGGTCCTGAAATTCAACTTCGAAAATCTCAGGAGTCGGCCGACCGGCACTTGCGAACTGCTTTTGCTTTGGGCACTGTGTGGCAAGAAAGACTGGAGAAAATGGCGTCGGCTGCATCTTGTATACCCCTGGAGCACTGACGTCAGGGAAGAAGTGACAGCAACCGATGCTGGACCAAGACTTTGGAACTCTAGCCGACTGCGGGACCGCCTGACGGCAGGATAACCCAAGTGTAATGACTGCAGCAGTGAAACACGATGAACATCTGCAGTGGCAAAGCCTGCTCTGGATTTAGAGTAGAGAGGTAAGTGGTAGTGCTAGGTGAAAGTGTGCTCTGAACTCCAGGTTGCAGCTTCTAAAATGTCTTTGGTTGGTACTCCTCTGAGGAAGGCTGCTGAAGTGGCTGCTGCTCTGGTAGAATGTGGCCTAATGCCCTTAGGCACCGATTTGCCATGTTGTGAATAGCAGAAGCGAATGCAGGGTCCTATCCATTTTGAAATAGTCTGCTTTGAGATAGGCTTTCCTTGTGATCCTGCAGCATAAGCTACAAACAGTTGCTCAGATTTCTGAAAGCTTTTGTTTTGTCTAAGTAGAATCGTAGCTGTCTGTGTAGGGCCAAAGCGTACAGAAGTGTCTCCCCTTTATTCTGGGGATTTGGATAGAATGTTGGCAAATGAATGGTTTGGTTAAGAGCCACACTGGATACTACCATTGGCATAAATGTTGGGTTTGTCCTTAGAGAGACCCTGTCCTGATGAAAAATGATGAAAGGTTCCACTGCCATTAATGCCTGTAGCTCAGACTCTTCTTGCTGAAGTTATTGCTAGGAGCAGAGCAGTTTTCCATAAGAATTTTATATCAGCTGTATTGGCTGGCTCAAAAGGAGGCAGTGTGAGTTTTTCAAAAACAAAATTGAGGTCCCAGGTAGGTATTGGTGCTCTCCTTGGGGGGGGTCTTATGTTTTTTGCCCCTCTGAGGTACTGTCTTAGTAGTGGATGAGAGAAAATAGGAGGTTCCGTATTGTAATGAGCTGAAATGGCAGAGGCATGGATCTTAACTGATGAGAAGGATAGGCCTTTGTCCAGCATCTCAGTTAAGTATTGTAAAATCTGAGGTATATTTGGAACAAGTGGTTCGAGTCCTTGTGCCTGGTTCCAAACAGAGAATCTCTCCCATTTTTCTGCATAAGATTTCCTAGTGCTGGGCCTCTTGGCTTCTAAAATGACATCCATAACAGCTTTAGAGAGACAGAATGGCTATATTATCTGCCATGTAGACAGATTTAAGGTTCTGAGTTGACTGTGTAGAATCTGATTGTTTTGTTGAGTCAGAAGATGAGGAATTTGTGGTAAAGGCCAGGCTGGGCCTTCAGACAAGCTCTTTAGGATTGGGTACCAGTGCTGGCGTGTCCAGTCTGGGGCAATCAGGATCACTTTTGGCTTCTCTTGTCTGACTTTTAGGAGCACTTTGGGAAGAAGAGGCAGTGGAGGAAAGGCATAAACTGTCAGGGTTTTCCAGGTGAATGATAGAGCATCCACTTTCCATGCTTGTGAGTGATAAGTTCTTGTGCAGAATCTCTGTAGTTGGCAGTTGTGAGGGGAGGCAAAAAGATCTATGTCTAGGCGTCCCCATTTCCTTGTTATCATGCTGAAGACCTGTGGATTTAGTTTCCATTCGTGAGAATCCATGAGATTTCTGCTTAGTTCGTCTGCCAGTGTATTTTTCGTTCCTGGCAGGAATTGTGCCTGCAGATCTACTTGATAGGTCAGTGCTGTGTTCCACAAGTCATGGCTTGCCTGCAGAGGAAGTAGGAATGTGTGCCCCCTTGCTTGTTTATGTACCACATAACTGTGGTATTGTCCGTCTTTAAAAATAGTTGTCCTGAATGTAGTAGATCCTTGAAGGCTGTCAGGGCATTCTGTACAGCTAGCATCTTTTTGATTGATGTGAAGATGCATTTGCTCCTTGGGCCACATGCCCTGAATACATTTTCCTGCCATGTGTGCCCCCCCAGGCATAATCCGATGCATCTGTTATTATTGTCTGCCTGGATGTGGGTAAGGTGAAAGGCTGTCCCTTGTTGTGGTGACAGGCCAGTGCCCACCGTCTACCATTGTAGTTTCCTCATATGCAGTCTTGCATATGGAATTAGTAGAATGCAGGATGCCATGAAGCCCAGGGCCTGCAGAATTTTTCTTGCAGGGAGCTGGGTCTTTGTTGCCATCATTTGAAAGTAATGAGTCAGTTGCCTTTGCTTGTCTGGCGTGAGATAAGCCATCTGGGCAGTTGTATTTAAGCTTGCACCCAGGAATATTATCTCTTGAGAGGGCACTAGCTTTGATTTCTTTTCAATTACTGTGTACCCTAGGCAAATTAGTAATCGTTTTACAAACACCAGATGATTTAGTAGAATGTCCTTGCTCTCTGCTTGAATAAGGCAGTCATCCAAGTAGGGATATATTTTAATTCCTTTTTGTCTGCAAAATGCAATTACTGGTGCCAGGCATTTTGTGAAGACCCTGGGCACAGTAGATAAGCCAAAAGGCAGTGCAGAGAATTGGTAATGCATTGAGCCAGCTATGAATCTGAGGTATCTTCTGCAAGACTGTCTGATTGGGACATGCAGGTATGTCTCCTTGAGGTCCAAAGTAACTAGTCAAGCCTTCTTGCCCAGTATGGGTAGAAGTTGCTGCAGTGTTAACATTTTGAATTTTGGAACATCCAGGAAAGTATTTAGGATTGAAAGGTCCAGTATTGGTCTCCAGGCTTTGTCCTTTCTGGGTACCAGGGAAAGTCTTGAGTAAAATCCTTGTCCCTGTTCTTGCTGTGGTACTTTTTGAATAGCTCTCATGTCCATGAGAGCAGAAATTTGTTTTTGTGCCTCTGCCCATTGGTTTTGTGGCAGGTCCGGCATACCTTTCGATTTTGGAAGGGTGTGAAAGTGGAACCTGTAACCCTGAGAAACAATATTCAGTACCCATTTGTCCTGGGTGATCATGTGCCAATTTTGTGAGAAAAGTGCTAGCTTTCCGGCATTTGTAGAGGGAAGTCATTGGGACTGTTTCTTATAAGGTTGTGATTTGTCTTCTCCTCCTTTGGGGGCTGAAGCACCCCATTGTTTAAGTCTGTATGAGCCTTGGGGCTGAGATCTGCCTCTTGGGCGTCGGTATCTGCCTCTTTGTGGCTTGTCTGACACCGGAAAGGACCAATTTTTTGAAGGCCAGTTTCTGCTAAACCTAGGTGGTTGAGCCTGTAAGAAATCCTTTACTGTCTGCATTGATTTTGCTTTATCCTCCATTTTCTTTAGCACCTCTTCTGCCTTAACACCAAAGTATCATGCTGTAGTGGACCATCCAATAATTTTACTTTAACATGTTCAGGTAAACTTTGTTCTTTCAACCAAGCATGCCTTCGAATGACAGAGCCTGTAACTGCAGCTCTACAAGAAGCCTCTAATGAATCAAAACCACATTGCAGAGTATGCTTTCCCACTTGCTCAGCTGCATGCAATAAATCCCGCATTTCCTTAATGTCAGGACATTCTGAGTTTGTAAGCATTTTCTGTTTTAACGAAGACATGAGGTACTGTTGATATTCACGCATGTGAAATTGGCAGTTTAAAGCCCTTACAGCTAAAGTAGCAGAAGTGTAAACTTTTTTCCCCCATCTATCCAGTGCTCTAGAATCCCTATCAGAGGGGACAGGGTTTTTTGCAGTGGAAGCCTTAACCCCTTTGGGACCCTGAGAAATTGTTTCTGGGTCAGCAGCAGGGTTTTTATAAAGAAATTTATGAGAATCTGGGACCCTGTAGTACCTGTCTGGCTTGACTGGTGCAGGGAGTAAAGAATCAGGAGACAGACTGGATTCAGAGAAATCATCATCAACAATATCAAGCACAGGAGGGATAACCAGGGGCCTGTGCTGAGGCAATAAAATAAAATCTCTGAGCCTTTTCTTGGATTCGGAATAATCCTGGCTCTCCCAATGGAAATGCTCCCTCATGGTGTGCAGGGTTTCCCCAAAAGAATAATCCTCAGGCAGAGAGGCTGAAGGTATAGATTCTTCTGCATCAGAGTCCTCATAGGGAGGGAGGGAGGGAGAGAATATCCCTGATCTGAGGAGGAATCAGAGGAAATAGAAACCTGGTCAGAGGAGTCATACTCAGTGTCTTGCCTAGGCCTTTTATCAGGAAGGGAATGGGAACCCCTGATCAAAGTAATTCGGTCCTCGGCCATTTTAAGCATCTGTTTCTTTGGCATGGATGACTGTCCAGGAGAATGCTGTACTTGTTTCCTTGTCTTTAATGGTGTTTTTGACTTTGCCTTGGCTGCTGTAGTGGACTTAAATGTGAATGTCTGAAAACACCCTCAGAAGCCGATGCCTGCTCAGTGGCTCTGGACCCATCTGAGGGAATACTTTCCTCAGGCCCAATACCTTGAGTTCCCAGAGACCTAGGTGTCTCCACGTGGGAGACAGATATGGCCTGTGGCTCTGAGGTAGCGGGTGTCAGGGGCTGTGAAAGCGCCTCACTAAGAACCGGCGAATGGCCTGGAAGAGGTCGGTTTTGGACCTCGGATGCCTGTCCTTTTCCTTGTCTTTGCGTTTTTTATGAATTCCACTCGTCGGTTGTTCCAACGGCATTATGCAGTTAAACCTTCGGCCAAAGTAATGTAAAGCAAAATCAAACCGACACTTAATAGTGCGTTTGTTGAATCTAGCACAAAATCGACAGTCATGGTCAGGGCCTAGGCAAGGAATACAGGAAGAGTGAAAATCCTTATGAGGTATTTGCTTCCCACAAGAAATACAATTGTTAACTTTTACTGACATCGGTCTGGAGCAAGAAAAAGATTCCCCAACGGGGTACTTAGCTTTATTGAAGACTTCAGTTCTAAAATTCGATTTCGAAAATCTCAGGAGTCTGCCGACCGGCACTTGCGAACTGCTTTTGCTTCGGGCACCGCGCAGCAAGAAAGACTGAAGAAAATGGTGTCGGCTGCATCTTTTATACCCCTGGCGCACTGACATCAGGGAAGAGGCGACAGCAACCAACGCTGGACCTAGACTCTGGAATTCTGGCCGACTACGGGTAGCCTGCCAGCAGGATAAACCAAATGTAATGACTGCAACAGTGAAACACGATGAACATCTGCTCTGAGTTACAGCACAATGGCACTAAATATACAGACCCAGCTGATATTGCCAACATCCTGGCAGATAGGTTCAGTGCTAACTTTACCCCCCTCCCACCCCCTAAAGGGCCCATCTCTATACTGGAAGAATGCAAAGTTCCTGTAATCATGGCTGCACAAGTAAAAAACACACTCTCCAAAGCCTAGAACACAGCATCCATGGGACCAGACAACATTCCAGCCTGCATTCTACACGAACTACAGAACAAACTGGTACCCCACTTAATTCCATGTTCAATCATAGCCTCACCTCAGGCTTTGTGCCTGCTGAATGGCGCACAGCAACAGTTATCCCATTCCAAAAGGGGGGAGCCACCACCGACCCCGGGAACTACCGCCCCATTAGTCTGACGAGCCTGGTCTGCAAGGCCATGGAATGAATCATCATGGAACTTACAAACAAAGACATTGGTAATCTCAAACGCTGGACCCCACCCAGTTCGGGTTTGTAAAAGCAGATCATGTCTCCTAAACAGATCCAGTAACGGCAGCCCTAGAGGAGGCCTCCAAGTAATCAAAACCACATTGCAAAGTATGCTTTCCAACCTGTTCTGCTGAATGCAATAATTCCTGTAACTCTATTTTCCACACAATCAGAAATCAACATCATTTTCTGTTTCAGTAAGCCCATAACATGCTGTTGATATTTAAGCATATGAAACTGGCAGTTTAAAGCCTTGATTGCCAAGGTTGCAGACGTATAAACCTTCTTACCCCATCTATCCAGCGCCCTGGAATCTCTATCAGAAGGGGAAGGATTTTTGGCTGTAGAAGCCTTTACACACTTGGGACCCCGAGAAAAAGTCTCAGGATCAGCAGCAGGATTTTTGAAAAGAAATTTGTGGGAGTCAGGAACCCTGTAATATCTGTCTGGCTTACTAGGAGCCGGAGGCAGGGAATCAGGAGCCATGCTTGATTCCGAGAACATATCATCAACAATGTCTAATACAGGAGGTATTGCCAAAGGCCTATGCTGAGGAAGAAGGAAATCCCTAAGCCTCTTTTTTGATTCAGAGAAGTCCTGACTCTCCCAGTGAAAAGGTTCCCTTAAAGTATGCAAAGTCTCTCCAAAAGAGTAATCCTCAGGAGGAGATGCAGATGGGATGGATTCCTCTGCATCAGAATCCTCATAGGGTGGAACAGAAAATTCCTGATCAGAAGAGGACTCAAAAGAAATGGAAACCTGATCTGAAGATTCATAATCAGTGTCTTGCCTAGGCCTCTTAGCAGGGGGGGGGGGTTTGGGAACCCATGATCAAGGTAATTAAATCCTCAGCCATTTTGATAATCTGTTTTTTAGGCATAGGGGGCCTGAGCACGTGGCTCATGCGTCATTTTTTTTAGACAGAGAAGTTGTTTTTGACTTTGTTTTTGTTGCTGGCATCGGTTTAATATAAAAATGTTGAGGCCTGAAAACACCCTCAGAAGCCGGTGCCTGCTCAGTGGCTCCGGACCCATCCAAGGGAGAGACGTCCGCGGGTTCAATACTCTGAAGATCTCGCAGCATTCCGGACTCCGAATGGGTCTCGCTAGAGGCCTAGGACTCAAAAGTAGCAGGTATCAGGGGCTGCGAAAGTGCCTCACTGAGTACCGGCGACTGGCTTAGGAGAAGCTTTGTCGTTGGTTTTGGACCTCGATGGTCTGTCTCTTTTTCTTTGCGTTTTTTATGAATTCTGGAAGTCAGATTGCTAACCGACGACATTTCAGGGTAATTAAATCTTGAACCAAAATATTTAGAAGCAAAAATATACAGACGCTTAATAGTGCATTGGTTAAATCTAGCACAAACCCGACAGCAAGGCACGTTGTGATCAGGGCCTAGGCAAGGAATACAGTACAAATGAAAATCCTTATGAGGTATTTGCTTCCCACAAGTAATGCAATTATTAACTTTTACTGACATCGGTAAGGAGCAAGAAAAAGTTTCCCCAATGGGGTACTTAGCTTTAGTTTGAAGATTTCGGTTCTGAAACTCGAATACGAAAATTTCAGGAGTCGGCTGACCGGCACTTGCGAACTGCTTCTGCTTCGGGCACCATGCGGCAAGAAAGACTGAATAAAATGGTGTCGACTGCATGTTTTAAAACCCTGACAACCTGACGTCGTGGAAGAAGAGACAGCAACTGACGCAGGACCCAAGACTTTGTTATTCAGGCCGACTGAGGGCAACCTGCCAGCAGATTACCCAAATGTAATGACTGCAACAGTGAAACACGAAGAACATCTGGGACTGGAGGAGATGTTAAGTGTTTCCCTCAGCAGAATCACAAGAAGTAAAATATTAAGTTAAGCACATTTCAAAAATAGTAAGGTGCAGCAGTAGAGAGATGTAGTCATATTGTAGAATAAGTAAGTTGCTTTAGATATAGCTTACATATGGTAGTTAGCATGCTGAGTATACAGGTATGTGAAAATAAAGACGCATTAAGATATTACCCTGATGTGGTATGGGAATAGAGCCAAATGTTGTAAATGAATTTTCTTTTAGGGACAGCTTAAATGAATAGATATTAGATACTGGGATGAAGTTCCAAGCTTTGGCCACAAGCAAGATGGGGAGGTTGGCATAATGGTTACAGAGTTTACCTTACAGATACAAGGTGCAGTTTTTTTTTTTTTTTTTTTTTTTATTTTATAAGAACAATAACAGTAACATATTTACAATCAGTCATAACTAAAACACAATATACAGAGTCCATAACAAAGTTAAACATTTGTATACGTTCAGGAAATCAATTAAAAATTTTGCAATAATAAGTGCAACTTTTTTTCTTTGTTACAACTTTCCTTGCAACTGCAAAGATTGACCATAGTATATATACATGAGTTTTGGGTATAACTTCTGGTACTGGTACATTAAAAAAGATGAGAGAATCAGAAATTATACAATTATCATTCCATAAGGCTTTACAGAAATTTCTGAATTCACTTCAAAATAAAGATAACCTTGTACATTTAACAATCGTAGGATACCAATCAGCATCTACTGCTTTGCATCTCCAGCATTTCATATCATTCTTTTTATACATTTTTGCAATTCTTTGTGGTGTGAAGTAACATCTATGGAGACATTTCCAAGAGTATATCCCTCCAGTAAGGGGAGACTGTTGTTTTTTATTGATCTTAGGAGGATTTTTTTATTGTTAGTAGTGAATCCTTCTTTGCTTATTTTAGTAAAATAATCCCAGTAAGAGGAGTCTATAAAACTAAAATCAGATCTAATGGTTTTATAGATTAAAGATATAAATGAAGTGCCGCTTAAAGAGCCATTAATAATATTAAACAATAGTTCCAGTATTTTTGTAATGAGAATATAATGTTGTAAATTAATTCTCTACATGTTTGTACATCTATCCAATTGTTATGATGCTGGCTATACCTAGCAATTAAATAATTAGCTGGATGAATTTTGTTTGTGGACAAAAATTAGTTCCAATATAACAAGTTACTCTCTTTGAATTCAAGAATTTTATTAATATCAAAGATCATTAAACACTCAGTGTAGGCAATTGGAAAGGCAGATATTAATAGTTTTTTAATTAACTGGTTGGATTGAGTAAATCTTTTACAATTCATTATTATTAGGTTGATGAAAGAACAAGATTTTCATTTCTGTTTATCTTGATATATATTTTTAATGACCATATACATATATTCCTATGTATTTTAATAAGAGGCTCAAGTAGCATTTTGTTATTAGTTAATAAAGTGTTAATTAGTTAATAAAATGTTTTCATGTGTTAATTTCCAATATGAATTGTATGAGAAATTTATCCATAAGAAAACTGTGTTAAAGATAGCAGCATTTATATAAAAGTCAACACTGGAGAAGCTAATGCCTCCCTCCTTCTTTCCAACTTGCGTTGTGTCTTTGTAAAGATATCCTAGGGTTTGGGGGGAGGGTACCAGAGAAACGTTAATAGAATATTGTTGATCTTTTTTGAAACTTTCTTAGGTGGGTGAATGATCAGGGACTGGCTAATATAAAGGATTTGGGGTAATGATGTCATTTTAATTAACATTAGTCTGTCTTCGAAAGTAAAATAAAATCTGTTCCAATTATCTCTATAAGATTAGTGACCAAGTTTATTAAATTGTTGTAACTTACAGAGATTGTTTCTTTGAGATTCGAATTAATGGAGACACCTAGAAATTTAATTTGTGTAATATCCCAGTTAAAGTGTTTGTAATTTCTCATTCTAGTAGTGACATTTTTATTTATTAAGAGAGAGTGAGTTTTGTTATGGTTAAATTTTAAACTTGACTGATTTTCGAATAAGTTTAAAGCATTAAGTAAGTGATCTAAAGATATTTCAATGTCCCCGCTAGTGAGTAATAGATCAACAGCAAATAACTGAATCTTTGAGGATAGGTCCCTATTGAGGTTGTAACCTTTAATATGTACATTACTTCTGATATACTTAGCCAATGGTTCTACAGCAAGGGCAAAAATTAAGGGGAAAGAGGGCAGCCGTGTTTTCTAACTTTTATGAGTTTTAAAGAAGAGGATAGAAAAGAACCTATCTTTACGAAAGAGACAAGGTGCGGGGTTTAATTCTTACATGGTGTAATTGGCTAACCTTCAAATGACCCAAAAAGGCAGTTAGCCTAGTACTAATCTATGAACCTATGAATTTATGAGCTTTGTCCTACAGATTTTTTTAGTTTACAAATTTCAAGCAGTTGTCTGCCAGTAGAGTGAAGGGATTTTGTTTTAAGACAGTGTTGGCCAGTGTTGAACAGCAGCACAATGGTGCAGCAGATATCACTGTCACCTCACAGCAAGAAGTTCCTCTGTTCGATTCTTGGCTGGGATGCCTTCTGTGCAAGAGTCTGCATGTCCTTCCTATGTTCATGTGGGTTTCCTCCAGGTGCTCCGGCTTCCTCCCACATTCTAAAGACATGTAGCAGGTGGACTGGACACTCTAAATTGGTCATACATGTGAGTGCGCATGCAAATGTGTGGTGTGGAAGAACCACCATGACAGGGCTTGCCAAATGACGGTGTAAACCTTGGCTCTAGACGATTGACACTGCTGAAGTGACACCCCAACCCTATGTGCAAAAATGGGAAAGGGGCTCTGGATAGAAGGATGGATGGAGTACTGGAGGGTGCAACTTATAGCAGGAGGGAAGAAGAGTGATGAATCATTTTGTGAGCTGCAAGAACTGCTACATGATGAAGTAATTCAATCCAGTTTAGTGATTTAAGGACAAAGCAATGATGTAAATGACAGGGTTAATTGGCTGCAAAACTTGCAACTTTATTAAAGCATTGCTCTAGCTTGGATTTTAAAGTAGACTGTAGATTGGTCAAGATGAGCAAGCCATACAGAAGACAAGATAAAATACACAAGTTACTACAGTTGTTCTAGTCAGATTAGTAAGAAATGTTTTCACTCTATAAAGCATTCCTAGTTTTTGGCAAGTTTTTTTTTTAAAACATTTTTGTGTGTGTGTGTGTGTGTGTGTGTGTGTGTGTGTGTGTGTGTGTGTGTGTGTGTGTGTGTGTGTGTGCGTGTGTTTGTTAACAAGAAATGTCATTAGTAAACCATCACTTACGACACCAACAATCATACATTAATATAAATGAAAACAAACCACACCAACAGAATCCTAGTTGCAAGCAGTTTACATCACAAATCATACTGACACTCCCATTTTGCAAACATTATAATTCACTTACAATCTACCCAATCATTTTCAGTCAAACATTACATAGCTCATCAAGTCCTGCCTTATTTTAAACCTCTAAGTACTGTTCCCACAATTCCCATTTTTTCCTATATAGTTTGCTCCTATCCTTATCTAAAGATCTCAATTCCAGTTGCTTTATCTCTGTTATATTCACTACTTCTAGTATAGTGGGTTCAGATTTTGATTTCCATTTTCTAGTAACTGCCTTTTTGGCAGCCAACATAATTAGACACAGCAAGGTCTTACCATGCGTAGGCAATTCAGCTATATCACAGCTCAGAAAAATCATCTCCCTCTTCACACCAGTCTGCCCATCCAGCATCCCCACAGTGCATCTTGCAGGGAATCCTTAAAGTCCGCCAATTCACTGCATTCAAGAAAATATGTTCACAATAACTTCTTTCTTCCCAGTCATACCTCCAACATTTCTGTCTACTTGAGGAAAAGTTCTCTGTGGAGTCTATTTGGGGTATAAAAATAAGTAAACACTTCAAAGCAAAAATCCTAAATCTTCTAGATTTTGTTGCATATTCAGGAGACATACATATATTCTTCCATTATTTCTTTGTGAATTACTTATCCAATCTCTCTTCCCAGTCGTTTCTAACCTCATCTGATGGATTCTTATAGTTATATATTGCAATATTTTATATGATCTAGTAATTATTCCTATTTTTAATGGCAGCTTCTGCTCCAGATTCTACTAAAAACTCTACCAGTGCTTGTCTTTAATCTAGGATTCCCCCATTTCTTTTACTTTGTCTATACTCTGATATCAATCCCCTTGATAGTGAAGGCAATCTCTAATCTGCAGTCCAAATAAATTATTTGCATCTTCCCATTCTATCACCTTTCCCTTTCTAGTTATTTGCTCCCAATACCTTGGTTCCTTTGCCAATTCTCTCTAATAAATTCCATCTCCCTCTTGCCTATTGTCTATATCCCTAATTGCAGAATCTCCTTTCTCCATTCCTGCATTGGCTTAGTACTTAGGTTACTTTGTTACTTTATAAATAAAATATTCCGTATGATTCTCCTTAAAGGCCTGCATCCAAAATCCCAGTCTCTCCTTATTTCTAGAGCTTCCTCCCGTTTAATCATCATCCTTTCCACTTTGAATTATAGGTTTCTGCTTGTACTATGCATAGGAGCCTTAACTGTATAGCTCTGAAACACCCCTTCAGATCAGGTAATCACAATCCTCCCTGTTCTACTGGAAGAATCAGCTTATCCCACTTGACTCTTGTCATTTACCCCTCCCAGATAAAATCATTCAGCTCTTTATTAATTGCTATCCACAATTTCTCCTTTGGTTGATAAAAATATGCCTGACATGTATAAGATTAATGGGACTAAAAACAGTTTAACTGCTTGTATCTTCCTATCCATCTCCATCTAACAAAGCTTCCACGCTCTCAGATTTTGTATAACCTTTTGTTTAGTCTCTTCCCACGGGTCTATATTACAACATTGAAGTTTCAAAACTTCGAATGTTCTAATATCGACCCCTATTCAGCGAAAGCTGAAAACATTGAACATACAAAACAGCACATTTTTTCCTAGGGAGAAAATTTGCTGTTCCAAAACACATACACACAACACAAGCACACCAAACAAACAGTAATCCACACACATACACCTAAAATCTTACACCTAACCCTACACTAAACTATACATACACCACTAACTATCCACTTACCTTAACCCAAACCCTAAGGTCTGTCACTATCGCACACTCACCTCACCCACGCCCTAACCCTAACTCATCTACCCCACCCTAACGCACACGTCCACACAATCGCACACTTACCTGACCCGCTCCCTAACCCACCTAACCCACCCTAACCCTCACGTCCACACAATCGCACACATACCTAACCCGCGCTCTAACCCTAACTCACCTAACCCGCCCTAACCCTCACGCCCACACAATCGCACACATACCTAACCCACACCCTAACCCTAACTAACCTAAACCATGCTCAATCGCACACTTACCTGAACCCAACCCGTAACTTTCCACCACAGCGCTGAAAATACTGAAGCAACAGAAAACGGGCAACTAAATTCTTTCCCAAGGAAAAAATTTGGTTTTCTGTAGCTTCAATAGTTTCAGCTTTCGCTGAATAGGGGTCGATATTAGAACATTCGAAGTCTTGAAACTTCGATGTTCTAATATAGACCCCTTCCCACATATCCTTAGCTGCCACACCCGAATAATTTTTAATCCACACTCCTAAATAGTTCATTTTATCATGTCCCCATAAATATGGATATTGCTGAACTAATTCATATGTGGATACATAATTTACTGCTATTGCCTTTGTTTTAGCTTCATTAATTTTGTATCATGAAAAGATCTGAAACTGTCCCAAAATGTCCCACAACACTGTAATGTCTCTTTCTGGTTTTGTCAGGTATAAAATATCTGCAAGTAGAGCCAACTTTTCTTGACTAATATACCAATTACATCCTTGAATTTCTGAGTCTCTTATTTTCTTCTCCAATGCTTCTAAATATATTGAAAAAAACAAAGGGGGATAAAGGATGCCCCTGCTTGGTTCCTCTGCTCAAGCAGAAAATATCAACGAGGACCCCACCCACTTTAATTTTCACCTCCAATCCCTCATATTGCCTCCTAATCAACCTTATAATTTTTTCAGGAAATGCTAATGCTTCCATTGCCCTGCTTAAAGTCCCAGCTTACTCTGTCATATGCTTTCTCTTCATCAAGACCCACCAACAACAATGGTACTTTCTTACATTCTGCTTCCCTCTGGATCATCATTGTTCTATTAATGCTGTCAAATGTTTGTCTCCCCTCCACAAAACCACACTGATCCATATCCATCAATGCTGGTATTCTTTTTGCCATTCATTTAGCCATTATAGACACAGACTTTATAACCATGGTTTACTATTGAAATGGGCCTATGTGAAGCTGGATCTGATGACTTTACCCTCCTTAGGTATTACAGCTACCACTGCTTTCTTCCAGGATGTTGGGATGTGTCCTTCTCTTAAAATAGTGTTAAACAAAACCTTCTAGATCTTTATCAGTTTTCCCCACCTAGCTTCCAAAGGGACTATGTTCACGCATGAAATAACAATTTCAGAGAACAGCTTATTAGAGAACGTTAAAAACACCGAACATGCTTATCTTTGAAAAATAATTCATCGAATAGCCACAGATGGCCAACAATAAGGAAGTACCTTGATGCATAAGGTAAGCTAAAAAAAACTTTTTATACATTTGCCCTATTACCCACTGCAGTGCAATCTCAGAGATGTATAGTTTTGGGAGGGGTGGAGCCCCCCAACTTGGTTGATGAGGTGTTTTTATTACTGTTCACGATGTTGGACAACTATGGCCATTCGAAGAATTTTTTTTTTTTTTTTTTGAAGATAAGCTTGTTTGGTGATTTTAACATTCGCTGTTTAACTTTCACTGATAATCCGTTTGCTGAAATTGTTATTCGATGCATGAAAATAGACTGGCTTCTAAACTTCACACAGGAATACCAGCTACTCCTGAGCACTCTCCTGTAGATTGGTTATACATCCCAATTTTTATCTCATCTCCTACTATCCTAACCATTAGTAACTGAGCCTCATCTAGCTCTAACCTTAGCATAATTAATTCTTCTATAAACGTTTATATTTGTATCTTTTATTGACTTCCATATTTCTTTGCTTTATACAGACTTTCATAGATTTTCAAAATGTGTCTAATATCGCCACAGGATCTCGTTACCTTCCTCGTTACAAGCTTTCTAAGCTTGGCAACAGCCCTTTCTACTTTCTGCTACCTGAGTCGCTGTGCTAAGAGTTTTGGTGCTCTAGGGTTATTATAAAAAACAGTTGCTTAACAGCAATCTTTCTAAACTCATGTATATTACCATGGCAATCCCTTATTTTCGGCTTAGCATTCTGCAGTTGATCCTCTTCTTGTTCTGCCAGATTCACCCTATTCTGCAATGTTTAAACATTTGTCAGCCCCTCTAAATAATTCTCGTTACTTTTTAACAATAGCTCCCCTTCTTTTATTTCCACCCTATTTTTAAACTCCACCTTAATTTTATCCGACCCCCTAGCTATATTTTCAGAAGTGGTTTCTATCCTCTCAAATAGCTCCTAAATAATCTCCACTACCCATTCCTTAAATTCATCTCTTTTCAAGAGATAGGAGAGAAAGCACCAGTGTTTCATATTTATTTAATTACACTGTGTTTTTATTTTAGTTATTATACTGGCACATGATCTGAAATAGTTATTGGGTGTGTATCAAGACTTTCAATTAAATGCACGTTCCTGTGAAATGTAAAGTCTGTTTAGCCTAGCCCAGTTTTTATATATTAGGGAATAATATGGAAATTCCCTCTGAACTCATATTACTGGATTCATATCTTCCATGCCAAATATTTTCATAAACTTCTTCAAAAATCTTGTTATACCTTACCTTTTGGGCCCCCCCAGACAGATTTTCACTGCTGCAAATTAAATTCCAGTCCCCACCAATAAGGAATATTCCTTGCTGAAAATGGATTTCTCCCAGAATTTTCTTAACTCCATTACAGCAGATTTAGGTGGAATATAAATACATGCCAGTGTAATCCTTCTCTCTTGCCAGAAGCCCATTATCGCTACAAATTTGCCATGATCTTTTCTATCCTCTTCTATCACTATTGGAGCGCCTCTTGCAATTAATATAAGTACTCTTCTTTTCCTTTGTCCCAGATATTCCACTGAATAACCATCCTGAAAAATTTTATTTATCAAATTCACATGTTCAGTTCTTTCCAGGCGTGTCTCTTATAACATGGCTATTTGCACTTTACATTTTTAATATAGCTCACTATTTTTCTTTTCTGTATTTATCTGTGAGACCACATTGACATTTAAAGACAGAGAAAGCATCACTGTATTAAAAAGTTATTATTCCCACCTTTTATGTAGAACACCTTTTTTGTTAAATATCTAATTCCAGCTTTTGCATGCATACACTGTTTGGTAGGTTGAATGTTTATATAGCTGTTTCTTGTCATATACATTTGAGCCTGTTACATCTTAGAAAGCTTTTTGTTTTATTGAAAACCCTCAAAAAAGTACCCTCAAAAAACATATTAACAATACTAACACACAAAACTATGCACATCTTCAAATACTGAAGTTTTATCCTCCTAAAAGGACAAAATATATGCACAACTTCAAATACTAAAGTTTTATCCTCCTAAAAGGACAAATGTCCTAAACAGACAGCTACCCTCACAGACTTGAGTTAACCTAAAAGAAAGGTTATCCATGCTAAGACGCATGATGCAGCCTCTGCTTCTACTAAGTGCTAACTGGTTTTGTCTTATTGTTACAGCTCTCCTAGCTGGGAGAGCCCCTGAATGCTTTAAAAGAACATCATCTCTTAGCCAGTTCCCCCCCCCCCCAGCCAATCACTCTCCAAAGACTGTAACCACCTTCTCTATCAGATTATTGCTCAGATGGCCAATTTCTCATTATTAGATTGTCTCTGTGGAAACATGAGAACCAGTCAATTTCTGTTCATCAGATTGTTACCATGGAGACATGAGGGCCAGATACAGAATCACTACTAAGCATACATTAATTTGTTTAAAAAATCTTCACAATAGTCAATATTCTTTTTCATTTACTAAATCTCTCTTAAAACTGATTACAAAAAAATTAATCTGAGGTCCTTAATCCAATCAGGCTTTTTTTTTTTTTTTTTTTTTAACACTGCAGTGCCTACATTTCTTATAACTGAACAAGAAAGAAAGAAAGGAAAAACAGAACAGCAGCACCAATAAACCCACTTACACCTAAAATAACTGAGAAAACTTTACTTTACAGAATATAAAGAAAACATACACCACAAAAATAGTAATAAGAAAAAAATACTTTCTTTACTTAGTTAACTTTCTCCCCTTTCTTCCCCTCCCCAAAGCATTTTCTGAACATTAATGACATGAAGTAGGCATATACTTTAGAGTCCCCCACAAGTCCAAGAAATTCTGAAAAAGTCCAATATCTCCAGATTTTCTTGTTCTGTATAACTATTGTATTGTAATCTCACAATACTTTACTGGTTTTATTACTGTTCATTTCCACCTCCCAAATCCTGTCTCTACTTAATTTCCGATGTACTCTTGATTTTTCTAGTCAACTCTCGTGCTCCCTTTCTTCTCTCCAACATTTTCCATTGAAACAGTGGAAAGGTTTCACAGGTACAGTCTGTGGTCTTTCTTACCATAACAACAAGCAGAGTCATCTTCTGTTTCACAGCTCACTTTCTTTTAGACAAAGTTGTACATTTCGTCCTTAGCATGTACTTCATCAAAAAATGATTTTACCCTTTCAGGGATGAATACCTTGAAGACAGATAGGTACAGCAGTTTGAATCTCACACCTGTGTCTCGACATTCCCTGAATAGTGAAATGAATTTATTCCTCTTCTGACTGGTGTACAATATGCAGTCATTCTCCATAAGCATTCTGTTGTTGCCCACTTTTGGTATTGTTCTGCCATAGTTTTGTCAGAATCAATTCATTCTGCTGGTATGATTGCATATTTACTATTAGAGGTCTAGGTTGCTTTCTCATAGCCAGGTTAGAAGCATATACACAATGTGCCCTTTCAACTAACACCTTCTGCTGTGGAATATCAGTCCAGTTGCATATTTTTACTTTCATAACATTAATGCAGTCTGTTCCTTCGAGCTTCTCTGCTACAGATAAAAATCTCAGGTTTTTCCTGCATACGGTGTCCTCTTATTGTATTTTTTTTTTGAAACATCTCTTCCTGAGCAGTCTCATATTCAGCCTTTTCATTTCAACATCCAATTTTTGCAGCTTTATCACCTCATCTGGATATCTGTTTAAAGCATCTTCCATTTTTTCCACCCTTTTGTTGTTTGTGTTGATATACTCCATCAGTGTTTTGTTTTATTTTAATCAGGTCTGTGTGCAGTTAACTTATATCTTCCTGCAGGTTACTGGAAATCATGTCTGAAGGTTGCATTGCTTTTTGCTGACCTCAGTCAGTGTTTCTTCCTGTTTTGGAGCCAATTGTTTTCCAGGTGCTCTGCATTTCTTTTTTCTTGGCATCCAATGAGTACACTTACTAGCCAGTTACTAAAATTTACCCATGAACACAAAAGTCTACTGGCCTTCTCTGCTGAGTTTCAGTTTTCATACAGGAGAGCTAGAGTCAAGCTCCTACTCAATGTGTAGCCATCTTGGAAGTTCAATACCATTGTGTATGGTGAGATAAAACTTTAGATTGTCATCAACTGTTACACCTAACAGTTTAGCATGTGAAACACCTTTAATGTCAGTACTGTTTAAAGAAGAGATTATGAAGTAAGTATGTTATTTAAGGAAAATAAAATATTTTTAAGGCTAAACAGAAGCCGATTGTCAGAGAGCCAGCTTTCCAATGAGTTAAATGCATTTTGGGTGACAGTTTGCAAATACAGTACGTTGATGGAAAAAAAAGAGTGGAATTATCAACATATTGAATTGAGATATTTACTGAGAAGATATATAAAGATTATTTAAAAAGCGGTTTAAAAAAAGAAGACCACTGAGGGAGCCTTCTGGGGCACCAGTATTTACTGGAAGGAAAAAAAGTAGTCAATGAGAGATATTTTACTGACTGATACTGATCTGAGAAGTAGTTAGAAATCAATTTAACACTAGTGACACAGGCACCTAGGTCAAACATTTTTGAAAGCAGTTTGTTGTGAGAAAATCTATTAAAGGATTTGGATAATTCAAAAAAGACAGTCAAAAGAAGATTATTATAAGGGCAGTTATTGTACTATGAACTGGTTCAACATCATGCTTTGTAGGAGTTAGTTTTTGTTGAAGGCAATGGTGGAGAAGTTGTTTACGTATACATTTTTCCAGTATTTTTGAGAGGAAAAATAACTACAAAGGGTCTAACAGTTGGTTATTTTGGAATTTCCACCTTTGTAAATGGAAATTATATGGACTTTTTCCCCAGAGGGTAAAAAACAATTTTCATAGTTTACTTATCCAAGTCTTTTGGGTTTCTAATACCATGATGGAATGGACCTCATTCCTAATTCAAAGTATGCTTAAAGTTCGTGAAATTAGTATTGTTTCAATCTTTGATGTTAGCCAAAAGTGCTTTTCACAAAACCCGCAATGTGCCCAGAACTGACTCTGCAATTCATATGGAATTACCTGGTTCAGTAGTATATCTAAATATGAATGTAGATTCTTTTTTTATGAGACCCATTGCTCCTACTACTACTGGAACTGTATGGATATCCCTTTTCCACATAGTCCTTGTTTCTGCCTACAAATACTGGTATTTTGTGACTTTGTGTCTCTGTGTATGCAAGAAAGACACTGTAATCACTGGGTGTAGCAATTTCAATAATCAATGCTACTTTTTGTCTTCTTTCCATGGACTACTACTATTATCTAGTTTTTTTTTTGTATCTTTTTTTTTTTAACTTTTAGTAATGGTTATTCCATGTGATATAAACTTTATCATTCTCTATAATGCTTTGTGGCTCATGTTTCCATTGCTTCTCGGCTTACTTCAATATTGCAATGTTTTCAAAATCCTCATTGTAACAGTTTTGCCACATTATTATCCCTTTCAGCACACAGGCCCTCTGCCATTACTGTATTACACACAGCAACAAGATGTGCAACTGTTTCCAGTTCTGTTTTAGAGACTCTACATTTGTCTGTTTTTCCCACATGTTCAATGGACTTTGTAAACCAGTGTGTACATATTCCACTATCCTGGGCCGCCAATATTAATCTTTCATCTTCTGGTTTAAATTCACCTCTCCTTAAACATTCCTGCATCGGGTGCTGATCATCATGAGGTTGTTCTAGGAGTTTTCTGTACTTGCAACTATCTTTATGCCTCTTCCACATTTCTTGCCTTTTCATCTGATCCTACTCATTTTTTTGTTTTGCTTTTTAGCACATACAGTTGCTGCCTGTAGTTTGACTTCTAATCCCACTTGTCATGGATATGCTTACACCAAACTAAGCAGGGAAGTCATCTTAGACTTGTTCTCCTCATGTTTAAAACTTTTGGATGTGGTGATGTCAGCAACTATGTATGCAGTCCTACAACTGCAGATCTATAAATGTAATCACTTTTGGGGTGGTCCATACTTCTTTTAGGACAAGGAATATACAAATCGGAATTTATATATATATATATATATATATATATATATATATATATATATATATATATATATATTTTATATATATTACTTAAGAAGTGTATTTTTCTTGTTTTCCCATCCAACTAATCCAACTAATCCAAGACCTTTTGGAGCCAGTC
The DNA here is from genome assembly GCF_019279795.1 of Protopterus annectens. NCBI lineage: Eukaryota > Metazoa > Chordata > Ceratodontiformes > Protopteridae > Protopterus > Protopterus annectens. Next base: position 806,452,299 of record NC_056750.1, on the reverse strand, counting down.
AATCACCCCAAAACTGTAAGTTAGAACAGGAAGAGCAAATCAGTTTATAGCTTGGACTTAATTCTTAGATGTCCGGGCTGTTTTAGTATTAATTTTAGTCTTCTAAAATATTTTTCATAAGTTTTGTTCACATCTGCTCATGTTTTATTGTTGATCCTTCATCAATTCCCAAATATTTCTACACTCCCACCTGTTCAAGTTCCTTTACATCACATTCCTGACCCAGACTGATAGTTTTTTGGTGCTGCAGCTTTCCAGCTTTAAATGCTGCTTTTCTACATTTATCATGACCAAATGACATTACTGTATCATCTGAGAAAGTGTTGACCACTTGCACTTGTGCTTTCAGTTCCTCATCTGATTAACTATACAGTTTAAAAAGATGATAATAAATCTTCACACTTGATTGTTTTCTGGAAGCCAAATTGTAACCATGATCTAATTTGTTAAGAGGACAGCTTAATGGGTTAAGGGAAAACAAAAGAGCCAAGGTGAAATGTTATCCATTGGGATAATTTTTCTTTTATAATGGCTTAGCTGCAAAGTGGTTTACTACTGTTTCATTGTAATGTAACTGTGTACCTTATATATCTTTAAGCACTCATTTATCCAAGAATGGAATGCTGTCAAATGCTTTTTTTTTTTGTAATCAAACCACACTTAAGAGTCTTCCCCTTTTTACAACTCTCCATTATGACTAACAACAAATGATCCTTTGTTCCATATGGCTTTCTTTTGTCACCCTTTTGTTCTATTGCCATGAATGAGTTTTCTTCTAAATAACTATAAACCTCTGTCTGCAACAATTCCAGTATATAGTTCACACATCACTGGAAGTTATTGATCTACAGTTTTTTAGGATAACTTACAGGTTCAATCTTAAGAAGTATAGTTTTTCCTGTTTGGTGTCTGTTCAGGATGAGCATATAAGTAATTCTTACTCAGACCTACATCTTTCAGTAAAGATGTAAATACTTTTAGCCAGAAGTGAGGTACTGCATTTGGGGCTGGCATTTTCCAAATAGGAGCTTTTCTTAACTTTGTTTCAGTTTCTCTTGACGTTACTTCATCCCATACATTTGAAATTCTTACTGCTTTTTTTCTCTCCAGTCAGCATCTTTGTTATGCTCCACAAGATCTTCACAGATATTTCTCCAAAATGTTTCTATTTCTTCTTTTTTTGGTGGTATTTGCATTCCTTTTGCTTGGTTTCCCCAACTCTCTATAAACATTTTTGGGTCATCAGTGAAGTGCTTATTTTGTACTTTTCCTTTATACTTATCTGTATATCTTCTAGGTTTTTCTGCCTGTGCTGATATTTTTAGCTTATTTGCAATACTGTACAATAGCTCCTGGTCTGCCCATTTCTTTAAACACATCTAAGTATTTTTGTTGATCTGTTCCCTCTTCTTTACTTGTCTAACGGAAATACTCCTCGTCTTAATTTCTTTATAGTTTCCTCTATTGGATGCTTCAATCATGGCATTTGATTTTTTCCCTTCTATTCCCTTATTGTTCTGTGTTTTTGTGGCAAGACCATCTGTTATTAGTTTAACTGCACAGTACTATATCTTATTAAGTTCTGTTATATCGCGTGAATTTGTATTAGCAGACATGATTACTGTGAACATTTGTTTTATCAAACTTCTAACATTTTGGGTCTTATTAACTTTCTGTAATCTATTTCTTTCATCGATCTTGACATGTCTATCTATCTCTATTAAATCAAGCAACTCTTCCATTACATTATTTTCTTCCAAACTGAGGGTACATTCTTTGTTCTCCAGTTCCTGTGGGTATTCTACAGAAAGTTATAGACCATCTTCCCATGACATATTCTCTTCAGCTGTATCCGCCATCATCCATTGCTCTTTCATATAGGAACTCACTGGCCTATCAATCCATAGCACTGAATGCATTAGAGTTTGCACTGTGCCCTGCCCCTTCTCTTGTTGTGCAACTCCAAAAAAACTTATATACTAGTTTTCTACACAAGGCTCAAGAGTATTTTATTGTGGCAAGTGATCAGATGCTTCCTATTCCACTTGTTTCTCCTTAATTTGGGGACTCATTGTTCCATCACTGTGACTTTACACGATTCACACGTAATCCATAACTTCAGTTTCTATGCCTTTAACTTCTCCATTACTAATCCTCTTTTCTACTTCCCCTTTGTTTTTGTATTTTTGTAGTGTGAAATTTTCCATATCTGGATGCCTCTGTCTGAATTTCTCTTCAAATATCTTTGGTGCTATTTTTTGTATTGATTAGTTTTGCTTTCTCCCTTGCATAAATATTGCACCATATTGAGTCTCTTTCTTTCCCATGTCCAGATTTTTCTTCTGTCTTCCACTCCACCTATTTCTCTACTTTGGGGACTCATTGTTCCATCATGCTGTGACATAACCTGTATGGACTTTTTACACAAAATACTTCACTTTGCAAGTATTCCATAAGTTCAGCTTCTATTTGTTTAACTTTACTAATATTCTGTTCTGTGTTCCCCTTTGCGATCTTATTTTTTGTACTGTGAAATTTTCCATATCTAGGTGCCTTCTCCTATATTGCTGTACAAATATCTTTGGAGCTGCCTTTTTTGTATTGATTAGTTTGGCTTCCTCTTTTGCTTAAATATTATATCATATCAGATCACTCTTTCTCATGTCCATGTTTCTTTTTTATAAAACTTTCAAAAATCACTAGGCTTTATTCTTCATATTATCGCACTTCCTCTGTCACTTCTTTTTCTAAACAGCCCAAAATTTCTTAGTTGAAATTCACCCCGGGGATCATGTCAGTTGCCCTGCTAGACAGGGGCCCAGAGAAGTAAATATTGTGGGAAAAAATTTCCAGGGAATTGTTATGGCTAGGCTTGCATAGGCCTTAGGGCCGATAGCCTAGTACCAACCTATGAACCTATTGCACGTTTTTTATAGCTCTGTTGCATTAATGAACAGAAATATGAATTTGAAGCTTTTGATCATTTTTCTTGTGCAAGTAGTTTTCCACAAATTTCTCTTATAATCTGTTTGAATACATTCTATCGGTGAATTCTTGGCTTACTGAGGATAAGTTTTTCCTTACCCTCAACAGTCCACTCCATCATTGTTATGGCTCTTTTTTGGCCTGTCAGTTTTTTTTTCTGGTGTCATTCCAAAGGGATGCAGTATCTGTCAGCCTGGGATGACATGATCGACAGTCTCCGATGCTTGGTCTTCATCTGGCACCCTTGCGATTTTGGTTACTGGCCAAGCCTCTTGCTACCTCCATAGTGTCTTTTTTAGGCAGTGTCTCAAGGACAAAATTCCCCCAATGTAAGAACTCCATCTAAGAACAACCTCAAGGCTTTGCTGCTAAATGCTATGAGTTTCAACACAAAACTGCATTCACTGGAAGCAATCCTCACCTTGGAAGACAAAGATATTTCTAGAGTCACGGAGACCTGGCTCAAGGTTGTGGAGAGCACTGCAGCTATACTGGGCTATAACTCCTTCCACACATTCAGACCACAAACTGAAGGTGTGAAAAACTAAAGGAGGTGGTGTATCAATATTCATTAAAGATAAATACACCTCCAGATTGGTTAGACAGCATGATTCCCTAGAGATACTTCAGGTGCAATTAACTGTAGGTAGGAAACCTGTTCACGTCACTGCCAGTTACAGAACCCCCTCCGTGAATCAGGATGCCCACTCTCCCTATTTGGATCTACTTCAGTCTATCAAGATACATCTGAATACCATGGTTTTGGGCAACCAGCTACCCATCCATTGACTGGAGAAATGACTCAAGTGGAAACTCACTGGTCCAAAAGTTCCTCAACTTCATTAACTCTAATGTCCTGGACCATCTAGTTGACCCCCTCCGCAAGAGGTGCCAACATCCTGGATCTAGTGCTTACCAATATGAGGGACCACTGAAGCACCCCCATTGTGAGGTCTTCCCTGGTGAGATGCGACCACAAATCAGTTTCATTCGAAGTTAGTATCACACCTGACCCCGTCAGCATAAACTAAAATAAAAAACTTCTCCAAAACAGATTTTAACCTCTTACATGATAGTATAAACAGCTTCACTGCACCTCCTCCCTCAGATGGAACTGGCAACTATGCAGAGTTCTACACAAATGCATTATACCTCCCAATCAGGCATAATTGACCAACTCACACAGCCTGGTATCAACTTGTACATCATTAGATGTGTCACTAACTGGCTCACTGATAGAACCCATATGGTCAAAATAGGGGAATCCACCTCCAACAGCAGACCTGTAACCAGTGGTGTTCCACAAGGATCAGTCCTGGGACCTCTACTGCTTGGAATCTAGTTCTCGGAAGTGCAAGCTAAAACTAAAGGTCTGTGGCTGACAAAATTTGCTTATGACTACAAACTGGGGGTGGTCGTAGAATCACCAAATTATATCAACAACCTACAAGAGGGTCTTACACAAAGAAATGACTGATGTCAGAGTCATGGCCTTAAACTCAATGTGAAAAGATGTATTTTCATCCTTTTCAGTTAAAGTGATGTTCCTCCTAACTACCACATCAATAACAACACCCTAAGTATGCACTCAGTGGTGAGAGACCTGGGCAAACAGGCTGATAGCAACCTTACCTTTGATCACCATGTGTCCACAGCGGTAAGAAGGCCATTCTAAAGTACTCATCTCATAAGTTAGGGCATTGCCTCCAGAAAAAAAAAGAAGTTATAGCCTCCCTGTACCATTCCCATATCAGGCCAATAACAGAGTACAATGCCCCTTTTGGTATGTACCTTTTTAAGCATCTGTAGCAACTGGAGAGACCACAAAGGTTCCTCAAAGAAAATTCAAGGTCTTCAGCATCTGTCCTAAGAGGACTATCTGAAATCACTGTCACTTTATTCTATTTCATACAGACTGCTCAGAGGTTATCTCTGCCTTGTATATAAGGCAATCTTTGACCATGCTTTATTGGAAATTCTACATATCTGTTAAGTCAAATGTTACACAGGTTACTAGCTCTAATGGCCTTAACCTGGTATGTGACATTATTAGACCCTTCTGGAGGGACAAATATGTCTCCCAGACATTATCACACCTTTTGAACAGACTCACAATTCATGTCAAGTAGAGCACCTCTTTGACCCATTTCAAATGCAATTTGAATGACTGGATGGGTCCAGGGGTTCCACCTATGTCGCTCTTGAACAGGGGTGATAGATGTTGATTGTGGAAAGAAGGGTAAAACTTTGCTAAGCGTGTAAGGGACCTAGGGCCATTAGCCTAGGAACCTCCTATGACTACTAACTCCTTCTACAATAGGGGCCATCCTCTCCCAACCCTTGCCTAATCCCACTGTAGGAATGTTTCGGTGTCTAGAGGATACTCCACTGTCATTTTTCCAGTCCTGGCACCAGTGCGCATACAAGGATTGGGAACTTTTTGTTATCCCGTAACTTGTACACTCAGCTGTCTTTTTCTTTCTTTTTTTTTCTTTCCCTTTTTAACCTACTTCTGTCTATGATTTATGCTAAATAAAATACTTTCTATATATCGGTGCCATCTTAGTGAGATTTTCTAAAAACAGGATCCACTTCGTGAAGGTACTCACCAAGACTAGAGTATTAATTTAGTTCTGGCAATAATACTCTCCTTTGCTGATTTCTTTTCGATTTTATCATCTCTCCATTCGGACCACTCCTGTATAGACCTACTGAGAAGAATGCTGACTAGGTAACCATAAGTCAAAGGCTAATAAGGTATTCTAGAGTGAGATTATCTGTAGGGAGGTGAACATGGCATAAGCTTATTTTAGTGTTTAACACATAAGGTAGACGCTGGTTTTATTTTGAAGAAGAGGTAGTTACATGACTGACAAAATAATGATTATGAACAGACTTGAGAAGACTCTAATGTAAGGGCCGCTATACAATCAATGAAGTAGAAGTTAAATTTAGTGTTTGTTTCTAAGGTGTAGAGATTAGGCATAGGTTAGGGACATTGTTAGGGATGTGTAGGAATTTCTTTATGGAAGACTCGCATATTCTAGCATGAGTTAGGGACATTGCTTGTTTCAGCATATAGGAATTTCTTTATGGAAGACCAGCATATTCTAGGATTCAAGTTCAAAGTTTGAAACTTCGAGCTTCTGAAATAGATCCATATATTATGCATACATATATATATATATATATATATATATATATATATAGATATATAGATATATATATATATACATACACACAAATATATACATATATATATATATCTATATGTATACATACACACATATACATAAATATATATATATATATATATATATATATATATATATATATATATATATATATACACACACACAAAGTATGTGTGTGTATATGACATATATATATATATATATATATATATATATATATATATATATATATATATATGGATCTACTTTATAACATTGAAATTTCAAAACTTTGAATTTCGTAACATTAAGACCAAAACATTGAAAACTCAGAACATTGAAAGTGTGCTTCATAACACTGAAAACTACAATGCATATGTAAATAACATCCTCTCCATCTATAACACCACCTAACAAACACACTTTCTACTACGTTTCTACAGGGGGGGCAAGTCCCCTTCACGCCCCATGTGGAGGGGGTCTGCCTCCCACCCCCGTAAATTAAATATACCCACTCCGTTTCTGCAGGGGGCAAGCCCCCCTGCACCCCCTCCCCATAAATTAAATATACCCAATCCAAGATTGCTCTACTATGGAAAAAAGTTAATTTCCTACCCTCTAGGTTATTCCATAGATGGGGGGAGTCTCTTGGGCACAAATCTGTTCCGCCAACAAGTCTTGTTGATGTCACACACCAGGTTGAGGCTGTGCGTGCAGGTTATTCATGTGGAACTTGACTTGCGGATATGCAGCAGTCCCATCAAGGTGGGATCCGTGAACACCTTGTATGCCAGACAGAGGTTACCTCTGAGGAGTCTGTATGAAACAGAGTATAGGGATAGGGCTTTTAGCCTGTGTATGGTAGATGTTTGAGGCCCTGGATTCGCCTAGTGAGGAACCTCTGTGGTCCCTCCAGCTGCTGCATGTGCTTTGCGAAGTACATGAGGGGCATCGTACTAGATAATGGGCCTTATAAGGGAAGAATACAGGGATGTTATGACCTCCTTGTCCCTGGATGAGATACCCTTACTTATGAGGTGGGCCATGTATCATCCAGAATAACAGCGGTCTTACTTATGGGGAGTTTATCTTGAACTTGTAGTAGTATTATGAGAGTGTCTGGAGACACAGAGGGGGCTATGCAGCATACTATGTAGTGTTAGTTGATCTTATTTAGTGTGATGAGTCTCTAAGATCTGCTTGTGTCTCTCTAGGTATTGTCTCGAGGTAATGCAGTCTATAACAAATAAGGACATGCCTCCACAGTTTCCATCAGGTTTAAATGAGCGTTAAGCACAAAACCCAATGATGGAGTGTTCTCTGGGCATTTAAGTAGGACTTGCACAGCTATACTTTTATCTGTAGCAGATGTTCATAAAACACACTGCCTTAATGGCATTCCAGTAGTAGTGCCCTGCTACCCTTCTCTGGCAGTCTACTAAAGCTCAGAGTCCATCCCAATGCCTGTCTGTGGGTGCGATGAACCAAACACTCGGCAGTACAGGGGCTGCCTTACAGACCTACAGACAGGACCCTTTCAGTTTTCTAGGGGCCAGCAGGAGGAGAAATATCAACACAAGTTTTGCAAACACCTACTGTTCAAATACCAAAAAAAGCACACACACACACACACATATACACACACACAAAGGCCATGGAGCAGCACTCAGCATCAACTGAAACATCAAAACTATGTAAATCCAAAAATGGAGAGGGTGGGTGGACACTGCCAGTTGTTGTGTCTTTCGGCTTTTCCCGGTTAGGGGTCGCCACAGCGGAACTCCGGTCCGCTAATGATTGGTAGTTGATTTTTACGTGCCGAGTTACCAGCCCTGACGCACAACCTTCAATGAAGGTACGTCCATTCACGCACGCCTCCACGCAGAAGATGCTCTAGCTGAGAATCAAACCGAACAGCGTCTTACTGTAAGGTGACAACGCTACCGCAGCACCACCACGACGGGTTTGGGTGGACACTGCCAGTAATGCAATGTAATTTACGATTATCCACTGTTACAGCTAAGTAAAACTATGTTCAACTAACACACGGTCTTGCTGGCATTCAGGTAGATTTCCAAAACATACCCAACATGGGAATGGGAAGGATAAAAGTCCAAGAGCCCCTGGGAATGGTTCTAGCAAAGCCTGCTCTGAATTGAGAAAAGGAATCCAGCTTATAGTGTTTTGTGAAGATATACACACAGAACCACACTGATGCCTCTATAATACTTCTAGAGTCTACTCCTTTCCAATACAACACTGAAAAGACCACAAGAACCCTAATGAAATCCAGAGGGAAGGCCTGGGAGCACTGGTGACTAACAAAAAATAATTCGGATAGGCAATCATTCCTTGAACTGCACAGTAAAGACAAAAAGCAAATAAAATTAGACAAATCCCTCTACTATAAATCCACCCTAAACTCTACCAACCACAACCCTAAGCAATTCTGGTCCACTATTAACACTATCCTCCACCCAGGGAAGGTTGATACCCCCCCCCCAGCCGTCCATTCCCCCCTCCTCCAGCAGTATTGCTGAATCCTTCAACAAATACGTCGCTGAAACTATAACATCTCTAAACAAACAACACTTCCCTACAACAGCCCCCTCCAACTCCTAACCCTAACCCCACCACTCCTCTTTTTTTCATCACCTCAGTACCTACCTCCAACATGACTATTGTCAAAACAAACCCACCAAACTCACAGCTGACAACCTCCCCTCTGTATATTTGAAAATTGCAGCTGATACACTAGCCTACCCAATTCCAATTCTAATCAACCGTTCCATGCCTACCCAATTCCAATTCTAATCAACCGTTCCATAACAGAAGGCTATGTTCCGTCAATATGGAAAATATCCCACATCATTCCCCTCCACAAAGACACCCCCTCCACCGACCTCTCCAATTACTGCCCCATTGTTATCCTCTCCCCTCTCTCCAAGATACTTGAAAAATGTATTAACACCCAGGTCTCCAACAACCTCCTAGCTAATAATCTCCTTTCCAAAACCCAAAATGGTTTCAAGCCATAGCACTACCTCCACTCTGCTCTCCTTCACTAACAATATACTTCATTCCAAAAACAATGGCCTCTTCTCTACTGCCATATTGGCCTCTTCTCTACTGCTGTATTTCTAGATCTCTCAAAGGCCTTTGACATATGTCATGAGCTACTATTCTCTACTCTCCCCAACCTCTCCTTCTCACAATCAGCCTGCAACTGGTTCCACAGCTATCTACACGGATGCCAGCAATCAGTAATCTGGGATGATAACCTATCACCTCATCTCCCAATTACTCTCGGAGTTCCTCAAGGGTCTATCCTTGGCCCTCTGCTATTCTCACTTTTCACTCACAACCTACATACTGCCACCACACAAGCATCTCTTATACAGTACGCACATGACTCCGCTCTCATTTGCTCTGCCCCTACTCTACCAGAACTACAACAAAATCACACAGGAATCATTCTCTTCTGTAGAAATCTGGCTATCCAATGCTCAGCTCCTACTCAACCCAAGTAAGACAAAACTTCTCCTGTTCTAACCTTACAAAGCCACGCAAAACAGCACCCACTTCAACATTCTCACCAAAGACAATACCATCATCTCTCTATCAGAACACACAAAATTACTCGGTGTGGAAACGGACAACAAACTTCGATTTGATACCCACATATCTCTCACAATAAAAAAAGTTCACAAAAAACTTGGTGCATTATATCGAAGCCGCCAATTCCTAACCAAGGCGGCTAGAATCTCCATAGCCATTTCCCAGCTAATCTCCACCCTACTCTATGCATCCCCAATACTTACCAACCTTAGCAAGACAGACCTACACAAGCTGGATGCTTGTTACAACAAAATTGCTAAATTTGCCATGGAACCTCCTACCATAGCCATCATTGTTATCTCCCTTAAAGAACTAAACTGGCTAGAACTCTCATAACTCCTTCACTTTAATCAACTCACCCTCGCTCATAAACTTATTAACCACCCCCATAACACCCCTTCCCTTCAAACCCTTCTCCAACCCTATCACCCCACTAGGCCCCTAAGATCAAGCAACCAAAATCAACTCACTGTTATCAAGCCCAAACACTCAGCATGAGAAGCCATATTTTCATGTACCATATCTAAACTTTGGAACAATCTCCCACCCTCTATAACTACTCTACCTTCCGGCAGCCTTTTCAAGATTGCGCTCAAATTCCACTTAAATTTGCACTGGCTTTGTCCTTGTTCTAATCCAGATTAACACCTCCACCATTACCCCCCCCCCCCACCTAGACTCTTAACCCAACTATACTACCACCACTACTAATCACAGTCAGAATGAGCTAGCTAGTTGTCTTTACATACTTTAAAATCTTTTCTGACAACTTGTTACTAATATTATAAATAACAAGAAACTTGCAACATTTACTGTACACTGTTGATAATCAATATCTTGTTACTGTATTAAAGCCAACAACCTGTAATGTTGTTTACTACTGCTGCAACTTTGTATCTCTATTTATCATGTACATGATGTGGAGCTTTTCTCCCCGGGCATCCACTGAAAAAGGACCTGCGTCCAGTCAGAATTTCCTGGTAAACAAATGTAAATAAAATAATAAATAAAAATAAAGAGGAAAAGGCCCTGGTAGAATGCACCTTTACCTTGCCTGGATTCACCTTGCCATGTTAGGTATAACACAAAACAATACCAAGTGCAATGCTTTATAAACGTCTTGAAGAGTTTCTTTCTGTCAAGGTAGTACCTCAGCTGCTGATGCACATATGAAGTATCTTCTCTCCCTTATTCTTAGGTTCTGAGAAAACACAGACTGAAATTTAAGATCACGTTCAACATGAAAGAGGGGTTAGTAGTTAACACAACCAAATGCCTGTAGAAAAATAAGGTAAGGTTGTCCCACCCTGAGAGCTTGCAGCCCAGAGACTGGCTTTGCAGATGCCAGAGCAATAAGCAAAATAGTTTCCCAATTTAAGAGCTTCAGATCAGCTTACATAGCAGGTTCAAAAGGTGGCAAGGTCAGTTTTGCCAGGATATAGTTAACGTCTCACGAAAGAGGAATTTGCTTGCAAGGGGGTCTTGTATGCTATCCTCATTTCATTAACTGTTTCAGCAAGAGAGAGGAAGAAAGAGAGGGATCCACTGGCAGACAAGCAAAAATGGCCACTAAATGTACCTTAATGGACATATATGATGAGCCATCCTGATGCAACTCATACAAATACTTCAAGACCAGAGGGATGTTAACCTGAAGGGAACCTCTGTTCCTGTTTAGGTACCATTTACAAAAACTCATCCATTTGTAAATACAAGACTGTTTACTAGCAGGGTTTTCTGGCCATCTTTAACACCTGCTCTTTATCCTTATGAAAGCAGTACAAACATGTAGTGAAGATGGAATCATCCAGGCTGTCAGGTGTAATTGCTCCAAACCAGGGTGCACCAGTCACCCCTGAGACAGTGTGAACATATCCAGAGTGTGAGGAAGTTAAGTAATTGTCCTTGGCCAATACCATTAGAAGCTAGCACCAACATTGCCTGGGCCAACAGGCGGTCACCACATGATTGCTGGCATTTCTTTCTGAATCTTCAGAAGTATCTTTTGAATTAGTGGAAATGCATACAGGAACATTCCCATCCAAGGGAACCAGAATGCATCTGTCCTCTAAACATGACTGCAAGGATGTCTGGAAAAGAATTTCTATAGCTGCTGTTTTGAAAGAAGTTGAACAGATCTAGTTGAGGCATTTCCCACATCTGAGCTAGATCCTGAAGTACCACTGCGTTGAGCTGCCGCTTGTGTGAGTCTACACAGGATTTGCTTTGTCTGTCTGCCACAACGCTTTGCTCTGACTAGTTATATGATGCCTGAAGAGTCGGAGAATGCTGTAAAGCCAATTCATTGCCAACCAACTGGCACAGACAGCATAACCTTGTTCCTCCTTGTTTGTTGAGGTACTTCCACCACATTGCTATGCTGTCTCTGTACCCCTAACTTCCCTTGCAGCTAAAGAATTTGGTTCTGCCCTACCTGAACCAGCCAATGGTACTAGCCCTGGAGGGTATGTTTGACCTTCTTGTCATGCACAGTTGTGGTACTTCCACCACCCCAGTGGACCTGGAGGCAAAAGAAGTCAAGTGGTCCAATAGCCTTCCCAAGAATACTGTGAATACATACAGGCTGTACGTTGAGGCATATTTCTTGATTTATTTTTATGTTTTCTAGGTACACAAAGTGTAGATGGTTGGGATGGCATCTCTGAGTCCAAGTCAAGCAACAAAAGTGGCCATAGCAAAATCAAACAATGCCTGCATGGTAAGCCGGTAAAGACAAAAGAACAAATCACACTATTCTCCCTCTAAATAGCGGGTCTATATTACGATGTCAACAGGGCTGTTCATCGAACAACCTTACATCGACATATAACCACCGAAATACCAAAACTTCAAATGGTTACATAAGCGATTTTTCCCCCAGGGGAAAAAATCACTTGGCCAACATTAAACAAAACAACAAACCAAAGAAAAATAGGCACTGAAGGCAGTCAAAAACGCAAAACTAACTGCCTGATGCAAAAATTTAATAAGTTGAAGCGCTTTTCGTTTGCTTCCTTTAGCAAACTTCCTCAGAACAAACAGTTAACTTTGAGCATCTTTACACACATTTAAATAATCACAGTAATTTGCGACCAAGCCAATCACCGCTTACAGCGTGTCTACCTTCCACTAAATGATTCTCTTACAGAAATCCAACGCATTTAGGATAAAATTCACATATATAAATATATAAATGTATAAATATAGCATATAACACAAAGTATTAATATTAACTATTAACTTCATAATATGTTGAAGTATAAAAACGATTTATCAACAGTGTATTGTCAAAAAATTACCAGCTCAAAACAATATACTAGAATAATGCTGGTAAACTAATAAAATACTGTAGTATACTTTATACTATATACTAAATACGTATTAAGTACTAAATCTTTGCACTGAATACAGTAGAGTAAATAAATATATATGTTATACAATAGTTATCATTACTAAATAGTACTTAAAAAAATTCTAGAAATAATGACTATAAAATTTGACTTAATTTTTGTTTACTAATAGCTATTCTAAAAGGAAACACAACATCAGCGCCTAAGACTCCTAAGTTTAAGAATACTACTAATTGAACAGGTTTTATTTAACCCAGGGAAATTATAAGCATTTAATCTAATTTGCCAAGACAATTCATTCAAGACAATAGTCATTATTTTTAGAATTTTTTTAAGTACTATTTAGTAATAATAAGTATTGTATAATGTATATATTTATTTACTCGACTGTATTCAGTGCAAAGATTTAGTACTTAATACTTTAGTATATAGTATAAAGTATACTACAGCATTTTATTAGTTTACCAGCATTATTCTAGTATATTATTTTGAGCTGGTAATTTTTTGACAATACACTGTTGATAAATCGTTTTTATAGTTCAACATATTATGAAGTTAATAGTTAATATTAATACTTTTAGTGTTATATGCTAGATTTATACATTTATATATTTATATATGTGAATTTTATCCTAAACGCGTTGGATTTCTTTAAGAGAATTATTTAGTGGAAGGTAGACACACTGTAAGCGGTGATTGGCTTGGTCGCAATTTATTGTGATTATTTAAATGTGTGTAAAGATGCTCAAAGTTTTTAAACTGTTTGTTCTTAGGAAGTTTGCTAAAGGAAGCAAACGAAAAGCGCTTCAACTTATTAAATTTTTGCATCAGTCAGTTGGTTTCGTGTTTCTGACTGCCTTCAGTGCCCATTTTTCTTTGGTTTGTCGTTTGCAGCTTTTTAGTGCTTATTAAACAAAACAAACCGTTGCCCCCTACCTAAATATACCAACTCCAAGATCGCACTACAGTGGATAAAAGAACAAATTCCTGACAACGGCCAAGCGATTTTATTCCCTTGGGAAAAAATTTGCTTGTGTGGTCGTTCAGAGTTTTGGTATTTCAGTGGACATGTGTCGATGAAAGGGCGTTCGATAAACAGCCCTTTCGAAAAGGTAATACAGACCCTAAATAGCAATCTGAAGTGTATTTCTACAATGGTACCATTCTAAACATTGCACTGGATAAAATGGCAGTAAGTTCAGTAACAAAGTTCAGATACACGCATAAAAGTCTTTCATTTTCTTTAAAAAAGTCTAGCTTCATCCCCAAATGAATAGAAACAACATAAAACAGATTTTGACAAGAAATAAAGCAGGAACTTGTGCAAAAATCTTGTCAGAAATCTGTAACATATGAAATGGCACCAACATCACATATTAAACAAAAAATGTTTAAAAATGCTGTAATCAAACACCTCAAATAATCATAAGCCTCATGAACAGAAACTGCAATATTAGCAAGTTCTCCTGTCCAAACCTCCAAAGTTTTTAATCAACAGAAACAACAGGCTCAATTAACTTGGGGCAACGGAAGCAGAAAGAACTGAGAGGAACTGTACTAAAATGGCCTTAATACAGAAACTTGTCTAAACTTTCACAAATGACCATAAAACACATTTGAAGGGCTAAAACATCCCCCAAAGCTAACAAGTAATCAGCTGATAATAAACAGTACAAGTCTGATTCTATGTAGACAAAATAAAAGTCTAAGCATATACAAAATTTCAATTATAAAAAAGCAGTCAAAGCAACAAAATGTACCATTAAACCACTGATAGAAAAAGCAGAGGGAGGAAATAAAACTGAAAAGAATTTCTTATCAAAGATCAGCAGCTGAAGAGATACAGAGTAAGGTGCAGTCTTCCAAAAGATCCTTCTCCCTCTATGGCATGAGAAAACTGAATGGGTCCTGTCTGTAGGTCTGTTAGGCAGTCCCTGTACTGACAAGTGATTGGTGCATCATACCGACAGACAAGCACAGGGAGGGGAACTTCTGAGCTTTAGTAAACTGCCAGAGGAGGGTAGATGGGCACTACTACCTGAATGCCAGTCAGATAGTATCTTAGCCGAACATCCATGTTTCTGTAATACATGCATAGATGTGCTCCAAATCCAGGCAGGCCTTTGGTCAGTTTGTTGGCTAGACTTCTAGTATTAAGCAGCACTTACCTTGACATGGGCCAGTGTTTTGGAGTTAAGTTAGGAGGTTCACCATTCGGACTTTACCTAAAAAATGGTACAATGGGGCAGCAAAAGCTTTTGCCAGTTTGTGGAAGGCTTGTAATTTTGCAGACTGTACCTGGTAAAGCCGGAATGGCTGCCAAGCACATCATCACAAGATGACACATACAGGATTCCCCTAGAATGACACTAAGCGTTGAGCCAATTGTTAAAGCCAATCATTTTTCTTTATACCATTATTTTTCCTGCATTTCTGACATGATTAAAAATGCTTGGAAATCCTTTACAAAAGTAGTATAGCAATCAGAGATGGGGATAAGGTGCAGGGGGGCCGAGTTGGTCATGTCACTAGTTAGATTTTTTTTTCTTTCTTTTCAGAATCATTTGGGTTTACTAGTTATGGAAGTTTTTTTTTTTTCTCTCTTAAGTACTGGGATTTGCAGAATTAGTAGCTAGTCTTGTTGCTTCTCTTTGTGTAAGAAAAAGCAAGGTGAAGGTCCCCATTAGATGGGTTCTGTTTCCATTCTTCCCAGGCTACTGCCCCCTAAGCTTGGTCATATAAACGATTTTTTGTTCAGCCAAGGGAGAAATTTGGCCTGTTATTCTTCTGCATGAGGCTGGGAGGATAGTCTTGACAGAGATTAGGATGAGGGTAAAATAAACCAGTGTTTTTTATTGGGGTCTTGGATACAGTCTGGAAATGTTCAATCTATACAATCCAAGGTGTTAAAGTTGTTTAGTTTTTGTTCGGGGAAATATCTACAATGTAACCAGCTGAGGGGAAAGCTTGGTTGATTTGCCCAGTTTTATCAACACAGTCATTCAATGATTGCTGAACATTCTTGGGAGCACTTCAAGAAAAGTACAGCTATGTCTGAGATTTGTTATTACTAGATAGGTATTAGAAAAAATAGTTGTGCATAATCTTACCATAACCACAGATGTCCTTCTCTTCTACATGCTGCAGTATTCATAACATAAGGAAGTCCGCCTCTGGCTGACTCGTATGTCTGGCCAGTATCCAAAAGTCTTCATGCTACTGCAAAGTACAAGCTGAGCTGCACAACATAATGCGTACATCGGCCATAAAGAGACGTCTGGTGTAAAGCGGACGTCAGCACACACCTACCTCAGAACTGTATGCCACCCAGCACCAGCCTGAGAACCTAGCTGAGAAGCAGATCAGGGGGAAGGTGGGGGGATAATACTGCAGCATACAGAAGAGGAGGACATCTACGGTTATGGCAAGATTTTACACAACTATTCTATGTCCTTCCCTTCATATGCTACAGTATTCATAAGAAAAGGGAAAATGCCAAAGCTCAAACATGGGACAGGTTGAGAGGAGGATGAGATGATGCTTTTTCTACCAATCCATGTAGGATTACTCTTGCAAACCACGCTCTGGACTTGGAGATAGTGTCAAGTGTGCAGTGTTTTGTGAAAGTATGGCTAGAGGACAATGTAGCTGCCTTCAGTATATAGCCAATGTCCAAACGTTTACAGAATACCCGCAAGGAAGAGACTGCTCTAGTAGAATGAGCCTTCACTGGGGAAGAAAAGGTCTTACCATTAGACAAATAGCAAAATGAAACAGCTTTAGAAATCCAGATGGAAATAGTTTGCTTGGAAACTGATTGACCCAGAGCTCCTGGGTGGTAAGAGACCAACAGGTGGTCAGTCTTGCATATAAGCTTGGTTTTGTCAAGGTAGTATCGGAGCTGTCTATGCACATCCAAATAGTACAAGATTCTCTCACTGGGACACTGAGGGGAAGGAAAAAAGGTAGGAAGGTTAATAGACTGATTTACCACTTTGGGCATAAAGGTAGGATTAGTGCACAGGGAAACCCTATCTCTCTCTCTCTCTATTAAAGACAGTGACAGTGGGAATTGGACATCAGGGTCTGTAGCTTTGATACCCTTCTAGCAGAGGTAATTGCTATTAACAGAACAGTTTTCTAGGTGCAATACTGCAGGGAAGAAGCACTAGCTGGTTCAAAAGGACCCAATGTAAGCTTCTCTAGCACAAAACCGATATCCAAAGGAGAATGTATTGGTTTTCTTGGTGGTCTGATATGAAGGACACCTTTTAGGAACAGTTTTACCTCTAACCTAGAGGCCAAAGGGAGACATAGGCAGAAAAGCAGAGATGGCTGAAAGGTCGGCCTTTACTGAAGAGTAAGACAACCCAGTCTCATCAATTCACACAGGACAAGACCACTGGAATATCAACTGACAGTGGTTGTAGGTCCTTTTTGGTGACACCAGATGGAAAACCTCTTCCATCTGGAAATGTAGGATTTCCTACTTGTGGGTTTTCTGACCTCCTGCAGAATGTAGCACATCCTCTGAAAAAAGGTGTCTATAAGGGATTAAAACCTTATCACCCACAAGGTCAGGTTCAGGGTTGACAGTTGTGGATCTACTAGGGTCCCCTTGCCCTGTGTGAGTAGGTCCATCCTGTGGGGTAACTTGTGGTGATTGCCACTGGCTTGGTGCAGGAGAAGGGGAACCAGTGCTGTCTTGGCAAAAAAGGGAGTCACCAACAAGACTTTTGGCTTATCATGCTGAATCGTCAGTAGGAACTTTTGTAGAAGTGGCAAGTGGAGGTGCATACAGAAATATCCCCTTCCAAGAGAAAGATAGTGTCCACCTTCCACACCAGGAGACGTGGGACCATGGCACAACATTTTGGAAGTTGTCTGTTCATGAGGGAGGCAAAGAGATCTACCTGAGGCATACCCCAAAGATGGATTAGGTCCAGAAACACATCCCTGTACAACATCCATTCATGGGACTAGGTCATGGACCTGCTTAAAAAAAAGAGTCTGCCACTATGTTCTGGGCTGAGGGGAGATAAACCACCTGAAGGGAAATTTGGCTTTTTAAGGCTAATTCCCATGTGACTAGGGCTAGTCTGCATAGAATGCAAGACTTCATTCCCCCCTGCTTGTTGATGTACCAAAGAGTTGTGATGTTGAACCACCTCAGTACTCCTGGAACAAAGTTGTTTCTGATGATTTGCAGGACATAAACCAGTGCCCTTGTCTCCTTTACAATGATATGTTCCTGTGCCTGTTTGGCAGACCAAATATCTCCGACTCTCCAGGCTTGAAGGGTTGCACCCCAACCTGTGTCTGAAGCGTCTGTGAATAATGATAGGGAAGGAAGGGGTGGTTGCAGAGGTAGACTTGAATTTTTGTTTACCTTCAGGATCCACCATTCTAGTTCCCTTTTCATGCAAGGAAGGAGTGGGATCAGGAACTCTAAAGGATGTAAGTGGTGCATCCACACAGTTCTTGGATACCATTGCAACGGTATCATGGGGATAGTGGATATCATGAACCCTAGGATACGAAGGAAGTCCCTGGCTGTCAATGACTGAAGAGGAAGAATGCTCTGAAAATAGGAAGTCAGGAAAGTACAGTTGTGTACACTTAACATAAATGTAGATGTTCGAGTGTATTCACTGTTGCAGTCCTCACATATGGGTTATCCGGCTCCCGGTAGCCCTCAGTCGACCCGAATACCAGAGTCCTTGGTATATGACATTGGCTGCCGCCGGTTGGAAAACTGATGTCAGAACGTCCGGTATAAAGGGAGGCAGCTGACACCATTTCCTCAGTTTTTCTTGCCTTAACTGTTTGAAGCCCCCAAAAGAAGGCTAACCCAGGAATGGTAGCACCCTGGACACATGTCATGTTTGTTTGTGTCTTTTGGCTTTTCCCGGTTAGGGGTCGCCACAGCGGAACTCCGGTCCGCTAATAATTGGTAGTTGATTTTTACGTGCCGAGTTACCAGCTCTGACGCACAACCTTCAACGAAGGTACGCCCATTCACGCACGTCTCCACGCAGAAGACGCTCTAGCTGAGAATCGATTTGGACAGCGTCTTACTGTGAGGTGACAATGCTACCGCACCACCATACAAAAAATAAAATTATAGAGTCTGTGCCTTAGGAAAAAAGGGGGAATGGAGGGTGGGAAACCAGTACTGCAACAGTGAATACACCCGAACATCTTCATTTTTGGTAAGTGTACACAACTGTAATATGTTCTCCGTGTTTCACTGTTGCAGTCCTCACATATGGGTCGATTCCCAAAGCCCAGGAAGAAGACAAAGGGAGGAGGAAGGATCACAGAGTAAGGGTTGGTAAGACGGCCCTGCAAAACTGCAGAGGCAAAACCAGCCCTGGATTTAGAAAACAAAGGTAGATTGTAATGCTTTGTGAAAGTATGGACAGAAGACCAAGTAGCTGCTTCTAGAATGTCCTTAGCAGGCACACCTCCTAGAAAGGCTGCAGATGTAGAGGCTGCTCTAGCAGAATGGGTCCCAATACTCTGAGGGGGAACTTTCCCATGCTGCAGGTAACAAAGGTGAATACAATGAGCAATCCATTTGGAGATGGTTTGTTTTGAAATAGCTTTACCCTGAGCCCCAGGAGCAAAAACTAACAAATAACTGCTCGGATTTTTGAAAGGATTTAGCCCTAAGTAAAATCTCAGCTGTCTATTAACATCAAGAGAGTGCAGAATCCTTTCCCCTTTATTTTGGGGATTGTTGAAAAATGTAGGCAGGTGAACAGACTGGTTAAGGGTTAAACTGGAAACTACCTTAGGCATGAAGGAGGGATTAGTTATCAGAGAAACTAGATCAGAGTGAAAAATAATGAAAGGTTCTACTGCCATTAAGGCTTGCATCTCCGATACCCTTCTGGCTGAAGTAATAGCTAAAAGGAAAGCAGCCTTCCAGGATAGAAACTTCAAATCTGCATTGGCAGCTGATTCAAAGGGAGGCAGAGTAAGTTTTTTCAGGACAAAATTAAGATCCCAAGCAGGAGTAGGAGCTCTTCTGGGAGGTCTAAGATTACTAGCTCCCTTCAGGAACTGTTTTCATCACGGGGTGAGAAAAAATGGGTTGTTCAAAAGGACAATGTGCCGAAATTGCTGAAGTATGAATTTTGATTGAAGAAAAGGAAAATCCACCATTAAGCAATCCTGCTAGGTAATCAAGAATGAGGGAAAGAGAAGGATTTGAAGAGAATTCTCCTTTAGCCAGCATCCAAAAGCAAAATCGCTTCCATTTATCTGCATAGGATTTTCTGGTGCTAGGCCTCCTGGCCTCATGAAGAACTTCAACCATCTGTTGGGAAAGATATAAAGTATTAGCCAGGCAGTTAAATGCAGAGTTTGAAGATGAGGATGAAGGAACATTCCCCCTCCCTGAATCAACAGATTTGGTACCAGGGGAAGATGCCAAGGCTGAGCCTGGGAAAGGCTGTGAAGGGGGGGATACCAATGCTGTCTGGGCCAATCTGGTGCTATAAGAATAGCCTTTGGTTTTTCGTCCCTTATCTTTAGCAGCACTCTGGGAAGAAGAGGCAGAGGAGGGAAGGCATAAACTGAGCGATGTGTCCATGGGAAGGACAACGCGTCCACCCTCCAAGCTTTGTTGTGAAACTCCCTGGTGCAAAAGGTTGGAAGGAGATGACTGGTGTCAGAGGAGAAAAGATCCAGTTGTGGGGTGCCCCAATGATGAGTGATGCGAAGAAAAATGTCCCTGTTCAGTTGCCACTTGTGAGGATCCAGAAAGTACAATTGTGTGCACTTACCATAAATGTAGATGTTCGAGTGTATTCACTGTTGCAGTCATTACCATTTGGGGTTATCTGCCTGCAGGTAGCCCTCAGCCGGCCTGAATACCAGAGTCTTGGATTCCTGCGTCGGACGCTGTCTCCTCTTCCATGACATCAGGTCGTTGGTATAAAACATGCAGCTGATGCCTTTACATCAGTTTTTCTTGCCCCAGATGTTAGATGCCCCCATAATGGGAAGCAATTATACGTTATGTTGCACCTACCACACCAGAAAGCTCAAATACTCCAAACAAGAAAGAAAAGGTAGAGCCAAGAGAAGTCAGGGGGCTGGAGGGAGGGTAATAAGGACTGCAACAGTGAATACACTTGAACATCTACATTTATGGTAAGTGCATACAACTGTACTATGCTCTTCGTGTTTCACTGTTGCAGTCATTACATTTGGGTGGGTCTATATGACACTATTGAATGGACTAAATAGCGAATACTATTTAGTTGATCTGATACTGTCGAAATGGCAAAATAGCGAAGTCACGGAACATCAAATTTTTTCCCAGGGAAAAAATTCAGTGGGCCGTCTTCAGGACTTTGCCATTTCTTCCACTATGGTGCGATCTCGGAGTTGGTATATTTAAGTGGGGGGTTGGGGAGCATTGCCCCCCCACTTAAATTTGTGTTTATTTTTTTTTTCTTTTACGAAGCAGCAAATTTTTTCCTAGGGAAAAAAATTTGCTGTTCCGTTTGTTCAATATTTTGTTGTTTAGATATCGGTATGATGAAATAGCGTTCGCTATTTTCATTGTACGATAATATAATATAGACGCCATTTGGGTAGATTCCCAAAGCTAAGGAAGGGAGGAGGAAGTTAGAGAGCATTAGGGCCAGCTACTAAGCCCTGCAAAACCAGCTCTGGATTTAGAAAAAATAGGCATGTGGTAATGCTTGGTGAAGGTATGTACAGAGCTCCAGGTAGCAACTTCTAGGATGTCCCTGGTAGGAACTCCTCTGAGAAAGGCTGTAGAGGTAGATGCAGCCCTGGTGGAATGTGATCTAATCCCCTGTGGGGTAGGTTCTTCATGGTGCTTATAGCAGAAATTAATTCAACAGGCTATCTATTTAGAAATGGTTTGCTTTGAAATGGTCTTCCCCTCTGCCCCTGCACCAAAGCCAACTAGCAGCTGTTCAGATTTTCTGAGAGGCTTAATCCTGTCCAAATAAAATCTAAGTTGTCTGTGCGCGTCCAAAGAGTGCACTATTCTCTCTCCTTTGTTTTGTGGATTCGGGGAAAAAAGTGGGAAAATGAATGGACTGATTAAGGGCCACACTAGACACCACCTTAGGCATAAAGGAAGGATTGGTCCGGAGGGAAACCCTGTTTGCATGGAAGATAATGAAGGGCTCCACTGCCATGAGGGCCTGTAATTCAGACACTCTTCTTGCTGAAGTGATGGCTAGAAGGAAGGCTGTTTTCCAAGAAAGGAATTTCAACTCTGCAGTAGCAGCTGGTTCAAATGGAGGGAGAGTGAGCTTTCCCAATACAAAGTTAAGGTCCCAGGCTGGAGTGAGGGTTCGCCTGGGGGGGTCTTACATTTTTAGCCCCTCTGAGGAATTGCTTTAACAGGGGGTGAGAGAACAGGGGTGGTTCAGTATTATAATGTGCTGAGATGGCAGAGGCATGAATTTTAATTGACAAGAAGGATAGGCCCCTGTGGAGCATTTCTGTTAAGTACTGAAGGATATGAGGTAAGCTGGGCATCGTAGTGCCCATGCCCTGAGTCTGGCACCAGGAACAGTATATTTTCCACTTTTCAGCATAGGATTTTCCAGTACTAGGTCTCCTTGCTTCCAGAATGACATCTAGCACCTGCTTACTGTGAGATGCTATTGGAGAGCTCAAGGAATTAGCCAGGCTGCAAGGTTCAGGGTTTGAAGCGGAGGGTGCAGGATCTGGCCCGCCTGCTGGGACAGCACGGAAGGTGTCCGAGGTAGGTGCCATGGATCCAGTAGTATCATACTGTGCAAGTGGGGGTACCAGTGCTGGCGAGGCCAGTCTGGCACAATTAGTATTGTCCTTGGTTTGTCCTGTTTGATCTTTAGCAGAACGTTCAATAGGAGAGGCAGAGGGGAAAAGGCATAAACAGAGGCTTTCACAGGTGAAGGACAGGGCATCCACTTTCCAAGCTTGACTGTGAGGAGTCCTTGTGCAGAATTTGTCCAATTGGTAGTTCTGAGGGGAGACGAACAGGTCTATCTCTGAAGTCCCCCCATTTGTTCCTCAAGAGGTTGAATATTTTTGGTTGCAGTTTCCATTTGTGTGGGTCCATGAGATTTCTGCTTAAGTCATCTGCCAGTGAATTTAGTTTGACTGGCAGGAATTGAGCTTGTAGGTGCACTTGGTAGCTCAAGGCCGTGTTCCACAGAGCCATGGCTAGTCTGCAGAGAGGGTACAAGTGGGTTCCCCTATGCTTGTTTATGTACCGCATAACTGTGGTGTTGTCTGTCTTTACCAATAATTGTCCTGGAAGAATGTGATCTTTGACGGCTGACAGGGAATTCTGTAGAGCTAACATTTCTTTTTGGTTGATATGCAGGTGCATCTGACTCAGGTTGCATTTGCCGTGAATGCACCGCCCTGCCAAGTGAGCCCCCCATGCATAGTCTGATGCGTCTGTAGTCAGGGTTTGGGCGGCAGGGGGTAGATTGAAAGGGAGCCCTTTGTTGAGGTGGCAGGCCTCTGCCCACCAAAGGAACTCTGTCTTTATACAAGGAATGATAGGAATCATTGATTCCAGGTCCTGAGAATGTTGGCACCATAGGCTTTTTAGATACCATTGTAGTTTCCTCATATGCAGTCTTGCATATGGAATTAGTAGACTGCAAGAGGTCATGAACTCCAGGGCTTGCAGGATTTTCCTTGCAGATAGCTGGATTTTTGTGGCCAGTAGTTTGAAGTAGGTTGTCAAATAAACTTGTTTCTCTGGCGTGAGGAAAGCCATCTGGGAAGTTGTGTTCAAGCTGGCTCCCAGGAATACAATTTGTTGGCAGGGTACTAGATGAGATTTCTTTTCATTTATGGTGTACCCCAGCGAGTTTAGAAGTCTCTTTATAAATGCCAGATATTTTAATAGCATGTTCTGGCTTTCTGCCTGAATCAGACAATCGTCCAGGTATGGGTATATTTGAATATTTCTCTGCCTGCAAAATGCAATGACTGGAGCTAGACACTTTGGCTTATCTACTGCGCCCAGAGTATTCACAAAGAGAAGTGCAGAGAACTGATAGTGCATGGAGCCTGCTCTGAAGTGTAGGTATTTTCTGCAAGATTTCCTTATTGGGATGTGCAGGTAAGCTTCCTTTAAGTCCAAGGTTGCCAACCAGGCATCTTTGCCTAGCATAAGAAGCAGCTGTTGAAGTGTTAGCATTTTGAATTTTGGAATTACCAAAAAGGTGTTTAGAATAACAAGGTGCAGGATAGGATTCCAGGAGCTGTCTTTTCTGGGTACAAGGAAAAGTCTTGAGTAAAAACCTTGTCCTCTTTCTTCTGCTGGGATAGGCTGAATAGCACTGATCCTTAGAAGGGAGAGAACCTGCTGTTGAGCCTCTGCCCACTGATTTGGGGGTAGGTCTGGCCAACTGCTTGGGGTTGGTAAGGTGTGGAAGTGGAATCTGTATCCTTGGAAGACTACATTTAAAACCCATTTGTCCTGGGTAATGATTTCCCAGGTTTTTGCATGCAGGGCGATCTTTCCCCCTAAGGGAGCAGGCAGTTGAGCAAGGCTTGGAAGGGTTAAGGTTAAGTCATTGTGACATTTTTGCATAGGGGCAGTCTTGCTACTTCCAGCTTTGGAAGTGGGAGCCCCCACTGCTTAGGCCTGTGTGTACCTTGAGATTGTAGCCTAAGTGGTCTGCTGTTCCTGGGTTTGGTCTGAGAAGGCCTGGAAGAGACTGGAAAGGACCAATTCTTAGAAGGTCAATGCCTACTAAATCTGGGAGGCTGTACTTGCAGGAAATCTTTAACAGTTTGCATAGATTTAGCTTTATTGAAGACTTCGGTTCTGAAACTCAAAAATGAAAATTTCTGGAGTCGGCCGACCGGCACTTGCAAATTGCTTCTGGTTCGGGCACTGTGCGGCAAGAAAGACTGATGTAATGGCATTGACTGCATGTTTTATACCCCTGACGACCTGACGTCATGGAAGAGGAGACAGCATCCGACGCAGGAATCCAAGACTCTGGTATTCAGATATCCCCAAATGTAATGACTGCAACAGTAAAACACAAAAAAAGTACAGTTTTGTACCTACCATAAATGTAGATGTTCGAAGATCCACATTGCTGCAGTCCTTACACTTGGGTAGTCCGCTGTCCTCGGTCGGCCCGAATATCAAAGTATAAGGCTGACGTCGGTCAAGGCGCATTTGACTGACATCAGGACGTCAGGGTACAAATGCGCATGACCGACGCCATATCCTCAGTCTTTTCTTGCCCCAGATGTCAGAAGACCCTAAAAATAAAGGTCAAAACCAAAAGACAGCAAACAAACAACCAACCACCCTTGCACTAATTATATGTACAATATATACAATATACACAATATTTACAACCCAACCCACACAACCACCTCTAACTACAGAGGGGAAGGAGGGAGGGTAAATTGGACTGCAGCAATGTGGATCTTCGAACATCTACATTTATGGTAGGTACAAAACTGTACTATGTTCTTCATCTCACATTGCTGCAGTCCTTACACTTGGGTAGAATCCCAAAGCAGAGGTAAGGGAGGATGGCCAAACTACAAGGAAGCAGGAGCTGCCAAAATGCCCTGCAAAACAGCAGTGGCAAAACCAGCCCTGGATTTAGAGAAAAGTGGCAGGTGATAATGCCTAGAGAAAGTATGCACTGAACTCCAAGTAGCTGCCTCCAAAATATCCTTAGTCGCCACTCCCCTCAAAAAGGCTGTTGAAGTGGCAGTAGCCCTAGTGGAATGAGGCCTAATCCCAGCTGGAATCTCCTTGCCATGATGGGAATAACAGAAAGCAATGCAAAACCCAATCCACTTAGAAATAGTTTGTTTTGACACAGGCTTGCCCTGAGAACTCAAAGCAAAAGAAACAAACAACTGCTGAGACTGCCTGAACCCTTTAGTTCTGTCCAAATAATATCGCAACTGCCTGTGTACATCTAAAGTGTGCAAAATCTTTTCCCCTTTATTTTGGGGATTTGCATAAAAAGTAGGCAAATGAATAGTTTGGTTTAAAGCCACACTAGAAACCACCTTAGGCATAAAGGAAGGATTAGTACGCAAAGATACCCTATCCTTATGGAAAATCAAGAAAGGCTCAACCGCCATAAGGGCCTGCAATTCAGAAACCCTTCTTGCAGAGGTAATGGCCAACAAAAGGCAGTCTTCCATGATAAATATTTCAACTCAGTAGTAGCTGCAGGCTCAAAAGGTTGTAGAGTGAGTTTCTCCAACACAAAATTGAGATCCCAAGCAGGAGTAGGAGCTCTACGTGGGGGTCTTATATTCTTTGCCCCTAAGAAATTGCTTGAACAAAGGATGAGAAAACAATGGAGGGTCACATTCATAGTGAGCTGAAATTGCTGCAGCATGAACCTTAATAGAAGAGAAGGACAAACCTTTGTCCAGTAACTCAGTAAGATATTGAAGAGCCACACTTAAATTAGGCTCAGAAACATCAAAATCCTTTGCTGCACTCCAAAATAAAAATCTCTTCCATTTATCTGCGTACACTTTCCTTGTACTAGGCCTTCTAGCTTCCAAAATCACATTTAAAACTTGTTGTGGAAGTTGAGACCCTCTATGGTTCAAAACAGAATATGCCAGGCTGTTAGGTGAAGAGAGTGAAGTTTGACATTGAGCAAATGGCTGTCCTCCTGTGACAACAGGTGTGGAATCGAAGGTAAAGGCCATGGAGGCTTCCGCATCAGACTTCTCAGTAATGGGTACCAGTGCTGTCGAGGCCAATCTGGAGCTATTAAAATCATCCTTGGCTTGTCCTGTCTGACCTTTAGAAGTACCTTTGGGAGGAGAGGCAGAGGTGGAAAGGCATACACATGAAGATTGCTCCAATTGAAAGAAAGAGCATCCACTTTCCAAGCTGTGGGATGAAACCTTTTTGTGCAAAACTTTGGCAGCTGATGGTTTAGTGGAGAAGCGAACAGATCTATGTCTGGAGTTCCCCATGACACTGTCAATTTCTGAAATACATGAGGATCCAATTTCCACTCGTGGGGATCCATAATTGTCTGCTCAACACATCTGCTAAGGAGTTCTGTGCTCCTGGCAGAAACCTTGCCTGAAGACTGAGCTGTAAACTGAGAGCAGTCTCCCACAAAATCATTGCTTGCCTGCATAGAGGATAAGAATCGTTCCCCTTGCTTGTTGATGTACCACATGACAGTTGTGTTGTCTGTTAGAATCAACACCTGCCCTGGAAGAAGTAAATCCTTGAAAGCTATTAATGCAAACTGGACTGCTAACATCTCCTTCAGGTTGATATGTAGATGTTGTAGTCTGGCAGGCCACTTGTCTTGTATCCACTTTCCATTTAGATGAGCTCCCCAAGCTTTGTCTGAGGCATCTGTCGTTAAAATCTGACTCGCCTCTGGCCGGGTCACAGAGAGTCCCTTGTTTAGGTGACATTCCTGAGCCCACCACAAAAATTCCTTTTGAATGCAAGGTATTATTTGAATGACAGTGTCCAGATCCTGGCAGTGCTGTGTCCATACATTTTTGAGATACCATTGCAGCTTCCTCATATGCAGTTTGGCATTGGGAAGCACCAGAATACAAGATGCCATGAACCCTAAGGCTTGAAGGACTGTCCTTGCAGTCAGCCCGGACAGATGAGATAGTTGATGAAAGTAAAGGGAAAGACTCTTTTGTTTGTCCGGGGTTAAAAAGGCCATCTGGGATGCTGTATTCAGTCTTACACCCAGAAAGCACATGTCCTGAGAGGGTACTAGACTGGACTTTATTTCGTTCACAGAATACCCCAGGCATCTTAGCACTGCTATCACATATTCCAAATGATGAAGAAGCTCTTCCCTTCCTTGAGCCAGAATCAGGCAGTCGTCCAAATAAGGATAGATCTGTATTCCTTTTAGCCTGAAGAAAGCTATCACTGGAGCCAGAACTTTCGTGAACACTCTGGGCGCAGTAGATAAGCCAAAGGGCAATGCAGAGAACTGATAGTGAGAAGTCCCAGCTCGAAACGCAGATACTTCCTGCAACTTAGTCTGATAGGAACATGAAGGTAAGCCTCCTTGAGATCCAAAGTTACCATCCAGTGATCTTTGCCCAGCAGAGGTAAAAGCTGTTGTAACGTCAACATTTTGAACTTGGGAATGTCCAGATAAGTGTTGAGGATAGATAAATCCAAAATTGGTCTCCACGTGTTCCCCTTCTTTGGTACTAGGAACAGGCGAGAATAAAATCCTAGGCCCACTTCTGGCATAGGGACCGGCTGTATGGCCCCTAGTTGAAGTAACAGAGAAATTTGCTTGTGAGCCTCTATTCTTTGTTGAGGAGGAACGTCTGGCATGCCTCTGAAAGGAGGCAAGGTATGGAAATAAAACCTGTAACCTTGGTGTATGATATCCAATACCCATCTGTCTTGGGTAATTAAACTCCAATTTTCTTTGAAAAGTGCCAACCTTCCTCCCAAAGGTGCTGCCAGGCAGAAGGCTCTGGCAGCTGAAAAGGTAGGTCATTGGGTCTGTTTACGAAAGGACTGACCCCTGCCCTCACCTGAAGACTGTGCAGGAGAACTCCCTGTTCTAGGCCTGAAAGAGCCCTGAGCTCTGCCTCTACCACGTCTAGATCTACCCCTAGACTGGGAATCATAAGAAGGATATGTCCACCCTTTAGCAGGCCAATTTCTACTAAACTTTGGAGGCTGAACCTGCAAAAAATCTTTAACAGTCTGCATAGACTTAGCCTTGTCCTCCATTTTCTTTAAAACTGCCTCAACAGGAGAACCAAACAACACATCAGATTGTAAAGGAGCATCTAAAATCCTTGTTTTAACATGGTCAGATAAATTTTGATCCCTCAGCCAGGCGTGCCTGCGAAGAACTGACCCAGTGGCAGCCACCCTAGACGAGGCCTGTACAGCATCAAAACCACATTGCAAAGAATGCTTACCCACCTGTTCAGAAACATGCACTAAATCTTGTAACTCTTTACAATCAATACCTTCCGCCAGAGCATCAACCTTAGACTTCAACTGTGAAAGGAGATAGTTTTGGTATTTTAACATGTGAAACTGGCAATTCAAAGCCCTCATAGCTAGAGTGGAAGAAGTATAAACTTTCTTTCCCCATCTATCCAAGGCCCTGGCTTCTTTATCTGCAGGAACCGGATTCTTGACAACAGAAGCCTTAACACCTTTAGGCCCCTGGCTAACAGTTTCT
Source organism: Protopterus annectens (assembly GCF_019279795.1). Lineage (NCBI taxonomy): Eukaryota > Metazoa > Chordata > Ceratodontiformes > Protopteridae > Protopterus > Protopterus annectens. Next base: position 806,422,956 of record NC_056750.1, on the reverse strand, counting down.
GGGTCTGCCCTAGGACTCTTAAAAGATACTTATGAACTTCAGGCACCCTGTAATACCTATCCGGTTTAACAGGAGCAGGAGGCAAAGAATCAGGATTAAGAGAAGCCTCTGTAAAAACATCTTCCACTACATCCAAAACAGGAGGTATAGCCAAAGGCCTATGCTGGGGTAAAACAAAAATTCCTAAGCCTTTTCCTGGAATCAGAGAAGTCCTGACCTTCCCACTTAAAATGCTCCCTCATGGAATGAAGAGTTTCTGAAAAGAAAAATCCTCAGGAGGAGAAGCAGAAGGAGTAGAATCATCCACATCAGAATCAGAATAAGGAGAGTACTCCTGCAAGTCTTCAGCCAAGACTCTGAAACATCCAAGCCTGCTCAAAACTCCCTAGCTCAGGCTCCACCCTAGGTCTCTTATCAGGAGGGGGCAAAGAACCCCTAATCAGAGTAATCAAATCTTCTGCCATTTTAAGCATATGCTTCTTGGGCACAGTTCCAGAAGAACTAGGGGTGACACCAACTGAAGCTAAACCTGGCCTGCCTCTAGGAGAAGCCTTGGAAACAGAAGGAGAGGGCCTAACCACCCTAGGCAGGAGGGAGTATAGTAACCTGAGAAGCCCCATCACCCTGGCCTGCCTCCTGAGAGGCCACATCCTGCAATAACAAGGTCTCTCCCTGGGATCCCAAAGAAACCTCCGGTGGAACCACCGGCTCCACAGACACCTCTACAGAACCGGCGTCCGGTACGGACGGTTCTTCTAGCCTAGGCTTCACTGCTTTGTCCTTGCGCTTCTTCGAAGAAGCGGGCGTCGGAGCATCCGACGGCATTTTATAATTGCACCGCTTCCCAAAGACTAACCTGGCACAATCTAATCTCCTCTTTATAGTGCGCTTATTAAATCTAGCACAAGAGCGACACCCAACAACGTCGTGCTCAGGCCCTAAACAAGGAATACACAAAGTATGATAGTCTCTATGCGGTATCTGTTTCCCACAAGAAATACAATTATTCACTTTTTCTGACATCCGGTAAACCACTGAGGCAAGAAAAAACTAAAATATTCCCCAACGGGGTACTTAGCCAACTTTGACTCGGTCTGAAACTCCGAAAAACGAAAAATTTCAGAAAGCCAACCGGCACTTGCAATACTGCTTCTGCATCGGACCATGCGGCAAAAAAGACTGAGGATATGGCGTCGGTCATGCGCATTTGTACCCTGACGTCCTGATGTCAGTCAAATGCGCCTTGACCGACGTCAGCCTTATACTTTGATATTCGGGCCGACCGAGGACAGCGGACTACCCAAGTGTAAGGACTGCAGCAATGTGAGATGAAGAACATCACCATGTCTGCTCAAATGATCCGCCAAGGAGTTTAGCCTCCCTGGAAGATACTGGGCTATTAGATGTATGCCCATGGAAGCTGCTAAGGACCATAGTCTCATGCTTTGTCTGCACAAGGGGTAAGAGTGAGTCCCCCCCTGCTTGTTGATGTACCACATGACTGTGGCATTGTCTGTCAGATCAGCAGAGTCCCAGGGTAGAGTAGGTCCTTGAAAACAAGCAAGGCCTGCTGCACTGCCATCAATTATTTTAAGTTAATGTGCAGATGAATCTGCTGGGCGCTCCAAGTCCCCTGTATGCCCCTGCCTTCCAGATGAGCCCCCCATACAACATCTGAGGCATCTGTGGTGAGATTCTGGTTGGCAGGCGGTGGGCGGAAAGGCAGACTCTTATTCTGAGAACAGGCTGACGCCCACCAGAAGAACTCCATTTGTAGACAGGGAATCAGGGGAAGAATCAAGTCTATGTCCTGTGGGTGTTGACACCAAAGATTCTTGAGGTACCATTGAAGTTTTCTCATATGCAGCCTTGCATATGGGATCATCAAAATACATGAAGCCATGAACCCCACTGCTTGCAGGAATTGCCTTGCAAAGAGAGTTGGGTCATGCTTGCCAAGTTCATGAAGTAAGCCGAAAGATCTTCTTGCTTCTGTTGAGGGAGGAATACCAATCTGGGTGGCTGTATTCAGACTCGCTCCCAGGAAAAGAAAATCTCCCTTGTAGGAACCAACTTTGACTTCTTTTCATTGAGAGTATAACCCAAAGAGCTGAGAATGTTCTTCACGAAATCCAAATCCTTTTCTAGTTGTTCTGGGAAGTTTGCTTGAATGATACAGTCGTCCAGGTAAGGATAAATTTGAATGTTTCTCTGCCTGCAAAAAGCAATGGCTGGAGCCAGGCACTTCGTAAAAACTCTGGGAGCAGTAGATGAGCCAAAGGTCAATGCAGAGAATTGAAAGTGTTGCTCCACAGCCCTGAAGTGAAAGAACTGCCTGCAACTTTCCCTTACTGGGATGTGCAGATAAGCCTCCTTGAGTTCCAAAGTTACCAGCCATGAATCCTTGCCCAGCATTGGTAATAACTGAAGGGTGAGCATCTTGAATTTGGGAATCACCAGAAAAGTGTTTAGAATAGACAGATCCAGAATAGGGTGCCAGGTGCCCCCTTTCTTGGGTACCAGAAAAAGTCTTGAATAAAAACCTAGGCCTGCCTGATTTGCAGGAACTGGCTCTATAGCCCCCATAGTCAGTAGAGAAGAAATTTGAGTTTCTACTTCTACCTCTACCCTGAGAGTTCTGGGTATGTCTGGGTACCCTTGCAAAACAGGGAAGGTGTGAAAGTAAAACTTGTAACCTTGGTTTACTATATTGAGCACCCATTTGTCATCTGTGATGGTAGACCGTACCTCTGCGAACCTGGCTAACCTTCTCCCCAAAAGAAACCCAGGGCCCGCAGAGGTAGGCACAAGACGGCCGGAGTCATTGAGAATGTTTGCTTTGGGAAGCTGGCTTAGAACTCCCCGATTTAGCAGAAGAATGCAACTGTTTAGCCCTTTGAGGGGCAGAAGCCTGCCATCTGGAAGATCTGAAACCCCTAGGCCTAGAGTGATCTTGCTTGCCAGGATCAGGAAAAGACCAATTCTTAGAAGGACAATGCCTACTAAACCGAGGAGGCTGAACCTGAAGGGAATCTTTTACAGCTTGCATAGATTTTGCCTTATCCTCCAATTTCTTCAGTACCTCCTCAGCCTTACTACCAAAAAGATTGTCCTTGTGCAAAGGAACATCCAGCAATTTAGGTTTAACAGGTTCAGAAAGAGGCTGCTCCCTGAGCCAAGCATGCCTTCTAATCATGGAACCAGTGGCTGCTGCTCTGTAGGAAGCCTCCAAAGTGTCAAAACCACAATTAAGTGAATGCTTATTAACTAAAGTGGCAGAATTCAGTAAGTCAGGTAAATCTTTGTTCTCCGACATGGAAGGAATATCCCCAAGTTTAGCCTTAATAGCCTCCAAAGTGTGCTGTTGATACTTAAGCATGTGAAAAAGACAATTCACGGATCTAATGGCAAGAGTTGCAGAGGTATAGACTTTTTTACCCCACCTGTCCAAGGCACAGGCTTTTTAGCAATAGTAGACTCAACACACTTGTGGCCTTGAGAAATAACTTCTGGATCAGCAGTAGGGTTTTTAAAAAGGAATTGATGAGATTCAGGAACCCTATAATACCTATCTGGTTTTCTTGGGGCAGGAGGAACAGAATTAGGAGTTAAAGAATTTTCCATGAAAACATCATCCACAACCTCCAAAACTAGAGGTATAGTCAGAGGCTTATGCTGTGGCAAATCCAAAAATTCCCTGATTCTTTTCTTAGACTGTGGAAAATCCTGACATTCCCATTTAAAGTGCTCCCTAAGAGTATTCAAAGTATCCCCAATAAAAAATCTTCTGGAGGGGAGGCAGAAGAGATAGAGTCTTCAGCATCATAATCCTCAAAGTCAGAAAAAAGCTGAGAATTTCCTTCTTCACCAGCAGACATACTGGAAATCTCAGAATCCGAAACAGACAAAACATCAGGAGATAATTCCCTAGTCCTCTCTGAAGGGGGGGGGGGGGGTGAGAGCCCCTATTCAGGAAAAGAAGATCACCAGCCATCTTTACCAACTTGGACTGAGGCACAGGAGGGGAGGCCATTGCCCGCTTGTGACTAGGTTTGTGGCTGGAAGGTTTACTAGCAATCCGGAAGGACTCGGGAGGCCTAGCAACTGCAGAAGTCTGAACTAAGGTAGTTGGTCTGGTTCTGGTCTCATGTTGAAGAGGCATCACAATCCGATGCCTGCAAAGCGGCTCCAGACCCATCGGAGGCGGCGTCAGGTGGAGGATCTGAAGACGAAATAGCAGCCTGCGGCATGGAGGACTCCGTAAAGGTCTCGGCAGAGGCTTGTGGCTGAAAATCTACGGACTGCAGGGGCTGCAAAAGCACCTCACTGACTACTGCTGTGCTGACTACCAATTTCACCGGTGCATCATCAGCAGATTTAAACCTAGGCCTGTTGCGGTCCTTGTCTTCGCATTTCCAAGGTATATCCAAAGTCAGGAGACGCCATACCAATGAACTTAGGCCAGACTCCGAAATGCTTATACAAAATCTTAGCTCTACGGCGTATGGTACGCGGGTTAAAGGAAGCACAGAGATCGCAGTTAGGGATGTCGTGCTCAAGGCCCAAACAAGTTACACAATAGGAATGTAAATCACGGTGTGGAATCTGTTTTCCACAGGCAATTATTAACTTCATCTGACATTCATGAAAGCAAGAAAAGAGGATCCTCAATGGGGTACTTATCTGAAAGTGTCTTCAACTTGGTAGTCGGAAAGCAAAACGAAGGTAAACGGCTGACCGGCACTAGTGCAAATTGCATCTGTTTCGGGCTCCGTGGCAAGAAAGACCAAGGAAATGGCATCAGCTGCCTCCCTTTATACCTGACGTTCTGACATCAGTTTTACAACCGTCCGCAGCCGATGTCATATACCAAGGACTCTGGAATTTGGGCTGACTGAGGGCTACCTGGAGCCGGATAATCCAAATTTGAGGACTGCAACAGTGAAACACGAAGAACATCAAGACCTTCTCTGTGGGAAGAGAGGCTAACATTTTGCCCGTTTGCATTCTGCATCCCATGAAAATGTGATCCTGCTAAGGGGTGACAGAAGAATTTTGGAAGTTTATGGTGAACCATAAACTCTGTAGAAAGGCAATAGTGAAGGAAAGATTTTCCTGGAGAAGTTCTGGGGACTGTGCCTGAATCAAAAGGTCATTGAGGTAAGAGAAGATTTAAATTCCCCGCATTCTGCAGAATGCTCCGACAGGAGCCAAGCATTTTGTGAAAAACCTTGGTACCGTAGAGAGATCAATGGGCAAAGCACAAAACTGAAAATGCAAGGAATCAACAGAAAAATGTAAACATTTCTTGAACAGTGGGTGGATGGGAATGTGAAGACAGGCATCTTTCATGTCTAAGGACACCATGAATGTCTGAGAAAGAATGAGAAGGAGAAGGGAAGGTAAAGTCAACATACGAAAAGAGGGGACAAATAGGAAAGATCCAGGATGGGTTTCCAAGGGCCATCCTTCCCAGGAACCAAGAACAGCCTGGAGTAAAATCCCTTTCTTTGCTGGGAAGTGGGAACCTCCTGGACAGTCTCTTGAGAAAGCAGGTCTGTAATGACCTGAGGAAAGAAGGTCAACTGATCTTTGGGGGGTGGGGGGGGGGTGGAATCCCTCTGAATGAGGGGAACTTTTCTCAAACCATGAAATAACCTGTTTTGATTTTGGAAAGGACTCAAGGGTCCTGAGTAATCACCTTTCAAGCAGCAAGTGATCGGTTGAGACGAAGGAGTGGATGGCCCTGGTATCTAGTAGTCACAGACTACTTTTCTTAGGTTGGGACTGAAAGGACGGTTTAGGACCAGGGGTGGAAGAAGCTGACTTGGAAGAGGCCGACTTTCTGGGCCCCATCTTACTTTTAGGAGAAGACAACAGGGATGGCTTTCTTACAAAGGCACTCTTAACCAGGTAATTCCTTTGAAAACGTGGAACTGGAGATACAAGAATGTGTTTAAGGTCCTGTAACTTCTTTCATTTCTCCTGAAGAGATTTGAAAAGTTCTGCTGCTAAACTACCAGACAAGGCTTTGTTATCCAAGGGTGGATCTAGTGATTTGGCCTTGAAATCATCAGGCAAACATTGGAACCTAAACCAAGACTATCTTCTAAGGACTGACCCACTGGCAGCTGCCTAGCAGTGGCATCAGCAGCAGCATAACTGCACTTGGAGTGCCTATTCACTTCTACAAAAGAATTGAACAGATGCAAATTTAGACTTTGCTGGGGAATTCAAGATGTCTGCCAAAAAATTTCCTCTGAATCAGCCAGAAGGGCCAGGGAGTACTTTGCCATGTGGGTCTGATAATTGCCCAGAAGGCTAAAGGGGCCAAAGTGTAAACCCTCTTTCCAAAATGTTCCATAACCTTACTCTCCTTATCATAGGGTAACAAGGAAGTGGAAAGTAGCAATTTTAAAGCCTTATCCAGAGAGACAGATATGGTAGCCAAATCAGCAGCAGGAGCCTTGAAAAGAAACTTGCAGTCCTCGGGTACCTTACAGAACCTCTTTGGATGCTTAGGGGCAGGAGGGTGAGAGAGTCTGCACATTTGGAGGCAGCTGAGAAGACATCCAGAAAGGCAGGCAGGACTGGAGGAACAGAAGAAATAGATGGGAAATCCATCTGCAAAAGCTCATACTACCACTTCTGAAGGTCTGAAAGTTGTGAGCAGTCCTACTTGAAAAAAATTTTTCATTTTGAGGATGGTCTCTCCAAAAGAAATGTCCTCCCCAGGGGAATCTGTACCATTAGATTCCTCCTTTGGGGAGGCATACCTTAAGGGCGAGGCCAACTGGGAGGAGTAGGCCAAGGACTCCTCACAGAGGAATCCTCCTCTTCTGAGGAAGTTTCAACAGCTGTCCTTTGGAAGGCTGTGGAAGGAGAAGAGGGCTGCAGAGGAACAGAAGGAGGAGAAGACTGGTGAAGAGGCATAAAGGCATTAGAGGCCTTGAGAAAAAGGTTGCCAATCAAGGGGCTGCTGAGGTGTAGCAGGAGACATGTTTAGTTTTAGCCTTCTTTTTGGGGGCTTCCATATGGTGAAAGGTGGAAGTACCAGATGTCGGCCTACATTCAACGATATCAGACAGCACATCTTCATGCTTTGTGATTTGTGTGACGCCATGAGAGCCTTCAGAGATAATGAACCTGAGTTCTCTTTATCGCCCTGATCGGACATCTGCCCTTCCCTCACGGACTGTGGACCACTGTGGTACCCGAGCCAAAGGTACAGTCGGCAGAAATATTCTGAGGTAGGTGTGTGCGGACATCCGCTTTATACCAGTCTCTTTATGGCCGACATATGCATTATGTTGTGCAGTGCAGCATGAAGAGTTTTGGATACTGGCCAGACGTACGAGTCAGCCAGAGGCGGACTCCCTTCTGTTATGAATACTGCAGCATATGAATAAAAGGGCATGTAGAGTTCTTCTCTGTTTGGGAGTTTGATCTAATTGAGAGTTTTATCAATTGTTCTAGACAGCAATGTTGTACCACTTTTGTTCAGTTTGTTAACCTGTAGCATTAAAATGAAGTTTGGAATATGGGAGAGTGAGGATGGTGGAGTAATGTAAACAGAGTGAATTGCTAGATCTAGTCCCCTGTCATTAGTTGTATTACTTTCAGTAGTGGTCAGGACAGTCTAGTGCCAAGTTGCATTTTATTAGGAGTAAGGCTCCACCTCCAGGTCCTTGGCCTGGTGTGGTATCAGATTTTCATGTCTTGTATAAATGCAGAGGGACAGCAGTCATCTTATGGCAACAATGTGTTATTTTTTTACTGCTAGCCAAGCTTCTTTGTTGTTTATACTGCAGGTATTAAATGAAACTATTTAAGGTCTTTATTTCTAGGTCTAAATGGTGGAGGGTTATAGAGGTTTGGATTTTGCAGATGGCCATGACATGTCTGTTTGTCACCTGAGAACAAAAGTTAATTAACATGTGCTTTACAATTTCTTTGGTAAAAGCTGTGTTTTGAGGCAGCTGATTTGGGATAGAAACCATTTTTTTAATTGTGCATGCTAATGACCTAGTGTAATGGGTGAATGAATTGGGTGAACCTATAAGAAAGTTATGGGAACTGTGAAAGTGAAGATTGTGTTCTGAGGTAATGTACACTGTGATGATATGCAAGAGCCAAATGAAGCTAAGAAAAATAGTAGCCATGAAACATATTGTGAACACAGTTCTGAAGTATGTCATTACCAAAGAAACATGTATGTTATGAGCTGTTCTATATGGATAAAGTAATGAATTTTGTGTTGTAGCTCATACAATTAGGACTGTAGAGTACAACAAGTAGTAGTCTGCAGTAGTACTATGTGAGGTTGTTATAGAGAGGCAGTGAAACAGTATAGTGGTGTTCAACTACTGAGGTGTAGTTTAGGGAGTTTGCTTTTGTCTGAGTAGTACAGGATGGCTGTGCAACCTGCTGCAACTTAGGTTGTAAGGAAAGAAAACTGTTATCATGTAAGTGAAGGACAGAAATGCAAGTATCTGACCAAAGGAGTGTCCTTTGAGGTGAGGGATAAGCAAGATGGTGCAACCTATCTTACACCTAGGGTTAGGTAGCGATTAAGCAGAGTCCTGTAGAAAGGGAAGAAAGTATTGTGTGTGTGTGTGTGTGTGTGTGTGTGTGTGTGTGTGTGTGTGTGTGTGTGTGAGACAGAGAGAGTGCATGTGCACGCATACTATGACAGTTTGAGTTACATGGATGCAGTGCCACCAATCTGCCACCTAGGTTGCAAGGAACAGAGTGATTAGTGCAAGTGGTGGAGGACTCTGCAATCATCCGCTACATAGTTACACTTACAGGAGACAGTTAAGTCAGCACAACCCATCTGCCACCTAGGATGTATGACTTGGTAATAGAAACTGTTAGTAATAAATGAGTTATTTATGTTGCAAGGAGTCAAAAGCCAGAGATGCAGTAAAACAGGAGGAAGAATGAAAGTAGTGTGAATATAGAACAGGGACACAGCACAGCCTACTTGCAACCTAGGGTACTAAAACAGCTGAGAGTTAAGTAATTTATCTCAATTTATCTGACAACATGGTATTATTAGAATGTGGAAAATAGTCAAGGGAAGGGGACTGTAGGTGAATGATGATCACGTTAGGAGTGTGTCCTCAGATTTGGCTGGGTACTAACTTATCATTGCCTGTTTGTGAGAAATGTAAAGCACAGGATCATCACGAGCATCAGGCAGTTCTTAAACTGCCAGACTATACCAAGTGCTGAGGGTGGCAACAGACAATACACATTAGTGTGCTGACCTTCCATATTGACCAAAGGTATGGTGTGTGTCTAGGAAGAATAAGAGTTTTAAATGTTTTGGTTCCTGGGTTAAAGTACGTGTACAATAAAATCAGTTGACAAAGATTTAATGATGTACTGTGCACCAAGTTAACAGAATGCAGGCAATATTACAGTCTAATCTAGCTATAATAAGAAGTTATGTACTCACCATAATGTTCCATCTGAGTAGGTATCTTCATTTGTCTGCAACCTTTGGGTATCAGATCCGATCTCGGATCCGAGCCGGCAACTTATTTCACAGCTAATACATCTGAGCTCCTAGCTCCTCCCCTTACCCATAACCCCCTGCTCACCCTGACTGACCTCAGATCAAGTTTGCCCATATATAAGCAACTAACAGGCTAGATACTGGAACTAAGGAAGGGACATCCAGAACTAAAATCCGAAGGTCAGGGGGAAGAGGTGGGGATGGTTGCAGACAAATGAAGATACCTACTCAGATGGAACGTTATGGTGAGTACATAACTTCTTAATCTGAAGTAGGAACTTTATTTGTCATCAACCTTTGGGACAGAGTCCCCAGCTACCTAGATCTTGGGTGGCCTTCATGGAAGGATGTTCCGGAGCACTGCGGAGCCAAAGGATGCTCTCCCTCTGGAGATAACATCCAGCTTATAATGGTTGATAAAAGTATGGGATGAGGACCAAGTAGCTGCAGAGCAAATATCATCCAATGATACTCTAGACCTAAAGGCAACAGAGGTAGATATAGAACGAGTAGAATGTGCACTTACTGCCTGAGGTGCGGGTCTTCCAGAAATTTCGTAGGCCAAGAGAATGCACTGTGATATCCATCGTGGCAGAGTGACTTTAGAAACAGATTTGCCGAAGTTAAATTTGGCAAAGGAGATGAACAACTGGTCAGATTGTCTATGACCAGCCGTCCTATGAATGTAGAAGCGCAGTTGTCTGTGCACATCTAACGAATGCAATTTGTATTCTCCTTTGTTTTGATATTTAGGAAAGAAGACAGGCAGGTTAATAGATTGATTGATATTCGCCTATGAGGCAACCTTAGGAAAAAATGAGGGATTGGCCCTGAGGTATACTCTATCCTGGTGGAAGGCCAAGTACAGGGGTTTTGCACAAAGGGCCTGAAGCTCGGAAACTCTTTTCGCTGAAGTAATAGCGACCAGGAACGCCATTTTCCAGGATAAGTACTTAAGATCAACCGAAGCGGCAGGTTCAAAAGGGGGAGCTGTCAAGGCCTGTAAGACTAGTGATAAATCCCAAGGGAGTACAGTGTCTTTGATAGGGGGTCTGTGCAAGAAAGTACCCTTGAGAAAGGTTTTGCACAATTTTGCCGTGATCAAAGGCCCTGATTCATGTCCCACATGGTAATGAGAAATAGCTGCTAGTTGAACCTTGACCATTGAGCAGCTAGCCCCCTGATGAAAAAGACCTGTAAGGAACTCCAACACAGTCGGCAACGGTGCTGTGAAGGGATCTAAATTATGATGCTCCGCCCAGATGGAGAAACGCTGCCACTTACTGCGATAGACCCTTCTAGTGGAAGGTTTGTGTGCCGCTACTAGTATGGCTTTAACTGGGGAAGAGATACCGGGAGTCCTGACTAGAAGTGGAACTGGAGCAGCCAAGCTGTCAGTTTTAGGCTGTCCAGATTCGGGAGACCTAGTGGGTGAGATATTAGATCCTGGAGGGGATCCAGAATCCAAGGAGGATTCACCAGGTGAGACCACAGGTAAGAGAACCACATTTGACGAGGCCAGAATGGGGCAATGAGGATCATTCTGCTCCCCAACAGACTGGCTTTCTGTATGAGTTTCAGCATCAGGGGTAGAGGAGGATACGCATAAAGCAGACTGGGAGGCCAAGCATGCACCAGAGCGTCTCTCAGGGATTCCCCAAAGGGGGGAATTAGAGCAAAGTAGCTGTTGCATTTCGTATTTAAGGGAGAGGCGAAGAGATCGCAACAGGGTTGCCCCCCCACATGGCAAAAATCCGCTTTGCTACCTGGGGATTAAGAGACCACTCATAAGGTGAAAGGATGGTGCGGGTGAGTCTGTCCGCTAGTATGTTGGACCGTCCCGGAATGTGCGTTGCAATAAGAAAGCGGTTGGTGGAGATCGTCCATTCCCACACTCTCATGGCCTCTCGACAGAGAGGATAGGACCTGGTTCCCCCCTGTTTGTTGATGTACCAGACAACTGACATGTTGTCCGTCTGTATCGCAATAGTTCCTACAGGAAGAAGGTTGTGAAGTGCCTGCAACGCCAAGAGCACCGCCCTCATCTCCAGAGCACTGACATGCAAAGAGGTCTCTGTGTTGTTCCACGTGCCTTGGACTGTCCTGCCTGAGCAATGCCCCCCCCACCCGAGGCGAGAGGCGTCCGTGTTCACCGTGGCGAGGGGGAGAGGTGTGGAGAAGGGATGTCCCGTATGGAGGTCCGGGGAGTGGAGCCACCACAAGAGAGCCCTCCTGCAAGCCCTGTTGAGGGGAATAGGATGGCTTAGGGGGTGGTGTAGAAAGGATCACTGGACTTGAAGGGTCCACTACAGGACCCTCATGTTGAGACTAGCCAACGGCAGAAGAGTGATTGTCGCAGCCATGGAGCCTAGAGCCCTCAGGACCAACTCCACCGGTGGAGCTTCTAATTGGAGGATGGCCCGCACATGAAGCCTCAGGCTTTGCAGTCGTTCCACAGTCAGGAATGCTAGAAGGTACCTCGTGTCTACTTTGGCCCCTATGAACTCTATCACCTATGTTGGCGCAAGAGAGGACTTGTCCATGTTGATAGTGATGCCCAGCCAGGGGGCAAGTCGAAGGAAGTAGTCCCTGGCTGAGCAGAGTAGATGCCTTGTTGGGGCGGTCAGGAGCCAATCGTCCAGGTATGGAAAAACCTGTATTCCCTGGAGTCTCAGGTGGGCCGCTATCACTGCTAATACTTTGGTAAACACCCTGGGGGCTGTAGTGAGACCAAAGGGAAGGACCCTGAACTGGTAGTGACTGGCTCCCAGCCGGAAGCGGAGAAACCTCCTGGATCGTCTGTCCATCCGAATGTGGTAATACGCATCCTTGAGGTCTATTGAGCACATCCAGTCATTCTTCCGCAGAAGGGGGAGGATGGATTGAAGGGTGACCATCCGGAATTTTTGTTTGGTTACTAACAGGTTCAAAGAAGAAAGGTCGAGAATTGGCCTCAAGTCCCCCGTCTTTTTTGGCACCAAAAAGAACCTGGAGTAAAACCCTAATCCGAACTGGCCTGGGGGGACGGGTTGGATGGTTCTTTTTTTCTAGGAGCTGCCAAATCTCTGCAGCTGCTACCTCCCTCTGATCGGGTGGTACATCAGGGAGGTTTCTGATTTTGGGGACGTGATACAGGGGAATGTGGTAACTTCTGGATATGATGCGAAGCACCCAGCAATCCGTTGTGATGGACTCCCAATCTGCCAGGTGCCTCGAGAAACCCCCCCCGACTGCCTCCAGAGTGGGGCAGTCGGGCCACCCCTCAGGGTTGCTGCGTGGGCCGATCAGAGAAGGATTCTCTGGACCCAAAATTTTTCAGGCCCCCTTTGCCTCTAGGGCGGCATCCTCCTCTGCCACGGAAGAACTGGTTGTCCGGAGCAGGTTGGGAATGCTGCGATTTCCGGAACCACATCTTCTTCTGCCCCTTTTGGTTATTGGAGAAGGACCTCTAGGGAGCAGAGAAGTGGACTCCAACGGCAGACAGCGTCTTCCCGTCCTTTTCGCTCTGGACTAAAGTCTTGCGAACGGTCTTGCCAAATAAGGCAGAACCATCAAAAGGGGCATTCGCAAATGACGCCTTGAAGGGTTCCGCGAAGTCACAGTGTCAGAGCCAGACCTGACGTCTCATGACTAGGCCTGCTCCACTGGCTCTTAGCAGCTCCCTCTGTGGCATGGGATAAAAGCCGCATAGAGGTATTCGATATTGATCTTAGAGTGGCCATGCGAGTGGAATACAACTGCTCATCTTCCACCGACATGGACTCCGGGGGGGAAGCAGCGTACTCTTTGATAAGGTCTCGCTGCATCCTAATGACATGTGCCATGTAATTCAGGGACCTTACTGAGAAGGTCACTGAACTAAAGACCCGCTTCCCTAGGTGATCCATCGAGCGGGACTCCTTGCTTGGTGGATGCACAGAGGGGCTCTCCTGAGCTAATTCCCTCTTGGTGGCTGCCGCCACCAACATGGCATCTACGGGGGGACCCTTGCTTCAGTGGGACGTCTCCAAAGGGGGGCTCAGAATCCTTTCAGGGCATTTAGGAACTGGCTCCACAGTGTCCGGCTCCTTCCACGCCCTGGTGGTAATCAGGTCCACCAGGGGGTCGGCCGGAGGGGACACCCAAGAGGTAGACGGGCCTGCTTCGAACGCCTCCAGGAACACGGATTCGTCACAGAAAGCCTTGGAGGCAGACCACCCCCCGATCCTAAGCATTTCCATGATGTCTCCGAAGGAGACATCCTCGGGGGGTGATCTTGGGGAGCCTTCCCCATCACCCAAATCTGTATCTTCTGTCAAGGACTCGGGGGAGTCCACGTGCCTCCTCTTACACTTCCGCTTGTGAGGAACATCCTCGGGCGGGCTGTCCGAGGAGGACTCACCAGCAACGTCCTGTTCCAGTGGAACGACCTGAGATGTCAAAGCAGGCTGTCCCTGAGGCTGAGTGATGGAAGCCTGACCCAAACGAGAGGGAGTGCAGGATGGAGCCGTAGCAGGGAGCGGGGGCCTGGATGCCCTCAACAGTGCCCTCTCCACCACCTCGAATGCAGAGGGAGAGCCTCTCTCAGTGGGATCAGAGAGTCGACCCTTGCCCGGATCCGAAGGGTGGATCGGAGCCGGCGCCGAGACCAACGGATCCGAGATGCCAGTGTGCTCCAACCTGGACGGAGCCGAAGGCACACTAAACCCCCCGGATCCGAAGCTCAGAGCATGGCTCCGAGAGCTCGGATCCGACAAGGATGGATCCGGCAAGCTGGAGGGGAGAGTTGGTGCCGAAGTACCAGATACTGTCGGCGCCGACCCGACCCCGGCTCCGATGCTGCCCGGCTCCGAATGCTCCAAACCCAGGAAGCGGGTCAGAGAAGGAGCTATCGGGGCAAAATAGGGTGTTGAGCTCCCCCCCGGAGGGGGGGGCAAGAGCACTCCCATCTGCATTTGGGCCTGGATGAACCTTCCCATCACACGGTCCAAATCGGCTTCCGACAGGCTGCGTGTTGATCTCGACGAGGCCACAGAGGCAGGCCGGGAGTGCCGCCTCAATGACCTCGACGGAGATCGGGTCTCCCCCTCCTCGGGACCCGGTGAAAAGCATGGAGACCGGGTCCGAGAAGGAGGAGATCTAGACCTGGAAGACCTAGAGGGAGAAGCCCTCTTAGCTGGGGGGGCCGACGCGGAGGCCTCAGCCCTCTGCTTGTGGTGCTTCTCCCTCTTCTTTTCCTTCCTGGCCTCCCCCTACTCCTGTGCAGAAGCGGGAGTTTGAGTCTCGGCCGGTGGGGAGAGAGGCAGGAGTGTCCGCCACAAGGCCTGGGAGGAGGCCACAGAAGTACCGGAGGCTGAAGCCGAATAAGGGGGCAAAAGTCCCGCCAGGATCAGCTTCGACCACCGGTCCTTCAGTGTCCTGGGGTTGAATGCAGCGCAAATTGCGCAACCAAAAGATAGGTGTTCAACCCCAAGGCACCGGACACACAGAGTGTGGCCATCTGCTGGTGAGAGCTTATGGCCACACTCTCTGCACTTGGAAAAAAACAACTTTGGGGCCTCAGACATTTTTTTTTTGACTACAAAAAAAAAAAAAAAAAAAAAAACACTCACACGTAAGGCCCCGACTTACAAGAGCACACTCACACACTACAAACCAGCGAAGGGAGGGGAGGAGAACACAAATTACCACAAAAATAATTAAATATAGGGTTTTTAATACTAAGGAACCTAACCACACACACTTTAAGGGGATTTATATGAAATAAGTAAATTAAAACCACTTATCTGAGCAGGAGCTCGTAACCTAGCTGCTGAGTCTAAGCGTGGCAAACTAGATCTGGGGTCAGTCAGGGTTAGCAGGGGGTTATGGGTAAGGGGAGGAGCTCAGATCTATTAGCTGTGAAATAAGTTGCCGGCTCAGATCCGAGATCGGATCCGATACCCAAAGGTTGCTGACAAATGAAGTTCCCACTTCAGATGACTGGTTTGGTAAGCAAATTAGAAGATAATAGCATTTTGGCTCCTAGCTAAAGTATTGATTTGGGGTAACTCATAAATGTAAAAAGGTAGACATTAAGCAATTTGGTCTAGACTGGCTGCAAGATCAGCTTTAGATGAGTGATGTTGTTCCACTGCTTAATTGTAGGATTTACACACCTATAACTGGGACTTGGGGGTGACCAAGGTTCCTAAGAAATAATTTGAAAACTAAAGTACCAGAGTCTGTCAAATAGAGAGATGCAGTGCTTCACTGAGCCCCACAATCCACTGTTAAGATGAGGGGAAGAAGTGAAAAAAACAATAAGAAAGAGGTATGAACTCCAGACGTTAATGTCCACCCCTCAGAAACAGCAGCAAATTATTCTCTGCCACCAAATAACCACTGCTGCTCTCAGTAAGTTTACATCCTGACAAAAAAAAAATACTGAAACTGGACTTGAGTAGAGTTCTGATATTTCTGCCATTCAGCCTCCTGTCCCAACACTTCAAATGGTTACCTATTTACCTTCATTCTGTTTTATTTTCATTATATTGATAGTCCAAACACCTGTATACCTTTCTCCAAGTATCCAACCTCAGGCAGTATTTTATACAGTGACCCTCTAGAGACATCATCTTTATTTCCTACAGTGTTTCGATTTCCTGTTACTACTATACATCCTTGATGAAAGACTTGAACTTCTCCCATAACATTTTTCTTTCCAAAAACATTTTTATTTTGTTTTCATTATAAATATATGCAAATGTACATACAGCAAAATTCAATAAAACAATAACAAAACTATTTACAATATTTACATTCATCCATGATAAACAATCATTTTATCCATGAGAAGTTACAGTATTTGTTCAAAAGGTTTTCCAATTTTGCCACGCTATTTTTTTATGAGTAATGTTATGAATTCTATAACAAATGGTTTGCAGTTCTTTTTTTACAAACAAATTTTGCTAAATTAATAAATTCTTTAAAAATCAAATCTTGTTTACTTTTCCAGTTCAAAATACTAACTTTTCTGGCAATTGCAAGAACTGACCAAAGTAACTGAATCTGAGATTTAGGCATTACATTAGGTATAGGAACATTGAATAGGATTACAGAGTTAGAAATATGACAGTTATGAGACCATAAAGCCTTTACAAAATATCTGAAGTCTTTCCAGTATTGAACATTTTTACATTCAATGAACATATGAACCCAGTTGGCCTCTAGTAATTCATCACATTTCCAACATCTACTTTCACTGTTTTTGAGTATAAGATTTATTTTATGTGGAGTATAGAAACTCCTATTCATAAATTTCCATGTATACAATCTTCAATATAATGAAGAAGAGGTACCATACGTAGATTTCAATAACACTTTTTTGGATTTATCACATATCTGTTCTCCATTAATCTTTACATAGCAATTCCAAAAATCTGAGTCAAACTTTAGTGCGTCTTCTTTTAATATCTTATAGATAGGTGAAATACTTCATTTTTGATTATCTGTCTTTTCAAGACACCCAATAAAAAGCTGGATCAAACTAAGTATAGATTCAGTCTCTAGGTTGATCGATACTCATTTTGTTTTCTATGAACAGCCGTAATGAGTATATAAACAACCAACTGTCTTGACTATCATCAAAATACACAGAAGAGAGTTTAGTGGTTTAATACTTTTATGTTCAGTAAACTGATTCCAGAATATCAAGTTATTTTCCTTTAATTTTTGCATCGCATTGATGTTGAAAGAATCTAGGCAGTCAGGGGATTATGCTATATGGAATACAAGAAATTGTAATTACAACATTAAACAATTCCTATCAATTATATTTTTAAAGTTATTAAATATTTGATTAATGCCATAAGAAAAATGATCAAACGTCTTATTAAATAAACAAAATTCATGTAAAAGCCAATGAACTCTACTTATTCTGTATTGTTCCTTAAATTGATTTTCTATAGTTCTGACATCAGTTATATGAATTGCATGTATTATTTTCCAGCGAGATATACAAGTAGGCGAGATCCAATGTAATATTACATTAATTATAACTGATTTGGAATAAGGATCCAAGCTAGGGAATGCTTTCCCATTACTTTCCCAAGCTCTAATGTGCCATTTATATGCAATACTAGGTTTTAAGGGGAACCATAAAAGTTTAAGTAGCATGGAATCTAATTTTTTAAATATGTTTTTGGGAGGGGGTAGTATCAATGACTGTATATAAAACAAAATTTTAGGTAAAATTATCAATTTAAAGAGAGCCTATCCTCCATTGTGAAGAACATTTTATTCCATCTTTGGATTAGTTCACTAATGGTGGTTACTAATTATTATTGTAGTTTAGTTTAACAGACTCTTTCCATGTACTCTTTATACTGACACCCAAATATTCTAATGCATCATTCTCCCAATTAAACAGGGTATTCTCTCTTAGGTTTTTGTTGATCGTTTTATTAATTAGTAATGTTTTAGATTTGAGTGGCCACAGGGGTGCAGCGGTTAGCATTGCCACCTCACAGCAAGAGGTTCTCCGGTTCGATTCTTGGCTGGGGTGCCTTCTGTGTGGAGTCTGCATGTCCTCCCTGTGGTTGCGTGAGTTTCCTCTGGGTGCTCCGGTTTCCTCCCACATTCCAAAGACATGCTATAGGTGGACTGGACACTTTAAATTGACCCTAGGTGTGAGTGTGCATGTGCGTGTGCCTTCTGTGGAAGGTTGGATGCCGGGCTGGCAACTCGACACCATAAAACTCCACTGCTAATCAACAGCGGACAGGTGATCCCGCTGTGGTGACCCCTAACCGGGAAAAGAAGAAGAAGTAATGTTTTACATTTATGATTAAATTTAAGCCCTGAAATTATTTCAAACTTGCTTAAGGTACTTATAACATCATGCAAAGAACCATCAATATCACCCAATGTTAACAACATATAAGCAAATAACTGCATCTTAGGACAAAAGTCCTTATTAACTTGAAAGCCTTTTATATTTTGCTTGTTTCTGATATATGTAGCAAAAGGTCCATTGAAAGAGCAAACAATAATAGTGACAAAGGACAGCCTTGTCTAGTTTCCTTGATGATTTCTAGTGGTGAGGATAATGGATTAAAAAGCCTTTTCTCTATCTAGGCTAATAATAGTTAGTTTTTTTGTATTTGCATGTTATGTCTATTAGTGGTAGGAATTTAATAATTTTATCTTGGCACTTTTCTATGAAGAATGAACCCTGCCTGATCATTATGTATTAGATTAGGTAATATTTTCCTTATCCTATTAGCTAATATTGTCATGAAAATTTTATAATCAGTGTTTAGTAACAAAATTAGCCTTTATGAATCACAGGATTTGGGGTCCTTACCTTGTTTTAAAATGGGGGAGATAACTGAATATTTCCACAATAGGGGTGTTATACATTTTTGCTTAACCATAGCAAAGGCACTCATCATTTTCTTTATTATATATTCAGGAAAAATCTTATATAATTCAGAAATTATTCCAGCCAGTCCTGGAGCTTTATTATCTTTTAAATGTTTTATTTGCTCTTTCACTTCTGTTAGTGTTACTTGTTTATTTAATATGTTATTTTGTTGCACTGATACCTTAGTAGTTATATTTTCTTGAATAAAAGTATTTATTACATTATCTGTCGCCAAAAGTGGTGTGTTTTTATTTATATCGTTATAGTAGTTTTTGAACACTTCTAATATGCTCATTAAGTTAGATGTACTCTTAACTGAACCATCACTTTTATATTTAATCTCATTAATAAGATTTTGAACGCTATTCTATGCAGATATTTAGAATTTACAGCATAAGATTGCAATTTCAATTTTTCCAGGTTTCTGGCTACCTTATGATTCAAAACTTCTAAGTATTTTTGATTTAACATAGTCATTTTGTTAATTGCTACTTAATTTATTTTGCTTACATTTTTATCTTGTCTGTGTTTTTTTGTAAGTCTAAAAGTTCTTTGTCCCACTTTCTCTTTTTTTAAGGCACCAAGATTTTATTCTACCATATATATAAACTTTAAAGGTGTCCCATAGCATAGTATCAGTCACTTCACCATTATCATTTGTTTCCATAAACATGTATATTTCTTTCATTATCTATTCCCTAAAGTCTTTTAACTTAGCTATATAAGCAGGAATTCTCTGTAGAAATCTTAAATCATCTGTATGCGTAGTTAATGTAAAGTTTATAGCATTATGGTCTGAAAGTGGAAAAGTCATTATAGATACGTCACTTATTTTTGAGTATATATCATTTGATACAAAGACCTTATCAATGTTTGTTTGTGTAACAAACAGATATGAATAGTGAGTATAGAATAAGGAATAATGTTCATTTAGACCATGTATATCTTTAAGGTTTATCTGTTTTGTAAAGTCATTTAACTTCTTGGCTTAAGATGTTAGTTTTATTTTACCATTTTTAGAAGCATCATTGCCTGATAATAGGCAGTTAAAATCACCTGTTGCTACAATTTCCCCTTTTTGCATTTAAAGTAATCGGGTCCAGATATTTGTCAACATATTTAGTACTTAGTCCTGGTACCCGGTATGTATTAATCAAAATATAATACTTCCTAATGATTTCCAAAATAACCATGCTTAGCATCCCATCTTTATCTGAAATTGTATTTATAAGTCTTGGCATAGTACAAGTATTTTTCCATAGAATAACAGTGCCCCTTCTATTAGTCTTAAACCATGAATCAGCCAGAATGGTATAGTCATTAAATGAGTTTTTTGTAGGTCTTTTTTTTAATAGATGAGTTTCCTGTAAAAAGATGATCTGGGCTTTATGCATTTTGATATATTTAAGCAAACCAGCTCTTCTGACATTATTGTTCAAACCATTAATATTTAATGATAAACATTTATAAGCCATTGACTATAATGTGTATGTTGTTACTTACTGAAAGACCTTTCTTCCGTGTTGACTTGAAATCTACTGAAAACTTGCTTATCATGGATGTATAACGAGTATTAAGCATTACTTTCAAAAACCCAAAAATACATGAAACAAAGTTTCTGGTTTAGTTAAAAAATTAACTAAACCATCCATCACCTCTCCAACACCAAAAGACACAAAATATCCATCTCTGCTAAGAATATAGTATAAAAACAAAAAAGAAAAGCATTATGAAAACAACTAAAGAAATCTGATTCCATGAAATATACATTAAAATGAGAGTGTCTAATATAACTGAAGCTATATGAATATGTTACATATAATAATAGCACCTCTGATAAGTAGATATGTCAGAAATACACATCAGATGAAAGTATGTATAAACGTTAGAAGCTGAAGGTTAAGATTGTCAATATTTCCAAGACGTTTCAAGAAACATCAGATGTTTTAATCATTTTTATCAGTCATCTAACATTTTTCATATATATATATATATATATATATATATATATACATACATATACATATATCACTTATTACAAAAAAAAAGCCCTCTGGTTACTAACGGTTTAGTTATGTAACGCAAGTCCGGTGTTAATATGCATAATGAGTTTTCTAATGCAGCTCTTAGTTCATTTGATGTCATTTAGTTACTAAAAGTGTCAATGAATCTGCAGAATGTACGCATCTATAAAAGAACATCAGTATTTTCAAAGGAGTTAAACACTTTTATCAGAACTAATTATTTACCATTTAAAAGCATCTAAGTGAAGGATAACAGAATTTCAAGTGAAAATAATTTTAAATACAGGCATTTAACAAGTTCAAAAGGTGAAGTGATGTCATCACTGTTGTTTCCTTGAGATGCAGCTTCATAAACTTGTCAAAAAGTATCTAAATAGGCTCATGCACAGCGGAGGTTGTCTCTAGTGAGGAAAAAAGCATTTTTGGTGGGAAATCAAATCTTGAAGCTTTTAGAATTTACAGAAAGCAAAAAAAAAAAAAAAAAACACTCAAGCTGCCTTGTCAGTGCATGTCATGAATCTCATAGGTTCATAGGTTCGTACTAGGCTATCTGCCCTAGGGCATTTATAAGCCTAGCCAGTGTGTGTGTGGCTTTCACCACCCCTTAGGATGAGAATACTACGCCCTTTTAGGGTTTAGTTTACTGTGCCTCTGTCTAGTAGTGACACAGAGATGACCCCCGGGGTAAACCTACGATCTCCCATCCACCCGTCAAGATTTCTCTTGAATAGAGTTAGTGAGGGGCTCTGCCTAACATGGATTGGGATTCTGTTCCAGAGTGTAGGGAGCCTCTGGGTTATGAATCTGTCCCTCCAGCACGTCCTATTTATTTCTGTGTTGAGGTTTAAGTCTCTTGCTCTCGTGGCTCTGGTGGATTTGGATTTACTGAGGTGGAGCATGTCCATTAATTCCGGATTGGACATGGCCTTGTATGTCAGGCACAAATCACCTCTGAGTAGGCGGTATGCGACTGAATAGAGCTGGAGTTTTTTCAGTCGGGCAGTATATGACATATGTTTAAGACCCTTTATCCTCTTGGTGAGGAACTTTTGGGGTCTTTCCAACTGCTGCAGGTGTCGGGTAAGATACATCCCAAATGGGGCATTGTACTCAATCATTGGCCTGATAAGAGAAGAGTACAGGGGCACAATGACCTCTCTTGATCTAGATGTGAAACCCTTCATGATAAGGTGGGCAATATAGAAGGTCTTCCTAACCACTTTGGCAATGTGAGTGTCAAGTGAGAGGTTACTGTCAACCTGGGTCCCTAGGTCCCTGATTACCTCTTCCGTACTTAATGGATTACCACCTATGTGGTAATTTGTGGGTACCTTGTTTTTCCCAAAGGGTATGACTATACATTTTTTGGCGTTCAGCTTAAGGCCATGGCTCTGGCACCAATTATCCGTTTCTATGAGGCCTCTCTGAAAGATGTTTGTGTCCGCTGGAGTATCAATTATGGCGCCCAGTTTGCAGTCATCTGCGAACTTTGTCAGCCACAATCCTTCTATGTTTGCCTGTACCTCGGAAAAATAAATGCCGAACAAGAGGGGTCCCAGGACTGAGCCCTGTGGGACACCGCTTGTGACTGGCTTAGAGTCTGACATAGCTCCAGCAACTCTGACCCTGTGGGTTCTGTCCTTGAGCCAGTTTGCAACCCATCTTGTGACATATGGGTTTACATTTAAGCTGGTGAGTTTGTCTATGATGCCCGAGTGGGGCTTTTGCAAGGTCAAGGTAGGCTGTGTGAACTGCCTTACCCTCATCAATGGCCTTAGTGACTGTTTCAAAAAAGTCGATCAAGTTCAAAAGGCAGGATCTGCCTTTGACAAAGCCAAATTGGGTAGGATCCAATGTCTGTAGGTCCCCAATGTCTTTGTTTATGAGTTCCATAATGATCCTCTCCATAGCTTTGCAGACCAGGCTCGTCAAGCTTATGGGGCGGTAATTTCCAGGGTCAGTGGAAGCACCGCCTTTGTGAAATGGGACCACTGTTGCCGTACGCCACTCTTTGTGTACGTATCCTGTAGTAAGGCTAAGATTAAACAGCAGCCTTATGTGTGGGTTTAGTTCCTCTTGGAGTTCATGTAGCACACAGTCCGGGACACCGTCCGGTCCCATTGATGCTGTGTTTTTAGCTTTAGAGAGGGCGGCTCTCACCTGGGCATCTGAGATGTTAGGGAGGCTACACTCTGCTGGGATAGTTATTTCTCCTTTTGGGGGGGAGGGGGAGGAGAAATTTGCACTGAACCTGTCTGCCAGAATGTTGGCAATGTCAGTGGGTTCAGTGTATTTTGTGTCATTTTGGACTAACTCTGAGCATATCTGGGAGTTTCCACCCAGGTTTCTAACATAGCTAAAGAAGGCCTTGTGATTGTCTTTTGCGATTTTTCTCTCAAAGTTGGCCTTGGATGATTTTATGAGTGATCGTAGTTTTTTGCTAGTACTGATCAGAGATGCCTTCCCTTTTAGGGATTTTGCTCTGTCATGCAGTAGCTTCCTCCTCCTGTTGTAGAGTTTGTTTATGGCTGGGGTCCACCAGACCGGGCGCCTGCCTTTGGGGGAATGGGTCTTGGTTTTATTTGGGATTGCATGATCCATGCATTCTTGAAGGTGCCCGTAGAAGGCATTTGCAAAGGATTCAGCAGTGAGGGTTGAGGTTTCCACTGGCCCAGGGGCCTTGAAGGATACCACTTCAGTCTTAAGAAGTGTGAAGTTGGCTTTTGAGAAGTTCTTCACTGTGGTCTTTTGTGCAGGGGGTGGGGGCGGGATGTGGATTTCCAGTGAGATTAATTTATGGTCTGATCTTACCAAAGAGGGATATACTTCCGGTGTGGAGCATTTTGTCCCCATGTTTGTGATGATCAGGTCTAGTATATTGTCTCCTCTCGTGGGAATGGTGGCCAGTTGTTCCATTGCATTTGAGTTTATGAATTCTAGGAACCTTTGGGCTAGGGTGTTGGGGCTTGAGTAATGTTCCCAGTCTATATTTGGGTAGTTGAAGTCTCCCAATATGATGGTATTTAGAGAGACATTCATACTCTCCAGTGTCTTCAGGAAGGCTGTGTGGGGTTCCTGAGTTTGAGAAGGTGGTCTGTAGCATGCTACAAACTGTAAGGCAGTTTTGCTTATGGTTAGTTGCACCTGGATGGTCTCCGATGCTTCGTGCGTTGCCACTAACCTGGAGGTGTGGGTATCTTTGATGAATATGGATACTCCCCCTCCTTTTGTGGTTCGGTCCAAGTTTTGGGGCCGGAAAGCATGATATGAGGTAAAACCTGATAGTGCTGGGGTGCTCTCAGGAGCCTTGAACCAGGTTTCAGTCACTGCACAGACATCGATGTTCTCCATACTGAGGAGGGCTTCGAGGGCTTGCATCTTGAGGTTTAGACTTCTGGCATTGAGCAGCATTACCCTTAGTTTTTTTCCCCTTGTGCTTTCTAGGGAGGTAGGTTTGTCATTTGAGCCTTGCCTAAAAAAGGCACTATGGGGGTGTCAAGAGCCTTGGCCAATATCCGGAAGCCCAGGGGTGACAGGTGCAAGCCGTCCCTTGCAAAGCAGCGTGGCTTGTCAAGCATGTCATCCCAAGCAGACAGACATTGGATCCCCTTAGAATGACACCAGTAATTAAGCCAATTGTTAAAACTGATCATTTTGTCTTTGTACTGTGGCATCATTCTTGGTGAGGGTAAGATGCTGCTCAGGGTCAGGGTCATACCGGCCTGGGCTACATAATCAGAGAGCTCCTCTATGTCTCTTTTCATGTAGTCCAGGGAGGTACGTCTCAGGTCGTTCACACCGGCATGTACAATGACAGAGTCATATTTGTACTTGCTGTGGAGTGACCTGAGTGCTTGTGTTATGTGGCGGATTCTAGCTCCCGACAGGCAGCTTACTGTGACCTTTTCCTTGTACAGTCTGGTGAGCGGGACGTCAGTGTGTCTGACTATGGAGTCAGCTATTACAAGTGTGTCTGGCATGTTGTTTGGCCTTAAGGGCTGTGACTGTTTAGCACACTGACTTTGTGAACTATGTGTTGCATGTGCTATGTCTTGAGGTGGCGGTTGCTTGGGTGTCTGCTTTGGAGGCCTCTGTTGTTTTGGTAGATTTTTAATCAGCGCCTCCGAGTATGTTTTTGTTTATGTGTTTGGTTTGCAGTTGTGATAGTTCTATGTGAGACTGGGTTTGTGGTGTGCGTGGTTACCTTCTCCTCCTGACTGGTCTTGCCAGTACTGAATTGAGAGAGCTCAGCCTCCAGTTTGGCTATGTAGTTGCATCTCTCGCACATATTTGTATTTGTTGGGAGGAGGAGAGGGTTGTCTGTGTACATGAGGCAATTGTAACATTGTCTCAAGATTCCCAGATTCACCAGCTGAACAGGAGAGGACGCCAGCAACTGACCCTTCGACATGCTAGAAATTGTGAAAAAGATTGCTGTGTAACAGAGTCAGAAAGGACCTATAGGGAAATGGGTACTCAAGGGAATTTAGGTGAATGAAGTACTTTCTTTTGTTTAAGAGTGCTTTACCTGTATAAAAAATGCTTTAGGAGCAAGTGCTGAGCTTTTCAGATAGAGTATAGGCTGTTTAGATTGCAAGTAGAACAGTTCTAAGGGAAAAATTGAAGAGCAGACTTTACGGAGCCAGAAATAGTTTAAACTTGATTAACCGGCGCTGCCCGATGCTGCTCTATGAGCAACTTCGCGCTAAAGCGCGCAGAAGCGGGCTTTATAGCAGGGGGTTGAAAAGAGCCAGGAATTGACCCAAAATGGCCAATAAACTACAAGTTGCTGGGCTGGAACCAATCCTCTAGGGATAAATAGGTTGCTCAGTGCTCCCCACACCCACTGGTGAACAAAGAAGCTTCCTCTTATCCAAATAAGGGTATGGATAGCACAGGAACTAAGACAAAGCCCAGAGATCAGCAAAATCTGAAGACTGGACTATTCTAGTTCAGAAAAGCGGGAAAACAAGGATATTTTTTTTCTTTTTCACAGAGAAGGGAGAAAAAGATACAGTAACAAACAGTAAATGCTATAAAATGGCTAGCGCACTTTAGTGTGTTAGCCTAACAAATAAATTAAACAAAAAATAACTTTTTAACGTGCTAACAGTATAAATTCAACACAAGAACAGTAAAAACACAATGAGAACAGTCACAGACCACCAGTTTACTCACAAAACATCAACCTCATGAAAAAATTAACCCTTTCATATAAAAACAGCTATTTAGAACAGCTGCCTCAAATCAGAAATCATTTTATAACATTTCAATCATTTACCCACCAATTAACAAGACCAGAGGGGAAAAACATATATATATATATATATATATATATATATATATATATATATATATATATATATTTATATATATAAATTAGAAGTTATGTACTCACCATAATGTTCCATCTGAGTAGGTGGATTCATTTGTCTGCAACCTGTGGGTTATGGATCCGATATCGGATCCGAACCGGCATGGTTTTACCAGCTATGGATCCGAGCTCCTAGCTCCTCCCCTCACCCATAATGCCCTGCTCTCCCTACATGACCTCAGATCAAGTTTACCCTGAATCAAAATACCCTGAAAAGGGTAACATATAATATGCAGGAAACTGACAAGGCCAGGGGGATAGGAGGGCGGGATGGTTGCAGACAAATGAATCCACCTACTCAGATGGAACGTTATGGTGAGTACATAAAGTACAGTTTTGTACCTACCATAAATGTAGATGTTCGAAGATCCACATTGCTGCAGTCCTTACACTTGGGTAGTCCGCTGTCCTCGGTCGGCCCGAATATCAAAGTATTAGGCTGACGTCGGTCAAGGCGCTTAAGACTGACATCAGGACGTCAGGGTATAAATGCGCATGACCGACGTCATATCCTCAGTCTTTTCTTGCCCCAGATGTCAGAAGACCCTAAACAGAAAGGTCAAAAACCAAAAGACAGCAAAAAACAACCAACCACCCTTATACTAACCATATGTACAAAAAATACAATATTCACAATATGTACAACCCAAACCACACAACCGCCTCTAACTACAGAGGGGAAGGAGGGAGGGTAAATTGGACTGCAGCAATGTGGATCTTCGAACATCTACATTTATGGTAGGTACAAAACTGTACTATGTTCTTCATCTCACATTGCTGCAGTCCTTACACTTGGGTAGAATCCCAAAGCAGAGATAAGGGAGGATGGCAAAACTATAATGCAGTAGGCTGCCAAAATGCCCTGTAAAATTGCAGTGGCAAAACCAGCCCTTGATTTAGAGTAAAGTGGAAGGTGATAATGCTTAGAGAAAGTATGCACTGAACTCCAAGTAGCTGCCTCCAAAATATCCTTAGTTGCCACCCCCCTTAAAAAAGCTGTAGAAGTGGCAGTAGCCCTAGTGGAATGAGGCCTAATCCCAGCTGGAATCTCCTTGCCATGATGGGAATAACAGAAAGCAATACAAAACCCAATCCACTTAGAAATAGTTTGTTTTGACACAGGCTTGCCCTGAGAACCCAAAGCAAAAGAAACAAATAACTGCTGAGACTGCCTGAACCCTTTAGTTCTGCTCAAATAATATCGTAACTGCCTGTGTATATCCAAAGTATGCAAAATCTTTTCCCTTTATTTTGGGGTTTGCATAAAAAGTAGGCAAATGAATAGTTTGGTTTAAAGCCACACTAGAAACCACTTTAGGCATAAAGGATGGATTAGTACGCAAAGATACCCTATCCTTATGGAAAATTAAGAAAGGCTCAACTGCCATAAGGGCCTGTAACTCAGAAACCCTTCTCGCAGAGGTAATGGCCAACAAAAAAGCAGTCTTCCATGATAAATATTTCAACTCAGCAGTAGCTGCAGGCTCAAAAGGTTGTAGAGTGAGTTTCTCCAACACAAAATTGAGATCCCAAGCAGGAGCAGGAGCTCTCAGTGGGGGTCTTATATTCTTTGCCCCTCTAAGGAATTGCTTAAACAAAGGCTGAGAAAACAATGGTGGGTCACAGTCATAGTGAGCAGAAATTGCTGCAGCATGAACTTTAATAGAAGAGAAGGACAAACCTTTGTCCAGTAACTCAGTAAGATATTGAAGAGCCACACTTAAATTAGGCTTAGAAACATCAAATTCCTTTGCTGTACTCCAAAATAAAAATCTCTTCCATTTATCTGCGTACACTCTCCTTGTACTAGGCCTTCTGGCCTCCAAAATAACATTCAAAACTTGCTGTGGAAGCTGAGACCCTCCAGGGTTTAAAACAGAATATGCCAGGCTGTCAGGTGAAGAGAGTGAAGTTTGACATTGAGTAAATGACTGTTCTCCTGAGACAGAAGGTGTGGAATCGAAGGCAAAGGCCATGGAGGCTCCCGTACCAGACTTCTCAGTAATGGGTACCAGTGCTGTCGAGGCCAATCTGGAGCTATTAAAATCATCTTTGGCTTGTCCTGTCTGACCTTCAGGAGTACCTTTGGGAGGAGAGGCAGAGGTGGAAAGGCATACACATGAAGATTGCTCCAATTGAATGAAAGAGCATCCACTTTCCAAGCTGTGGGATGAAACCTTTTGTGCAAAACTTTGGCAGCTGGTAGTTTAGTGGAGAAGCGAACAGATCTATGTCTGGAGTTCCCATGACACTGTCAATTTTTGAAATACATGAGGATCCAATTTCCACTCGTGGGGATCCATAATTTGCCTGCTCAACACATCTGCTAAGGAGTTCTGTGCTCCCGGCAGAAACCTTGCCTGAAGATTTAGCTGTAAACTGAGAGCAGTCTCCCACAAAATCATTGCTTGTCTGCATAGAGGATAAGAATGCGTTCCCCCTTGCTTGTTGATGTACCACATGACAGTTGTGTTGTCTGTTAGAACCAACACCTGCCCTGGAAGAAGTAAATCCTTGAAAGCTATTAAAGCAAATTGGACTGCTAACATCTCCTTCAAGTTGATATGTAGATGTTGAAGTCTGGCAGGCCACGTATCTTGTATCCACTTTCCATTTAGATGAGCTCCCCAAGCTTTGTCTGAGGCATCTGTCGTTAGAATTTGACTCGCCTCTGGCCGGGTCACAGAGAGTCCCTTGTTTAGGTGACATTCCTGAGCCCACCACAAAAATTCCTTTTGAATGCAAGGTATTATCTGAATGACAGTGTCCATATCTTGGCAGTGCTGTCTCCATACATTTTTGAGATACCATTGCAGCTTCCTCATATGCAGTTTGGCATTGGGAAGCACCAGAATACAAGATGCCATGAACCCCAAGGCTTGAAGGACTGTCTTTGCAGTCAGCCTGGACTGATGAGACAATTGATGGAAGTAAAGAGAAAGATTCTGTTGTTTGTCCGGGGTCAAAAAGGCCATCTGGAATGCTGTATTCAGTCTCACACCCAGAAAGCACATGTCCTGAGAGGGTACTAGACTGGACTTTATTTTGTTCACAGAATACCCCAGGCATCTTAGCACTGCTATCACATATTGCAAATGATGAAGAAGTTCGTCCTTTCCTTTGGCCAGAATCAGGCAATCGTCCAAATAAGGATAGATTTGTATTCCTCTTAGCCTGAAGAAAGCAATCACTGGAGCCAGAACCTTCGTGAACACTCTGGGCGCAGTAGATAAGCCAAAGGGCAATGCAGAGAACTGATAATGAGAAGTCCCAGCTCGAAAACGCAGATACTTCCTGCAACTTAGCCTGATAGGAACATGAAGGTAAGCCTCCTTGAGATCCAGAGTCACCATCCAGTGATCTTTGCCCAGCAGAGGTAAAAGCTGTTGTAACGTCAACATTTTGAACTTGGGAATGTCCAGATAAGTGTTGAGGATAGATAAATCCAAAATTGGTCTCCACGTGTTCCCCTTCTTTGGTACTAGGAACAGGCGAGAATAAAATCCTAGGCCCACTTCTGACCGGTTGTATGGCCCCTATTTGGAGCAGCAGAGAAATTTGTTTGTGAGCCTCTAGTCTTTGCTGAGGAGGAACGTCCGGCATGCCTTTGAAAGGAGCCAAGGTATGGAAATAAAACCTGTAACCTTGGTGTATGATATCCAGTACCCATTTGTCTTGGGTAATCAAAGTCCAATTTTCCCTGAAGAGTGCCAACCTTCCTCCCAAAGGTGCTGCCAGGCAAGAAGGATCTGGCAGCTGAAAAGGTAGGTCATTGGGCCTGTTTACGAAAGGACTGGCCCCTGCCCTCACCTGAAGATTGTGCAGGAGAACTCCCTGTTCTAGGTCTGAAGGAGCTCTGCGCTCTACCCCTACCACGTCTAGATCCACCCCTAGACTGTGAATCATAAGAAGGGTACGTCCACCCCTTAGCAGGCCAATTCCTACTAAACTTCGGAGGCTGGACTTGCAAAAAATCTTTAACAGTCTGCATAGACTTAGCCTTGTCTTCCATTTTCTTCAAGACTGACTCAACAGGTGAACCAAACAACACATCAGACTGTAAAGGAGCATCCAAAATCCTTGTCTTAACATGTTCAGATAAATTCTGATCCCTCAGCCAGGCGTGCCACGAAGAACTGACCCAGTGGCAGCCACCCTAGACGAGGCCTGTACAGCATCAAAACCACATTGTAAAGAATGCTTACCCACCTGTTCAGAGACATGCACCAAATCTTGTAATTCCTTACACTCAATGCCTTCCGCCAGAGCATCTACCTTAGACTTCAGTTGAGAAAGAAGATAGTTCTGATATTTCAACATGTGAAACTGGCAATTCAAAGCCCTCATAGCTAAGGTGGAGGAAGTATAGACTTTCTTTCCCCATCTATCCAAAGCTCTGGCCTCTTTATCTGGAGGAACCGGATTTTTACAACAGAGGCCTTGACACCCTTAGGTCCCTGACTAACAGTTTCTGGGTCCGCCCTAGGACTCTTATAAAGATATTTATGAGCCTCAGGCACCCTATAATACCTATCCGGTTTAACAGGAGCAGGAGGCAAAGAATCAGGATTAAGTGAAGCCTCTGCAAACACATCTTCCACAACATCCAGAACAGGAGGTATAGCCAAAGGCCTATGCTGGGGCAAAAACAAAAACTCCCTAAGCCTTTTCCTGGAATCAGAGAAGTCCTGACCTTCCCACTTAAAATGCTCCCTCATGGAATGAAGAGTCTCTGAAAATGAAAAATCCTCTGGAGGAGAAGCAGAAGGGGTAGATTCATCTGCATCAGAATAAGGAGAGTACTCCTGCAAGTCTTCAGTCAAGACTCTGAAACATCTGAAGGCTGCTCAAAACTCCCCAACTCTGGTTCCACCCTAGGCCTCTTATCTGGAGGGGGCAAAGAACCTCTAATCAAAGAAATTAAATCTTCTGCCATTTTAAGCATATGCTTCTTGGGCACAGATCCTGAAGAACTGGGAGTGACACCAACAGAAGCTAAACCTGGCCTGCCTCTGGGAGAAGCCTTAGAAACAGAAGGAGAAGGCCTAACCACCCTAGGAAGGGAGGGGAGTACAGTAACCTGAGAAGCCCCTTCAGCCTGACCTGCCTCCTGAGAGGCCACATCCTGCAATAACAAAGTCTCCCCCTGGGACTCCTGAGAAGCCTCCGGTGGAACCACCGGTTCCACTGACGCCTCTAAAGAACCGGCGTCCGGTACAGACGACTCTTCTTGCCTGGGTTTAGCTGCCTTGTCTTTGCGCTTCTTCGAAGAAGCGGGCGTCGGAGCATCCGACGGCATCTTATAATTGCACCGCTTCCCAAAGACCAACCTGGGACAATCCAACCTTCGCTTAATAGTGCGCTTATTGAACCTAGCACAAAAGCGACACCCAACAACGTCGTGCTCAGGCCCCAAACAAGGAATACACAAAGTATGATAATCTCTATGCGGTATCTGTTTCCCACAAGAAATACAGTTATTCACTTTTTCTGACATCCGGTAAACCACTGAGGCAAGAAAAAACCAAAATATTCCCCAACGGGGTACTTAGCCAACTTTGACACCGTCTGAAACTCCGAATTCGAAAAATTTCAGAACGCCGAACGGCACTTGCAACGCTGCTTCTGCATCGGACCATGAGGCAAAAAAGACTGAGGATATGACGTCGGTCATGCGCATTTATACCCTGATGTCCTGATGTCAGTCTTAAGCGCCTTGACCGACGTCAGCCTAATACTTTGATATTCGGGCCGACCGAGGACAGCAGACTACCCAAGTGTAAGGACTGCAGCAATGTGAGATGAAGAACATCTTCTAAATCTGAAGTAGGAGATTCATTTGTCTGCAACCTGTGGGACAGAGTCCCCAGCTACCTGAATCTTGGGCGGCCGTCATGGAAGGATATTCCGGAGCACTGTGGAGCCAAAGGATGCTCTACCTCTAGATGTGATATCCAGCTTGTAATGAGAAATAAAGGTATGGGATGAAGCCCAAGTGGCTGCTGAACAAATGTCATCCAGAGGAATCCTGGCCTTAAAGGCCGCTGAGGTAGAAACTGACCGGGTTGAGTGGGCACGGACTCCCTCCGGTGCGGGCCTCCCAGAGGCTTGATAAGCTAGAAGAATACATTGAAATCCAGCGAGACAGGGATACTTTGGAAATTGGCTTACCCAGATTGAATTTGGCAAAGGAAATGAACTGGTCGGATTGCCTATGACCAGCTGTCCTGTTAAGATAAAAACGAAGCTGCCTGTGAACATCCAAGGAATGCAGCTTGTATTCACCCTTGTTTTGATATTTAGGAAAGAAAACAGGGAGGTTAATGGACTGATTAATATTTGTTTCTGAGGCCACCTTAGGAAGAAAGGAGGGATTGGTCCTGAGGTATACGCGGTCCGGATGGAAGATCAAGTAAGGAGGCTTTGAAGATAAGGCTTGAAGTTCCAAAACTCTTTTGGCCGAAGTAATGGCCACTAAGAAAGCAGTCTTAAGGGATAAGAATTTAAGATCTACTGTGGCCGCAGGTTCGAATGGGGGAGCGGTCAAGGCCTGAAGAACCAAGGACAGATCCCAAGGAGGAACCGCTTGCTTAACAGGGGGCCTAAGGAGAAAGGTGCCTTTAAGGAAGACTTTACACAATTTGGCAGACATAAGTGGTCCAGAGTCATGACCAACATGATAGTGAGAAATGGCCGCAAGCTGCACTTTGACCGTGGAACTACTGGCACCATCATTAAAAAGAGTGGTGAGGAAGTCTAGCACCAGAGGAAGGGGAACCGTGAAGGGATCTAGACCTTGCCGCTCCGCCCAAATGGAAAACCGTTTCCATTTACTGTGGTAAACTTTCCTGGTAGATGGCTTATGAGCCGCTACCAAGATGGCCTTAACGGGAGACGAGATACTGGGAGTCCTAATTAGGAGTGGAACTGGAGCAGCCAAGCCCTTAGCTTCAGGTTGCCCAGATTCGGAGTTGGTAGGTTCGATGGATGCGAAATCAGATCCGGAATGCGATCTAGAATCCAAGGTGGATTCACCGAGTGAGACCTTAGGAAAGGGAACCAGATCTGTCGAGGCCAGAATGGGGCAATGAGGATCATTCTGCACCCCAACCGAGAGGCTTTCTGAAGAACTTGGAGCATCAGGGCAAGGGGTAAGCATAAAGAAGACCGGGAGGCCAAGCATGCACCAGAGCGTCTCGGGAATCCCCTGGAGGAGGGATTAGAGCGAAAAAACTGTCGCACTTGGTGTTTAAGGGAGACGCAAAAAGATCGCAACAAGGAGTTCCCCACCATGCGAAGATACGTTTCGCTACTTGAGCATTGAGAGACCACTCATACGGGGAGAGAATGGTGCGACTGAGTTTGTCCGCCAGGATGTTGGACCGACCCGGAATATGCGTTGCGATGAGAAAGCGGTTGGTGGAGATCGCCCATTCCCACACTCTCATGGCTTCTCGACATAAGGGATAAGACCTGGTTCCCCCCTGTTTGTTGATGTACCAGACCACTGACATGTTGTCTGACTGAATCGCAATTGTTCCCAGGGGAAGAAAGGCCTGAAGTGCTCGCAACGCCAAGAGCACTGCTCTCATCTCTAGAACATTGATATGCAGGGAGGTCTCAGAGCCGTTCCACGTGCCTTGGACTGTCCTGCCTGCAATATGCCCCCCCCCACCCGAGGCGGGAGGCGTCCGTGGTCACCGTGGCGAGAGGGGGAGAAGCACAAAAAGGGCAGCCTCCGTGGAGATCCTGTGAGTGGAGCCACCACAAGAGGGACTGCTTGCAAGCCTTGCTGATCACAATGGGATGATGCAGAGGTAGAGCAAGGTAAGACCACTGAACCTGAAGTGTCCACTGAAGGACCCTCATGTTGAATCTGGCGAGAGGAAGAAGAGATATTGCTGCCGCCATGGACCCTAGAGCCCTCAGGACCAATTCCGCCAGAACAGAGCTGGAGTGTAGGATGGCCCGCACCTGGAGTCGCAAACTTTGAACTCTGTCGGTTGTGAGGAAGGCTCTTAAACTCCCTGGTGTCTAGCCTGGCACCAATAAAATCTATCAACTGAGTAGGGGCCAGGTTGGATTTTGCTACATTTATCATGATGCCCAATCGGTGAGCTAGATGAAGAAAGGAGTCTCGCGTCAATGATAGTAGATGCCTTGTTGGGGCGGTAAGGAGCCAGTCGTCCAGGTATGGGAAGACCTGCACCCCCTGAAGCCTCAGGTGGGCCGCAACCACTGCTAATACTTTGGTGAACACCCTGGGGGCTGTGGTGAGACCAAAGGGAAGGACCCTGAACTGGTAGGGACTGGCTCCCAGCCGGAAGCGAAGAAACCTCCTGGAATGTCTGTCCATTAGTATGTGGTAGTACGCATCCTTGAGGTCTATAGAGCACATCCAGTGGTTCTTTCCCAAAAGGGGAAGGATAAATTGTAGGGTGACCATCCGGAACTTCTCTTTGGGAACTGCCAGGTTTAACAGGGACAGGTCTAAAATTGGTCTTAGGTCCCCCATCTTCTTTGGCACTAAAAAGAACCTGGAGTAGAACCCTGATCCGATCTGGGGGGACAGGCTGGATGGCTCTTTTCCCCAGCAGATGGCCAATTTCTGCCGAAGCGGCCTCCCGGTGACCGGGTGGAACGTCGGGGAGGGATTTTAATTTTGGAAGGTGACGAAAAGGAATCTTGTATCCTCTGGATATAATGCGGAGGACCCAGCGGTCTGATGTTATGGACTCCCATGCCACTAGGTGCTCCGAAAAACGTCCCCCGACTGCCTCCAGAGTGGAGCAGTCGGGCAACCCTTCAGGGCTGCTGCGCGGGCTGTTCAGAGAAAGGTTCTCTGGACCCAAAGTTCCTGGGAGCCCCTCTGCCTCTGGGGCGGCGTCCTCCCTGTCCTCCTCTGCCACAGAAGGACTGGTTGTCCGGAGCGGGTTGGGATTGCTGCGACTTCCGGAACCACATCTTCTTCTGGCCCTTTCGGTTCCTAGAGTAGGGCCTCTGGGGCACAGAGAAGCAGATTCTGACGGCAGACAGCGTCTTCCCGTCCTTTTCGCTCTGGATCAAGGTGTCGCGAACCGTCTTGCCAAAAAGGGCAGAATCATCAAAGGGGGTGTTCGCGAAGGACGCCTTGAAGAGCTCTGTGAAATCGCAATGGCGGAGCCAGGCCTGGCGTCTTGTGACTAGGCCTACTCCTGCAGCTCTAGCGGCTCCCTCAGTAGCATGGGACAGCAACCGCATAGAGGTATTTGTTACGGATCGAAGAGTGGCCATACGGGTAGAGTGCAAGAGTTTGTCCTCTTCCAACATGGACTCAGGGGGGGATGCAGCGTATTCTTTAATAAGATCGCGCTGCATCCTGATCACATGTGCCAAGTAGTTGAGCGCCCTCACTGAGAAGGTCGCAGAACTAAACATTCGCTTCTCCAAGCAGTCCATCATCCGAGACTCCTTGCTCGGAGGGTGGACTGAGGGACTCTCCTGAGCGAGTTCCCTCTTGGTGGCTGCTGCCATCAACATGGCATCTACCGGGGGCCCCTTACTCCAGTGGGCACGGTCTGCAGGGGGGCTAAGGATTTGGTCTGGCCTTTTGGGGATTGGCTCCACGGTGTCTGGTTCCTTCCACGCCCTGGTGGTAATGAGGTCCACCAGGGAGTCGGCAGGAGGGGACACCCAAGAGGTAGACGGGCCCGCTTCGAATGCCTCCAAGAACACGGACTCGTCCGAGGAAGACTTTGGGGCAGACCACCCCCCTTATGCGAAGCATTTCCATGATGTCTCCAAAGGAGACATCCTCGGGGGGTGATCTTGGGGAGCCTTCCCCTTCCTCCAAATCCGTGTCTTCAGTTAAAGACTCAGGGGAGTCTATGTGCCTCCTTTTACACGTATGCTTGCGAGGGGCTTCCTCGGGGGGGCTGTCTGAGGAGCCCTCGCAAGCAGCGTCTTTTTCCAAAGGAACAGCTTGGGGCACTGAAGCGGGCTGTCCCAGTGGCCGGATGGTGGAAGCCTGACCCAGTGCAGATAGAGCGCGGGACGGAGCCGAAGCAAGTGCCGGGGGCCCAGAAGCCCTCAACAGAGCCCTCTCCACTACATCAAAAGCTGAGGGGGAGCCAGCCTCGACCAAAGGATCCGAAAGTCGGCTCCCCCTCGGATCCGAAGAGTGGATCGGAGCCGGCCCCGAGACACTCTGATCCGAAGGGCCAGTGCGCTCCGACACAGACGGCGCTGAAGGCACACTGAGTCCCCCAGATCCGAAACTCGGAGCCAGGCTCCGAGAGGTCAGATCTGAAACACTCGAGGGCAAGGTTGGATCCAAAGTACCTAGTACTATCGGCGCCGACCCACCCCGCTCGGCTGCCCGGCTCAACACTCCGAACCCGGGTAGCGGGGCGGAGAAGGAGCTATAGGCTTGAAAAATGAGGTCGAGCTTCCCAGAGGGGGCAGAGCACTCCCATCTGCATCTGGGCCTGGATGAACCTTCTCATCATCCGGTCCAGATCGGCGTCAGAAAGAGAATAAGTGGATCTCGAAGAGGCTACCGAGGTAGGCCTTGAGTGCCTCCTCGATAGCCTCGACGGAGATCGGGTCTCCTCCTCCTCAGGCCCTGGTGAAAAGCAGACCGAAGACCGGAGCCGAGGGGGGGAGAGCCAGTAGCCAAGGAGGCCGGAGGAGAAGCCCGCTAAGCTGACAGGGCCAAAACGGAGGTCTCGGCCCGCCGCTTTTGGTGCTTCTCTCTCCGGTCCTTTTTTCTTGCCCCTCTCTCCTCCAAGCCAGTAGCGGGAGGTTGAGTCCCAGGTGGAGGAGGGAGAGCAGGAGAGGCGGGAACCGAAGCCACGGTTCCCACCACAGGAGCGGGAGCCAAAGCAGAGTCCGGGGGCAGAAGTCCCACCAGGACCAGCTTCGACCTCCGCTCCTTCAATGCCCTGGGGTTGAACCCTGCACAAATGGAACATCCAGAAGTGAGGTGTTCAACCCCAAGCAGATCGAGTGTGGCCATCAGCAGGGGATAGCTTATGGCCACACTCGGAGCATTTGGAGAAAATTGCCTTAGGGGCCTCTGACATGGTAAAGTCTTTTTTTTTTTTTTTTTAACAAAAAAAAGGCAAAGACAAAAGAGAAACTGGTACTAAAAGTACACACACACAAGGCCCCACACAATACACTCACACAGAACTACGACCAGCGAGGGGAGGGAAAACTAAAGTTCTTAAAATTAAGAATTTTAAGCTAAAACTAACAAAGTATGAAAGGGAACCCAACACAATCACTCAAAAAACTTAATAACTATTGAATAAAACGCTTTTTTTAACTAGAAAAATCACTTAGCTGAAGAGCTCAGAATCCAAGGACCTGGTTACCAGCGCGGCAAACTAGATCTGAGGTCATGTAGGGAGAGCAGGGCATTATGGGTGAGGGGAGGAGCTAGGAGCTCGGATCCATAGCTGGTAAAACCATGCCGGTTCGGATCCGATATCGGATCCATAACCCACAGGTTGCAGACAAATGAATCTCCTACTTCAGATCTTGTATTTAGCCATCTACAAAACACCATTAATGCATTGTATTAATATTTATATGTCTAAACAAAGAGTCTAAAACATCTAGTTAGAAACACTAATCAGAAACATTGTTACCCCACCAATGACCCACTTGTAAAAATGCACTTGGATATTAAGTCAAATTATACTATTACTGAAGAATTAGAATACTTATATAATTTGTAGTTTTAAAACGGAAAAGTATGTAAAGTACTTATAGTGGGGGAAAAGAGAGAAAAGGAACATTAGTAACAAAAAGGAATATGAAGAAAAGAGAGAGAGAGAATGTTATTTAAATACTTAGTACTATATGTAATTAGAAGAAGTAGATATAGAAAGGAAAAGAGAAAGTTAATAAAGATGATTCACATTACCTTACAGTATAGAAAATTTTCAGAATCAAATATATTATGATTCATAAAACAAAGCATTTAAAATTGGAAGGAATTTATTCATTTGTCCTTTAGTTTTTTAGTTTTGTTTGCTCCTTCCTTCACAGACCATCCATTGTTTGTTGCCTGTCTCTTCAAACTCTGGGATGACCATTCCATTTCTTCTGTGTCTGACAATATTTTCTTCTTTTGAATAAATTCTACTGCTTCTTGTAGGGAATCAGAGATCTTCACTCCTTCTGGCAAGGTGATTTTTATTCTTGCAGGAAAAAACGAGCTTTAATATTGGCTTTTTTTTCAAGAACTTAAAGGCACACATTCCCTTCTTCTGGATATGACTGTAAAAGTGTAGTCATTGTCAAAACGAATAACTTTTCACCCATCTTGATAGGGGAATTAGTCCAAGTTGATTTCAGCACTAAGTCCTTGTCTTGTGAGGGAAGAAATCCAACTATAATAGACCTGGGGTTAGATGAACTCAGAGACTATACTGGATTTGCCAGGGACCGATAAGCCCTCTCAATTCCAAAAGAGAGGGATTCAGGCATATTTAGTGCTGATGAAAACCACGTATTGAGGAACTGAATCATGTTAGCACCCTCTTCTTTCTCAGGAATTCCATATATCCTCCTTGACCTACTTTCAAAGTCTTCCAGTTTCTCAATCAGCCTGCTGTTTTGTTTCAGAAGAAATTCATTGTGATGTTCATTTTCTGTCACTCTAGTATCCAGGTCAGTTGCTGTTTCCTCTAAGGCAAGAATCTGTTCAGATTTTTTTTTTGACTATT
The DNA here is from genome assembly GCF_019279795.1 of Protopterus annectens. Classification (NCBI taxonomy): domain Eukaryota; kingdom Metazoa; phylum Chordata; order Ceratodontiformes; family Protopteridae; genus Protopterus; species Protopterus annectens. The sequence goes on along the minus strand of NC_056750.1, from coordinate 806,383,934 downwards.
CTATTTAGAGGTTCCAGTTTACTGCATTCTTGTTTGGTTTGTTTGTTTGTGTCTTTCGGCTTTTCTCGGTTAGGGGTCGCCACAGCAGAACTCCAGTCCGCTAATGATTGGCAGTTGATTTTTACATACCGGCTTGCCAGGCTGACGCACAACCATCAACGAAGGTACGCCCATTCACGTACGTCTCCACGCAGAAGACGCTCTAGCTGAGAATCATCCATTTTGTTTTCAAATTTGTCTATTTTTAGTGACAGTTCATGGATGTTTGTTATTATAGGATGTAGTTCTTTCTTCACTGCACTCTCCTGGTGGGGGCTCTTCGAGTTGCTCATGTTTTTTGTGACAGTTCCTGGATGTTTGTTATTATAAGATGTAGTTCTTTCTTCACTGCACTCTCCTGGTGGGGGCTCTTCGAGTTGCTCATGTTTTTTGTGACAGTTCCTGGATGTTTGTTATTATAAGATGTAGTTCTTTCTTCACTGCACTCTCCTGGTGTGGGTTCTTCACGTTGCTCATGTTTTTAGTGACAGTTCTTGGATGTTTGTTATTGTAAGATGTAGTTCTTTCTTCACTGCACTCTCCTGATGTGGGTTCTTCACGTTGCTCATGTTTTTAGTGACAGTTCTTGGATGTTTGTTATTATAAGATGTAGTTCTTTCTTCACTGCACTCTCCTGGTGTGGGTTCTTCACGTTGCTCATGCTTTAGTGACAGTTCTTGGATGTTTGTTATTATAAGATGTAGTTCTTTCTTCACTGCACTCTCCTGGTGTGGGTTCTTCACGTTGCTCATGCTTTAGTGACAGTTCTTGGATGTTTGTTATTAGATGTAGTTCTTTCTTCACTGCACTCTCCTGGTGTGGGTTCTTCGCGTTGCTCATGTTTTTTGTGACAGTTCCTGGATGTTTGTTATTATAAGATGTAGTTCTTTCTTCACTGCACTCTCCTGGTGTGGGTTCTTCACGTTGCTCATGTTTTTAGTGACAGCTCTTGGATGTTTGTTATTATAAGATGTAGTTCTTTCTTCACTGCACTCTCCTGGTGGGGGCTCTTCGAGTTGCTCATGTTTTTTGTGACAGTTCCTGGATGTTTGTTATTATAAGATGTAGTTCTTTCTTCACTGCACTCTCCTGGTGGGGGCTCTTCGAGTTGCTCATGTTTTTTGTGACAGTTCCTGGATGTTTGTTATTATAAGATGTAGTTCTTTCTTCACTGCACTCTCCTGGTGGGGGCTCTTCGAGTTGCTCATGCTGAGATCTGCAGTAGAAAACTTCTTGACAGGAATACTTAAAAAAATTCTCTTGACTATTTATTAATTTTTAGAAAATAATAAATAGTCTATGTTGATCTATCTTTTAGTATACTTTTAGTTAGATTTTTCTAAAAACTAAAGTATATTTCCTGTCAGGATATTAAAATCTAAGCAAATCTATGGATTTCTGCTATCAGACTGGCATCTTGGCGATACCCCCCCCATAATATTTTTGATAACTTGTTTCCCACCTTTTGGTGGAATGCTTATTGCAACCAGTGTAATTCTGACATAATGCTAACAAACCCACACCACTAAAAAACTTCACTGCCTGCCTGTCCATCATTTGTTCCTCAATCTTTATTTATACACCCTTTTTAATTAATATTAAAATTCCTTTCTTTTGTTCTCCTACTCCAGCAAATGCCTCCTACCCACTTTTTTATAAAGGTTTCATGACGTGTATGATTCAGGAGTGTTACCTGTAACTTTATTTCTTGGACATTACTACTGTAAATATAGGTCAGTATCATCTCCTCTGTGTCATAATAAAGATTATTCTAAATCTCTTACATTCCTTGCTTTCTCTATTACAAACTGGTCATTCATAGAATGTTTTTTCAGTTTTTGTATCACTCTATATATATTTCTACATCATCTCAACTGAACCCGCTCTCTTTTTAAAAATAAAGAGAAAAAAAAGCAATTTCAGCCCTACCCAAGAAATAAAAAGCATATTAACTATTGTACATATTTCTGCATAGCCATGCACCACATAAACACTAGTGAAAAGCTTCTTTCAAAGTTGTCAAACAAATTATTTTGGTCACAACAGCTACTGTAGATCACTGACTGTTTATCCCACTTGCCTGCTGTATGTTATTTCTGAAGCTGCCTACCTAGCCTTATTTTGCTAATTAGCCAGTAAATATTTCAGATGTAGCTGTTTTAACAGGTCAAGCTTTGCTCTATAGGCACAGTGACTTTAACACTCTTGCAATCTAGCAGAGCTTAGCAATGGAGGGAGACTGCATTCCAAAAGCCCCAGTGACACACTAGTCTATACAGACCGAGAACCAATGAACGAGAATCCTTGTAACAAGTGTGCAAGGAAATGGAGTTATTTTCACATGGCAGTTACAGATCTATATGAATTTAAAACATTTTTCAGTACACATTTTACATTTTAGTTAAACCAAACACCTGCATTTAACCACCTTCTCTCAGTTTCCAGTGCATTACTTTATGAATCTTGATGTCTAGCCTACTTTCAGTTAACATACGTCTCTCATCATTTTTGTACGCACTGCATAATGTTCACATTGCCCAAAGTAATATTGCACAGTGTCTATTGGTTTACATTTTTTTTATTTACACAAAAAAAGAAGTTATGTACTTACCATAACGTTCCATGTTTGTAGTTCATCTCGCTCTTCATTCTTACATATGGGGATCGGAGCTGATCCTTGGCTCCTACTCAGCCTATTTACAAGCTGGAAGTCTTCTAGTTGGCTCGTGGCTAGGTAGGTATCCCATGGTGCACCAGTACAATCCCCAGATCTTGTTTGCTGCTAACTAGGAGAGATAATAAATATACAGAAGAAAACCAATACTAAAATGTCTCCATAAAAACATGTAATAGTATTTTTCTGTCTCCAGGTACTTCCAGTATGTGGGTGGGAGGGTGGGTTCGTAAGAATGAAGAGCAAGATGGACTACAAACATGGAACGTTACAGTGAGTACATAACTTCTTTATGTTCTGTAGTCCTATCTCTCCTTCATTCTTACATATGGGACAGCGTCCCTAGCGTCTTATTCTTGGTGGCTCAAGGAAAAATACTCCCAGAGTACCATGGAACCAAATGATGCGTTACCCCTGGAGGTTAAATCCACTTTGTAATGAGTAATAAAGTTGTGAGGGGTAGCCCACGTTGCTGCTGCACAAATATTATCTAGTGGGACCCTGGCTTGAAAAGCTGCAGAGGTAGACTGAGATCTGGTAGAATGAGCCTTGATTTTAAAGGGTAAAGGTCTACCCTCAGAGTTGTAAACATAAGCTATACAGGTAGAAATCCAATTTGAGAGTGTTACTTTGGAAACTGGTAAGCCTGACCTGGATTCGGAGAAGGAAATAAATACTTGACCTGATTTCCTTAGTCCGGTGCAAATAAAAACGTAATTGCCTATGGACATCCAGATGATGAAACCTGTATTCCGCTGTGTTGGAATGATTTGAAAAGAACACCGGAAGTTCTATGGATTGATTTAAAGTGGCCTGGGAACAGACCTTGGGAACAAAAGGATTAGTACGAAGGGACACCCTGTCTTTGTGAAAAATCAGGTAAGGAGGTTTCACAGACAATGCTTACAACTCTGACACCCACCTGGCCAACATGATTGCCACCAGAAACAAAGTCTTCCAAGACAGGAATTTCAAAGGGGATGAATGAGAAGGCTCAAAGGGCGGAAAAGTTAATTTGGATAACACAAAATTTAAATCCCATGAGGTCACAGGTTCTTGCAAGGGGGGTCTTAAAGTCTTAACTTTCTTTAAGGAAAGTTTTGCACAGCCTACGTGACATCAGATTAGAATCTTGAAAGCCTAGATGAAAATTTGAAATGGAGGCAGTTTAAGGATCAACATTCATTTTCTCCACCCAGATAGAGAATCTTCTCCATTTACTGGAATAGAGTCTCCTAGTGGAAGATTTATGAGAAGACGTAAGCTCGTCGGCTATCACATTGGTTGTCCCTGGAATGTGCGTTGCCACCAGAAAATACTGAGAAGATCTCGCCCATTTCCAAACTTGAAGGGCCTCTCTACAGAGTGGGTAAGATCTGGTTCTGCCTTGTTTGTTGATATACCATACTACCAACATGCTGTCTGATTGTATTGCAATAGTCCCCAGAGGTAGAAGGTCGTGAAGTGCTTGCAATGCCAACAGCACCGCCATTATCTCTAGAACGTTGATATGCAGGTGAGCCTCATGATCTTGCCATGTGCCTTGGACAGTCCTGCCTAGATACTGCCCCCCCCACACCCTATATGTGAGGCATCCGTGGTCACAGTGGCAATGGGTTGGTGAGGCATAAATGGGGTGCCCTTGGTTAACTGATTGGGTAAAGTCCTCCAAATGAGGTCCTTCTTGCAAGAGTCTGTCAGCAGAATGTGATGAGATAATGGAAGGTGTTGAAAGTACCATTGGGACGACAGGAGCCACTGAAGAATCCTCATGTGTAGTCTGGCTAGTGGCACTAGGAATATGGTGGAGGCCATGGTCCCTAAAAGCTGTAGAATAGTCTTGGCTTTGACCTTTCATAAGGGGAGAAGATGCTAAATTTGAAGAACCAGGTTTTGTGCCCTTTCTACAGGAAGACGAGCCAACATATCTACTGTGTCTATCTCTGTGCCTATAAAAAACACAGAGTGAGAGGGCAATAAGGCAGATTTTTCCCAATTTATAGAAATTCCCAGCTGGGCACACAGATGAATGGTAGCATCCCTGGTATGAAGAAGTAGATGCCTGGTGGGGGTGGTCAAAAGCCAGTCGTCCAGATATGGAAACACCTGGAATCCTCGATGTCTCAGGTGAACAGTCACTATCGCTATACACTTGGTGAACACCCTGAGGGCTGTGGTGAGACCAAAGGGCAGAGCACGAAACTGATAATGACTGGCTTCCAGCCGGAAGCTTAGATGACTCCTCGATGCCCTGTCCATTTTTATGTGGTAGTTAGTGTCTTGGAGATCTATTGAGCACATCCAATTGTCTTTCCCTAATAGCGGGAATATAGACTGCAGTGTCACCATCCTGAACTTGTCCTTCTTCACTGATTCGTTCAATCTGCTGAGGTCCAATATGGGCCTGCAGTCCCCTATACGTTTTGGTAATAAAGAAAATCTGGAGTAAGTTCCGGATCCTATTTGGTCTGCTGGGGCAGTTTGGATGACTCCTTTTGCCAGCAACTTGTTGACCTCCACAGTTGCCTGATCCCTGTGAATGGGTGGAACATCTGGGATCCTCTTGGGAACAAACGGTGGAAGAGAAAAGGGTATGACATAATCTCTGGTAATAATTCTTTGTACCCACTTGTCTTGAGTGATACCCAGCCAGGCTTCTGGATACAAAGAAATGCGACTCCCGACCAGCACCAGAGAAGCACAGTTGGGCCCCACATCAGGAGCGATAGTAAGGCCGGCCCTGAAAGGAATCACAACCTCCCTGGTTCTGCAGACCGCCCCTGCCTCTAGGGCGACATTTACCATTTCCTCCTCCTCCTCTGCCTCTGAAGGAGGAGTCACCCTGTGCATCCTGGAAAAACCTCTGGGACTTCTTGAACCACATTTTACCACCCCTCTGACCCTTAGGATATGGTCTAGAGGGTACAGTAAAATGTACTCCTATGGCAGAGTGCGTTTTTCCTTCTTGCTCACACTGGGTGAGAGTGTCCTTTACCCTGGGTCCAAAGAGGAACCATCAATGGGGAGTTGGTAAAGGTAGACTTGAACGGTTCTGCAAAGTTACACAAACGCATCAAGGAATGACACCTTAGGGAAATTCCTGAACCCGCTGCTCTACTCGCTCCATCGGCTGCATACGAAATAATACGCATGGACGAGTTGACGATAGAGTTCAAGGTGGACACCTGGGCAGACACCTTGTCAGGGACTTCCGCAGTACATGTACTTTGTAGGGAATCTCCTAACTCTTTAAGGAGATCTCTCTGAAGCCTCATGAAGTGTGTAAGGTAGTTCAGTGATCTAAGGGTAAAGGTTGCTGAAGAGAAGATACGCTTCCCGTATCTGTCCATCGTTCGAGACTCCTTATTCGGCGGATGAACAGAAGAAGTCTCTGCTAGCTCTTTCTTAGTGGCTGCTGCCACCACCATGGCATCTACGGGAACACCTTTAGACAAAAAAATCCTTATCTGGGGGTGCAGACAGAAACTTATTCGGTCTCTTGGGGACTGGCTCCATGGCATCGGTAGTATCCCACACCTTTTGATTAACTAGCTCCATCAGTTTATCGAAGGGTGGAGACACCCAAGAGGCTGAAGGTTGAGACCCAAAAGCCTTCAGGTACACTGGCGCCTCATCAGAAGGGGTGACAGTGGGCCAACCGCACCTCTGTTTAAGGATTTCCAGGATGTCTACGAATGAGACATCATCAGAGGACAACTTGGGGGACCCTTCTGACTCCTTGAGGTCAGTGTCAGAGGTCAAGAGATTTATCCTGGGAGTCTACATGCTTCCTCTTACATGTTCTCTTCCATGGGGGCTCCTCGGAAGGATATTCCGGGGAGGTCTCGGAAGAGTAGGGGCCACCGGCCGGTGGCTCCTAAGGCTGAGGATCTCTGCTGTCCACAGGGTGAGTAGGAGCCGAGACAGAAGTAGGTGCCTTAGGGGGAAGAGTGTCGGTACCCTTGGTAGGAGTTGAAGATCAGGACAGCACACTTATCTCGAACGCCGACCTCTCTGGCTCCGAAGACCTCCCCGGCTCCGAGGTGACCGAGCATGCCATCAGCTCCGAGACAGACGTAGGATCTGAACTCACCCTTGCCGACGTGCCAAGAGGGAGACTCAGAACCGAAGAGGTTTGGTTCCATTTATCCTTGTCGGGGCTAGCCAGGGAGCTTCAGCTCCTAGACACCTTGGACGGCACAGAGAGTGTCGGAGCAGAACTCTGCTCCGAAACTGCCATAGGGGGAGCTGGAGCCGAGGGTTCCACCAGTGGTACCAAACACTACAGCTCTGAAAGGCCAGCATGGCTCGGAGGAGGAATGACCAAAGGGGGCTTAACAGACTCATGTAGCTCCGGAACTGACTGGAAAACCCAAAAGAAGCACTATTCGTTGCGAGTCCAATACCTTCTTTATTGTAACACCAAATAAATTAAGTGCTTTCGTCAGTTGAAACTTGACTTCATCAGAATTAAATACAAAAGATAAAACCCTGCTTTAATATATGGACTACTAGTCAGTGATTGGTCCAGTAATTTAAACAATTAATTAAGTTAATGGACTTGTTAATTGTTTAAATTACTGGACCAATCACTGACTAGTGATCTGATGAAGTCAAGTTTCAACTGACGAAAGCGCTTAATTTACTTGGTGTTACAATAAAGAAGGTATTGGACTCGCAACGAATAGTGCTTCTTTTGGGTTTTACAGTTTTTTTACAAGCACTATTGCACCTTTGTTTGGTTCATGAGTTTGTTTTTTGAAGGTGCTGGTTGTCATGGAGTCCGATCGTTCTATTCAGCTTTCCCCTATTTTGGACTCTGGGGAACATGCTGAAATTTTGGCAGTTAAAAGGGATGTTGCTGAGTTGAAAGGGGAACTCACTCGGCTTATTGAGCTTCTTTCACAACCCTCCATTGTGAATTCTCGACTCTTGCCACTCTCTGTATCCCCTAAGGAGGACCGACGGATTTCTTCGATTCCTAATGGTGCTAGCAGCCCTGAGATTTCAGCGTTCCACCTTAAGCAGGGTAGGCAACAAGTTGCGGTTGCACAGATTCACTGTGCTGGCCGAATTGTGTCATTCCAGCTGAAAAACTTCCTGTCGAGCAAGGGAGCAATTCTGTTGGTTCTTTCCACAGGGCTAACGGACACTCAAACTGTGTGGTTCATTTAGAAGCTGCCACTGAATGTGAGGACGAAAACGGAGAGGGTGATTTATCTAATGGATGCCTTGGCAATTCTACTATTAAAACAGGTACTAAACCATCTAATAATCAATGTATTAATGTTTGTTGTTGTTGCAAGAAAAACGGAACTAAATCCAATATTAACAATAATGGGGGCAAAGCGAGAAATTGTGAACTGCCTTTCACTGGTGTTAGGAACTGCGACTTAAATACACAAATTGGTACTTCAAAACAATTCAACTATGGGGACATTATCAAAAAACATTATTCTTTTTCCAGGTCAACTTGTGTTGATTCAAACCATCCAAAAAGAAAAAAACAGACTTTTAATTATTTTAAATCATTGAAAGACATGATTTTTGTTTTTGAGAAAAGATTGTTAAAATACAAGCTTTGTCAAATAGAAATTTGTTATTTGAATGAATGAATGTTTAAAGAAGAAAGTGGTGCCACAGGGGTTGAGAATTTTTAAGTTTCCTTTTGGTGTTTATTATAACAAGGAAAATGTTTGTGAGTTAACAACTATGTTTGATAAATGGGGGCTTGAATTGATTATGAAAACTGTTTCATTTTATGAGAAAATGGAAGTTGATTTACAAAGGGAAGTAGAAAATATAAACCAAATGATAGTAACCGACCTATTGTTTGAACAAAATCAAGGTTTATATTATAAGATTTTAAACAGGGTAGACATAAAATGTGATGGGACATTTAATAAGAAAGCAAAAAAATTGGACAGAGATTTAAAACAGTATCAAAGTGGCAATACATATCCTACTGATAAACATTTTGTTTATAACCAAGGGAATATTGATGTTCAATCTCCCTTTATGTCAGTAAATGATAACATTTTAGGCGCTATAGATTTAGAAATTACTGGGGAGGAAGAAGAATGTTTTGAAAGGGAAGATCAACTACCTTTTGAATACCAGGCTTTTCCTTTACCACGACGCTCCAAAAGAATAGCGAATCGCAAACAAGCGACTTACAACAAGGTATTCCAGAAACACATGGAGGCCCCAAGGTGGTAGTGACTTCAATTCTAAATGAGAATTCTAGTAACAAGTCAATACAAAATGTTTTGAATGGTTTCAATATTTATAATTATACTGATAGAGAAATCTTGCCAGAATACTTCTCCCTTTTTTCTAAAGGTTTTAAATTTGTACCTATTAAAATTCCAGACACTGCTGACACCTTAGTTGATATCCAACTTTGCATGAGAAAATTGAATTTACAACTATTTCATTCTAAGGTTATGAAAATAGACACAGACTTTCCTAAAGAAGTGTGTAAAAAAAGAAGTATGTTTAATCCCCCTTTAGACCCATTAATTAATATGTTTGAGAAGGTAGTTAAGGATGATATATACAAAATTTGGGGTAAACACAAGAGAATTTTTTATAACCTTAGTAACACAGAAAGAATCCTGTTGCAAAATTTAAGAAATGACAAAAGTATACGCATAATGGCGCCGGACAAAGGGGGTGATATTGTTTTATTTAACAGTACTGATTATACCAATATTATGCAGGGAATTCTATTCAATGTTAATAACTACTCCATATGTTCAAAAAACCAAAATACATATAGCATATCAGAGAATTGATAGTTTTCTGTATGAATATTTGATGGAACAAAGAATTACAGGGTTAGTTTATGATTTTTTAACAAACATTCTAAAATCCCTGGCATATTTGGTATACCTAAAGTACACAAGAGCTTAGAACATCCACCTTTCAGACCTATTGTGGTGGCAACTGGGTCTAAAACCCATAATTTATCTGTGTATGTGGACAAGAAGGTCAAACATGTTGTAGAAAGGTGTCCACATTTAGTCAAGGACTCTTGGGACTTTTTGGGTCAACTAAAAAGTCATATATGGAATGCTGAAGGTTATTTTGTAACCATTGATGTAATGGATTTGTTCTCTTGTATTCCTAAACAAGAAGGGTTAGCTTATTTTGAGGAGACTTTATATAATCTGTCTACTATGAATGGTGATGAAATCAAGTTAACTTGTGAAATGATGGAACTTATATTAGACCACAACTACCTGTTTTTTGAGGGAGAATATTTCCAGCAGGTTAGAGGTGTGGCAATGGGTGCTGCTTGCACCCCAACTTATGCAAACATCGTTTTACTACGATGGGAGAGAGAATATGTGTTTGGAAGTGAATGTTTTGATTACATTAATTACTACTGTAGATTTTTGGATGATATTTTTATTTTTTGGAAGGAAACAGTTGAGACTATTCCTTTATTCATCCAATATCTCAACAGTACTACCAGTTTTTTTGAAGTTCACTTTTCAGTTTGATGCTAATGAAATTAGTTATCTTGATACACTCATTATTAAAGATAAGGACAAATTTAAATCAAAAATATACCGTAAGAAAACTTTTTGTAATAATTATATTAGGGCATAGTATTCTCATCCTAAGGGGTGGTATAAGCCACATACACTCTGGCTAGGCTTATAAATGCCCTAGGGCAGATAGCCTAGTACGAACCTATGAACCTATAAACCCTAAAAGGGCGTAGTATTCTCATCCTAAGGGGTGGTGTAAGCCACATACACTCTGGCTAGGCTTATAAATGCCCTAGGGCAGATAGCCTAGTACAAACCTATGAACAGTCATCATCCTTTCAGTCAGAAGAAAAGTATAATTAAGGGTCAAGCAATTAGGGTAGCTAGAATGACATCTTCTGTGGAAGATCTTCGACCTGAGTTTGAATATCTAAAAAACATGTTTTTGGATAGGGGTTACCCTATGGGTCTGGTGGAAAAAACTCTTTATGAAGTGTACATTGAATGGGGTAAGAGATGTACCCCATTATTAGGTAAGGGACTAGAAAAAAACAAAACTTCTGGTAAGACTGATAAAAAACTTAATGAAACCAATTTTGAGCATACTTGTATTTTACAATACAGTCCCCTATATCAACAAGTTAAAGATGTTTTGCATAAGAACTGGAGCATATTTAAAGTTGACCATGACAAATATCAAGTTTTGGGTGAAAAAACAGTGTTTACTACAAAAATTGGATTTAATTTGAAAAAGATTCTAGAAAGTGGACAAAAATGTCTTGTAACAGATGAAGTAATTAACAATGGTACTAGGTGTTGTGGGAGATGTAAATATTGTTCTTACATCTTACAGGATACTAAAATATGTTTGAAAAACCAGAGCAATAATACAGTTTACCCTAGGAGAGGCAACTGTTTTTCTAGCAAGTTAGTTTATATTGCTGTGTGTGACACCTGTAGTTCTTTCTATATTGGGAAGACTGAGTGGCTTCTCAAGACAAGAATTTACGAGCATTTGTATGACATAAAAAATAAAAAAAGCTACAAATGCTTTGTATAAACATAGTATGACATGTAATGATTACACAGGTTTTCATTTTGCTATTTTAGATTTAGTTCATTTGGAAGCCAGAGGTGGAGACAGGCAAAATCTATTATTGAAAAAGGAATTGATATGGCAGCTTAGGCTTGCAGCAAATGTTTCCCCCTGGCTTAAATGAATGTTTGAATTTGGCACCAATTTTAAAGGAAAGGGCAGAACAAGTTTAAGTAAAATGAGAAATAGTTGATATTTGTATACAAATAATACATATTTATTTACTTGTGATATTTGTGCTTTTTACCATTACATATTGTACTGCTACAATGTTTTCAGAACATTAAGAATTTTGCAGAAATTTTATTAGATGTGATAAATTAACCTTTGGTATTTTAAATCTTAATTAAGTTAATGGACTTGTTAATTGTTTAAATTACTGGACCAATCACTGACTAGTAGTCCATATATTAAAGCAGGGTTTTATCTTTTGTATTTAATTGTGATGAAGTCAAGTTTCAACTGATGAAAGCGCTTAATTTATTTGGTGTTACAATAAAGAAGGTATTGGACTCACAACAAATAGTGCTTCTTTTGGGTTTTACAGTTTTTTACAAGCACTATTTGCACCTTTGTTTGGTTCTGGAACTGACTGGGTCAGAGCCAACAACAATTTCGGTAAGGCAGATGACTTCAAAAGTCTCAACGCTACCCTCTCCACATCTTCTTCTAATAAGCTCCTGGAAGACCTGGAGGACAGAGTGGGAGAACGGGATCTCTGGGAGACTGGTAGAGGATCCATAGACCGGCTCCATAAAATATTCTCCAAGGTCAGCTCCGAGCTATTTGGGGCCGACCCTGTAATTACAGTACTACTCGCAATCGGCACCGAACTCTGAGGAGGCGATGAGACAGTGGACTTATCAGGCTTAGTAATTTTAAGAGGTGGCTCCGAGATACCAGCCAGTGCTGGGGAGGGCCTCTTTGAGGACTTAGACTTTTCCTTTTTAGATCCCTGAGATCTAGAAGAGGAGAAAGAGCTAGCCAGATCTTCCTCAAAGGAAGGTTTTAGAAGACATTTTAGGATGAGCTTATTTTTTCTTTCTTGCAACACCCTAGCACTGAAAGAGTGGCAAAATAAGCAAGTTTCCTGTAAGTGGATGGCCCCCAAACAGTAAACGCAGTTACTGTGGCCATCCGTTATGGACATCTTCTGTGAGCATTTTATGCATTTCTTAAAGCCAGGTGGCTTATGGTCTTTGCTTTCTTTAGACATTCTCACAGAGATGAGCTGACACACACACACACACACACACACACACACACACACACACACACACACACACAGAAAAAGGAGAGGACTAGGTCCTCTAATTTAAATGGGCCTAGCCTTGCAGGAAAGTGAAAGACACCACGAGGACTAGGTCCAATAACTTAAATGGGCCTAGCCCAGGCAGGAAAAGGAAACGGAAAACTAGGTCTTCTAACTAAAACAGACCTGGGGAAAGGTACAGTAAAAAGAGTCGTCATACACTCAAACAGGAATAAAGTGTAAATTTACTCAACAAGGAAAACAGAACCTCGTTCTGTTAACACTAACCAATTTAGCAAGCGGAAACCCACAAAAACTGAGACTTTAGACTTATTAAGCAACACACAGCCTAACTGAGCGCAAAAGGCGCCTACAATTACTAAACTCTAATATAACATGAAAAACCAGCACACAGGATACCAGTACTATGAAGCCAAAAGTCCAACTGTACTAAATAATTTCCACACAAAACTATTCTAACTTGCAAACTACACTAACTATGACTAAACAATGATATAGAAACAGTTTTGAGTAGAAAAATCCAAAAAGTTTGAATAAAATTGAAAAACTTGGCCAGTGCCAAAGAGAAGCACAACCGAACTTGTCAACACGGCAAACGAGATCTGGGGCTTGCACTGGTGCACCATGGGATACCTACCTAGCCATGAGCCAACTAGAAGACTTTCAGCTTGTAAATAGTCCAAGTTGGAGCCGAGGATCGGCTCTGATCCCCATATGTAAGAATGAAGGTGAGATAGGACTACAGAACATATTGTATTAGACAGCATATAGTGACAACATGATGAAATGAAGTACTGACTTCCAGAGACAGTTGCCAATCTTAATGTTTTTACATCACATAATATACTTTTCCTTCATCCATCCATTACTTACTTCTCTCCCCCTCCCCATTACATAATCATTGTTTACATATACTCTAATAAGGGAACTTGGTTTACAATTTGTAAACAGGGATTTTATCAGACAGCGTTTAGTATAGGTCCCTCCCATTCAGTTAAATATAAACGTTCATTTTTACATAAAATCTTGCTATAATATTCATACTAGTACATTTAACCAAGCACTTATTTTCTGTTATGCTCTTAGTGATTTCAATGGTACTTGGGTGACATTCAGAACTTAACTCACATTTTCATTATACAACATAAATTTCCATATAAACATTTACCCAGTTTAAGTTCTGACCTCTCAGCATTTCTAAAGAATTAATTTTTATGGAGTCTTCTGCCTTATTATTATTTCTTTTAACGGTTTCATCCCCTCTGTTTTAGCCATCATTTTATTTTGGAAAACAAGAAAGGGCTTTGCAGGAAGTTTGTCCCTTGAAGTTTCCATGGCTTGCTATTCTACTACTCTGGTTTACTTGCGCCCTCACCTCTGTCTCCTGCCTCCATCGGTTTTCTGTCAGTTCATCTGGTTCATGTTGAAGGTATGTGTAGAGTTTTAATCCAACTGGATAGAAGACTCAAAATAATGCAGGATACAACACTCTGAAATGAAAACTCATTTCTCTGCAGAGAAAATGGAAAGAAAAGCATTTTGGTTAGTTTGTGTTTGTAACGAAAAATAATTATCTACGTAATTCCTTGCGACTCCAACCTTTACGATTGCTCCCTTCCTCCACAAAATAAAAAATTCTGTTACATCTGATAGGTTTACAGTATATTGAACAAATGATTGAGCTGCTCGCTCAGCCTCAATGTGGGAACATTTAATCTTTGTGCTCTGTTTTAGTATCACAAACAAAGTCAACTCCATGAGCCAAGGCATTTTATCAGAAACTTTAGAAACCGTCCACTCAGTTGGTTCTGGTACTGCTGTAAACCTCAAGTAGTCTATGCATGACAGGTCTTCGAGTTCATCCAGTTTCTGAGCCATCTGTTTATACTTCAGTTGCAGTTCCATCATTTTATTCTTCATCTCTTTTTCATATCTCAATTACTTCCTCTGCATGCTTGGTTAAAGCAGCTTTCATGCAGCCTTGCATTACTTGTCTGTATACATTTCTAAAGGGATCCACTTATCCTGAAAATCTCAAAGGGTATTTAATCAACCTTTCTCTCCGGTGACTGAAGAGCTTTCTCCTTCCTCTCTGCTTTCAGTCTCCTGAGTTTTCACAGATGTTCTCCCTTTCACTTCACTTTTTCTTTTCCTTGCTGACCTCGGATGTTACAGACACTTTAGGTACCAATTTTTGCTAACACTTAGAAGTTTGCAAACTTTTTCAAATTTAAGCTATTCACCAACAAGGACTATGTTTTAGCTACTTACAGTTAAGTTTTTTTAATGAAAGAAAAGGAAAGAAACAAAAAGTAAATCATAAAACTGGAGGCCAATAACTTTGTAAAATATATATTATATTTTGTGAATATTTTTCAGACAAGTAGTTTTTGCAAGATGTTGTGTATGAGGGAGTACAGTATACCAGGAAGGAGTATTAAGAATATGCTACCTACACTGACAGAGATGGTGGACAACATAGGGAATGGTAGCATGGAGAGAAAAACTGGTGTTTTATGAAAGCTTTTGATAATATGGAACAGTGTCAGTTATGGAATATAGGTACGTAAGAAAGTAGTAAAGTTTTCTTACCTGAGTATAAAAGAGCACATTGGTTCAAACACCGGTGAAGGTTTTAAAATGAAAAAAGGTGTGCTGCAGGATGAAACCAGAGTGACTTGTTGCTTAGTTTACTTGTAAATGCAGTTGCTTGAAGGGTACATGCAGGTACTGAAGTAGCAAGCACTAGGTTTAGGGATAAAATCATGCTTCGTATTTTAAATTATGCAGATAGTTTGAGTACAATGGGGAAGAAAATGGAATGGGGTGTTACAGAAAGTGGGTATGACATTAAGTAAGGAGAAAAGCAAGGTACAATGTGGTACAATGAAACTGGGGTATTTGAGTATGGCAGTGTGTAAAGCTTTAGGAATTAGATCTGATAGACAAAAAGATTACTTAAGTTCTACAGAATGAGGAACTCTTAGCTATTATAAACATGACTGGAATGAGGAAGTATTCTTTTGACTTCAAAGTTTATATGATTCCGTCAGCTTTTTTTTAAAACAAGAAACATATTTATTAAATACGCAATCACACATTTACATAAATGAAAACAAACCATATATACATAATCGTAGTTGTAAGCATTTTACATCAAAAACCATACGGACATACTTTTAGTTGCAAATGTTGCACATCACTTTTAATCTACCCAATCTTTGTTGGTCGAACATTACATAGCTCATTGAACTCTTGCCATCCTTTAAACTCGTTCCTCCGCTGTGTGTATTGTTCCCACTGTTCTCTTCTCCTATGTAATCTGTTCCTACCCTTTTCTCAAGATCCCATTTCCAGTTGTTTTATCTCCGTTACTACATCCATTGCCTCTAATGCAGTTGGTTTAGACTTTGACTTCCATTTTCTAGTAACTCCTTTTCTGGTGGCCACCATAATTCAACTTAGCAAGGCCTTACTATGTCTAGGCAATTCCTATTCTGTATCATAGCTCAGAAAAATCATTTTCCTAGTCAGACTAGTTTGCTCACCCAGCATCTCTGATATAGTTAAGTGCAGGGAATCTTTAAGGTCTGCCAACTCATTACACTCACAGAAAATATGTTCCCAATTACATCTTTCTTCCCCAACACACCTCCAACATTTGCTGTCTTACCGAGGAAAAAGTTCTAAAGTTCTCTGAAGTCTACCTGGGGTATAAAAATATCTATTTAAACATTTCCAAGCAAAAATCCTAAATCTTCTAGATTTTGTTGCACATCTGGGCGACAAACATATACCCCCCCCCCATTGTTTCTTTGTGAATGGCGTATCCAGTCCTTATTCCAAACCTTTCTAACCTCCTCTAATAGATTCTTGCAGTTATCATACAATATTTTATAATTATTCCTTTTTTACCAGCAGCTTCGGTTCCACATTCCACTAAAAACTCTTTCTGTGATGGCCTTTCATTTAGGACTATTTCTTTTTCTTTGCCTATACGCTGATATCAATCCCTGACAGGGGAAGGCTCTCTCTAACCTATAGTCCAAATAAATACTTGGCACCTTACTATTCTATTACCTTTCCCTCTCTAGTTACTTGCGCCCATTACCTTGGTTCCTTTGCCAGTTTTCGTCAATAAACTCCAGCCCCCCCTTGCCTATTGTCTGTATCCCTAATTGCAGTCATCCCTATTGGTAGAATTTTCTTTCTCCATTCCCATGTTGGCTTAGTTCTTAAAATACTTTCTGCTACTTTAAGAATACAACATTCTGTATGATTACTATTACTATCCTTAAAGGTCTGCATCCAAAATCCCAGTCTGTCTGTTTCTTGAGCTTGCCCCTGGTTCATCATCATCATCACCACTTTCTACTTTGCATTATACGTTTCTGCTTGTGCTATGTATAGGAGCCTTAACTGTGCAGCTCTGAAATACCCTTTCAAATTAGGTCATCCCAATCTGCCTTGTTCTACTGGAAGAATAAGAATCAACTTATCCCACTTGACTCTTGATGTCTTCCCCTCCCAGATAAAATCATTCAGCTCTTTATTAACTGCTGTCCATGGCTTATCCTTTGGTTGACAAAAATATGCCTGACCTGTGTACAAGATTAGATTAAAGGGACTAAAAACATTTTAACTCCTTGCATGTTAGTATCCATATCCATATAAGAGAGCTTCCAATTTCTCCGTTTTTGTATTATCTTTTGTTTAGACTCTTCCCACATATTCTTTAGCTGCCTCACCATAATCATTACTAATCCACACACCTAAATACTTAATTTTATCATTTCCCCATAAATATGGATATAGCTGAACCAATTCTTGTGTAGGTACATAATTTACTGGGATTGTCTTTGTTTTAGCTTCATTAATTTTGTATCAAAAAGATCTGACACCATCTCAAAATGTTCCTCAGTACTGTAATTTCCTATTTTAGTTTTATCAGTTTTATAAAATAATATTTGCAAACAGAGCTAGCTTTTTTTTGGACTACCATACCAATTATATCCTTCAATTTCTGAGTCCCTTATTTTCTTTGCCAAAAGTTCTAAATATAATGCAAATAAAGAGGAAAGAGGATATCCTTGTCTGGTTCCTCTGCTCAAGCAGAAATTATTAGAGAGGAACCCACTCACTTTAATTTTCACCTTCAGTCCTTCATATATCCTCCTAATCAACCTTATAATTTTATCAGGGAATGCAAATGCTTCCATTGCCCTGCTCATAAAGTCCCATCTTATTCAAATGCTTTCTCTATATCAAGACCCACCAACAACAGTGGTATTTTCTTACCTTCTGCTTCCCTCTGGATCGGACCTTCCATGTTTTGTTAATGTTGAATGTTTGCCTCCCCTCCACAAAGCCACATTGATCCATATCCATCAGTTTGGGCATTACTTTTCCCATTCTTTTAGCCATTATAGACAAACACTTTATAATCATGACTTTGTATTGAAATGGGCCTGTATGAAGCTGGATCTGATGGATAGTTGCCTTGTTTAGGTATTATAGCTACCACAGCTTTCTTCCAGGATGTTGGGACTTCTCCTCCTCTTAAAATACTGTTAAAACAAAACCTTCCTTCCTATCAGTTTTTTGCCTCCTAGCTTCCAAACTTCCACAGGAATACTATCTATTCCTGGGAGTTTCCTGTAGATTGCTATACATCACAATTATCTTATCTCCTATCCTGTTAGTAATTGAGCATAATCTGCCTCTAACCATGGCATATTTAATTATTCCATAAACATTTCCATTTGTACAATTTCTTGATTTCCATATTTCTTTGCTTTACGCAGACTTTCACAGAATTTCTGAAATATTTCTAATACTTCTACAGAATCCCTTGTTATCTTCCTTGTTCTAGGCTCCCTAAGCTTGGTGACAGCCATTTCTAATTTCTGTTGCTTGAAGTGTTGTGCTAAAAGTACTGGTCCTCTTGAGTTATTATTTAAAAAAAAAAAAAAAAAACAGTTGCTTAACAGTAATTTTTGTAACTCATGCATATTAGTGAAGTGATCCCTTATTTCATGTTTAGCATTCTGTAGTTGCTGCTCCTCTTGTTCTGTGAGCTTCTTGTCAGTCCCTCTTAATTATTATAACTTTTTAACCACATCTCCCTTTCTTTTATTGCCACCCTAATTTTAAACTCCGCTTTAATT
Organism: Protopterus annectens; assembly: GCF_019279795.1. Taxonomy (NCBI): domain Eukaryota; kingdom Metazoa; phylum Chordata; order Ceratodontiformes; family Protopteridae; genus Protopterus; species Protopterus annectens. The sequence goes on along the minus strand of NC_056750.1, from coordinate 806,365,186 downwards.
TTATCCCACTCCCTAGCTATATTTTCAGAAGAAATTTCTGTCTTCACACAAAAAAACAGGAACCAAACACCACAATTCAATTAGCTGAAAACTGGAACACAACAGCAGGACCAGCTCTTTTGCTAATCAAATTTATTGAACGTATTAAGCGCTTTTGTGGGATTGTAACCCAGACTTCCTCAGAATCCATATTTTCCAACAAAAACACCTTGCTTAAATAGTACACCAATTAATATCACACGACCACATATCCATTAAAAAATTCAGTTAATCCCATTCAACACTACATATTAAAAGACATCCTTTTCTAAAGTATATTACACCAAATTATTAAAAAGACTCAATTTACACATTGTAAGACGTAAGACCCAATATGCTAACTACTGATATGTATTCATTTAAACCTGGAAAAACATTCGCATTTAACTTAATTTGCCACATCATTTCTTTATACTCTATTAAATATTCCCATGGTCCACCCCTCATATTCTGGGGAACATAATCTATCCCAGAAAAAGTGAAAGAGTCTTCAGGGTAAAGCTGAATATGCTTAAATAATGAATTCTTTTCATTTTTATTTTTTATGTCTAAGTTACGCTCATAAATCCCTTCTTTAAATTTACGCTTGGTTTTCCCTATGTAGAAACTGGTGCGCTGTGAACATTTAGCCAAATATATTATTCCCTTTGAATTACATGTACAATGAAAAGGGGTATATATTCTATACACCCCTATATTAATCACATCCCTTTCCAAAATAAACCTACATTGACCACAACAACTGCATCTATAGGTACCCCTTCTTTTATTGGAACTATTTTCTATCTTTTCTCCTCCTTCAAGGTACCCTCTGATAGATCTTCCTGTCCTGTAAACTATACAGGTTCTTACTCCCAGGTGATTATGTCCCTTTTCCATAACAGGAAAAAATCTTCCAGTTTTTCAAAAAAATATTAAATATGTTTTCACAATCCACAGTATTGGTGGTAATAAAGGTACATTCAAACCTTTTATTATCTTTATTCAAATCAATACCCGAGGTACTATCCTCTACTATATTCAACCCACTCCTTAGGAGTGGTATAATAGTACCTTGCTTCCTTTTCAAACAAATTTCATAGGTTCATAGATGTGTACTAGGCTAATGGCCCTGGAGCCTTTACAAGCCTAGCCCAAAAAAATTGCCCAGGCACTGTGCCACCAGATGTTAGTTCATAGTGCCTCTATCCAGTAGGGCAGCTGGAATGATCCCTGGAGTGAACTTTCTCTTAGCCATCCACTCGTCAAGATTTCTCTTGAAAAGGGCGAGCGAGGTGCTCTGCTTGACATGAATAGGAAGCTTATTCCAGAGTATGGGCAGTCTTTGGGAGATGAACATGTCCCTCCAGCATGTCCTGTTAATTGTATACTTTGTAACAAAGCAGCTAAAAGGACTTTCAAAAGTCAACTCCAACAAAAGTTATAAATCAATAAAATTGACTGAGAATCTGAAACAAGTATTAACATTGTAACAAAAGTAAAGTCAATGATATTCCATGATGTGTGCGCAGCATCATACATGAACAACAGGTAGCTGCTAGTATGTTCACACCTGCAACTGCATGAGGAAATCAAAGATCCACTCAAGTGTGACTTTTGGTCAGAGTTGAGTAGTCTGGTACCATACTAAACCCATCAGGGTCTAAAACACTAGTTGCTGTCTCTCAGACCACCTTAGCATTTCTTGCATGGTTGCTAGTTATAGGCTTCAATTTCCCATCAATGGAAGTCTTTAAACCACATTTTCCTACCAATACATGGGAATGGGGAATAAAGGTAGGTACCAACACATATCCAATTTGGCCAAAGCTCAAGCTGTAGAGAAAGAATGTATGCACCTAAGATAATCTGAGAAGAATACATCCCTGGTGCCATCACAGTTCTGGGGGGACACTAAGGAAACAGCCACTAGGAGACAAGAACAAGCTTTCAGATATGTGTGTTCTGGCTGTTTTCCAGAAACCACTGACTGAAAATACACAACTTACCATGTGTTCAAGTCACCATCTGCAATCTCCAGCACTGAATCTGTCAAACAAATCAAGTGCACAGGCTATGTTCATGAGGACTTAGTACTTGAAACCATGAAATTCATCTGAGTGAGGCGAGTCATCTTTGTACAGCTAGCTGGTTTACAGATGAGAACATTTTTCTTAACTAAACTAGACTTCCCAGACTGTAATATGATTCTTTATATCTGGTTCAAGACAAGATTTTACAAGGCCTGCCATGGAAGGGGTTACCAGGACAATTCAGCAACTTTTGAGGGTGGGGATACTTTGAGAAAATAACAAAAGTTTTGTAGTTGGGAGCCCCACACTCGCCCTTCCCATCACTGGCACAGTATGTTCTCGTGTACTGTTGTGCTGCTACTTATAAAAATAGGAAACAAATCTTCACACTGAGCATGGCCAGTACTGCAGTCTGTCTTTTGTGACTGTCAGATCACTCAAACGAAACCCCATCCTGCATGAAAACTGTGGGGTGGTACTTTAAGAAATAAGTGTACAAAGGAGGTTAAAAGGAGCACAAGGTAATCATCACCAACGGAGAGGGATACCCACCCACGTTTAGAAAGCATTATCTTCAAAGATGGTCCCAAGACATGTTATGACTTGCAATGAAACTAGAAGGGTAACAGGGCAGTTGTATGTGCAACAGCCATGCCGGACAGCATGTAGCTACCCAGCCACACACATGGTCCTTCCATTATCAAGCCTCTGTGCATATGCATTTAACACAGATCTCATGGCATCAGACAGGTTCTGAACATGTGTGACAACTGACACCACCTGCAGTAGTCTCAGAAAAAAACAGGTCCAACCACATTCACATCCAGTCTCCAGGTATCCTACATGGCTGTAAAAAAGTCATACTGCTCGTGAACCATCTTAACTCAGTCAAAGTCAAACTCTACTCCGTTTTAGTTAAAATGAATCGCTAAATATAATGAAAAACAATACTGAAGATTTAAGTTTAATGTATTAAAATACATCCGTAATATTTTCCTGTCTTTTATGTATATACAGTAAATATGCTAAAATTAGTAAAACTATTCAAACAGGAGTCCTAAAAAAACTACCACTTTGTTCTTTACCAGATAGACTTTTCACTGTCACTCACTTTTACTGGTACATCAATGGGAATCTTTACATCAGGTATCTCTTAAATGTAAACCGGGTAAATCTTAAATGATTTGTCAACTTGAAATAAAATGACCACAACATTCTCATGCCTTTTTTGAAATACCATATAATAACAGACTATACAAATTCAGAATTCAATACCCTATAGCCCGTCGCCCCATATTGCATCCTACTCAACTATGAACATCTGATCATCACCTTAAGATATACACAGTAGCTGACCATCTTTTTTTTTTTTTTGTAAGGAAGGCAGGGCACAGGTCGACAGCACTATTAGTATTTCTGTTTGGCAACTGGGTGCTGCCTTCCCACTGTAACATCACCGCCAATCCACCTTCTTACTCTTATATCTTCATCCTGCTCTGTCTTCTCCTTCTGCTGTCTCTTCATATCCAACGCTACAAGTGAAAAATCACATTAAGCCCACCTCTCTTCTCACTCATCAGCCTATGAACAAGAACACAAAACCATGCCAGCCAACATTTACCTAGAATCTAGTTGCCTTTCTTACTAACTAGCCAAAGAGCATGACTACAAGCAGAAAATCCGTCATAATACCAACACAGTAATAGAATATCTGATTCAGTGTTTTAAATGAAGACTTCTCTCAGTTTGTTCAGGAAAAAAAAACAATACAGCTAAAAGCACACATTGCAACTTGGCATGCGCTATAAGTAGCCAATCATGTGCACTGTTACATGTATGGGTGGTCCCAACAGTCATGTAGCACCACTCCCAGGCCAAGAGCCTAACCAATAACAGAGCAAAGAACATCTTAACAAAATGCTGTGTATACTGAATGTCAAAGACAAGATATTTTCACAATCAATACAAACAAACAGCTTTAGAACATGGGATGGAGACGACAGCAATCTAACTTCAGTGGGAAGCTTCATGCTCGCGTCTGCTTTCTACAGCTTTAAATTTCTGGTATAAGGACTGGAAAAAGCAAATACCATTCAATCTTGAGCATGGGGCAGGGCAATAATTTTATGATTTGAAGTGATGGGGTGGTTATGTATTTTGTGACATAAATATTCTGCTTACAGCAGGAGTAATTTTGCAGGTCAGTTTAGAATGTCTACCTTATGTCCCAAGTGATCAGAAGAGAGAGATAACTTATCCCGCATTCTTTTTATGTAGAAATATGGATTCCAAATTAAAATGTGATGGTGAGACCTGCATTTGATTTTTTCATGGGGAAAAATAGGAAGTTTAGTTTAATAAACTAAACACTTTGCCTAATATTCTGTGAGTAACAAGTTATGGTATAGTTGATTTAATTATGGGGTTGACAACAACTGTGAAAATTGTTTGGGTTGTTACCCAGACGTGTATTTGAACAGTTTATACATTCGGTTTGATGCTTTGCCTTACACAGTATTCACAGCCCACCTCAAAATGTTTTAATTAAAGACAAAGTGCTTTACAATACAGCACCCAGAAGGACATTCAAAAGTCACCCCACCAAAGTTATAAATCAATAAAATTGATTGTTCACTCAGTTTCTGAGAATCCGAAACAAGTATTAATGTTGTAACAAAAGTAAAGTCAATAATACTACATGATGTGTGTGTGCAGCATCATACATGAACATCAGGTAACTGCTAGTATGTTCACACCTGTAACTGCATGAGTAAATTAAAGATTTACTCAGGTGTTATTCTTGGTCAGAGATGAACAGTCTGGTACCAGACTAAACCCATCAGGGTCTAATGCTCCAGCTGCTGTCTCTCAGACCACATTAAATCTGCTTGCAGGTTTGCTAGTTATATGCTTTAACTGCTCATTACTGGAAATCTTTAAACCACGTCCTCCTACTAATACATGAGAATGGAGGAATAGAGGTAGGTACCAACACAAACCTGATTTGGTCAATGCCCAGGCTTGACAGAAGGGATCTTTGTAACTAAGATAATACAAGGAAAGAACCGCTCTAATATCACTCTTATGAACCTTGGAAAATGGACATGTGCCCTCCAGGAAGCCCCCCCCAAAAAAGAGCAACCACAAACCCCATATCTAATGCTGGTTGCAAGAAAGAATTCCAAGCACAGCTAGCCATTACCCCTTCCTATTCACCAACACTGCCTGCAGTCAAATACTACATTCTGTCTGTTATGACTAACAGAATATGCTAACTGTAGATCACGAGGCTACCACAGATGACGGTCTTGGAGGAACTTTTGGGGTGCTAAGGAAATAGCCAATAGGAGAGAAGAAGGAGTTTTCAGATAAAACGTGTTCCGGTGGTTTCTCAGAAATCACTGACTGAAAATGCACAACTTACCCTTTGTTCAAGTCATCATCTGCAACCTCCAACACTGAATTTATCATGCAAATCAAGTGTACAGACTACATCTATGAACACAATACTTGAAACCATGAAATTCATCTGAGTGACCTGAATAAGAATCAACTTTGCAGAGCTAGCTGGCTTAAGGAAAAGAACATTTCTCTGACTAAACTACTTCCCAGACTCTAATGTGGTTCTTTAAATCTGGCTAAAAACAAGATTTTACAAGGCCTTCCATGGAAGGGACTTACAAGACCATTCAGAAACCTTTGAGAGTAGGGTTACTTTTTGAAAATAACAGAGTCTGGGTAGTATCAAGACCCACTGTCACCCATCCCACGTCTGTCACAGCATGTTCTCAAATGCCATCATGTTGGTACTTCTATCAAGACCCACTGTCACCCATCCCACGTCTGTCACAGCATGTTCTCAGATGCCATCACGTTGGTACTTCTATCAAGACCCACTGTCACCCATCCCATGTCTGTCACAGCATGTTCTCAGATGCCATCACGTTGCTACTTCTATGAATAGGAAAAACTGTTCACACAAGGTACACTCAAACCACACACATTCTGCAAGAAAACCACAGTCTGTTAGTTTGCAGAAAGACGTACGACTGATACCATGTAGAACATGTTTTATATCCACATCTACAGACAGTTTAACATCAGGCAGATGGCAAATGTGTTCACAAATACACTTAACAGCTTATATACCCAAGTACAACTAGGAAAGAAGGCATTAAGGTTCAGCACCTTAACCCCTGGAAACCATATACATATACAAAGTAGGTAAAAAGGAACACCAGCTAATCAGCACTGAATGACAATAAACTGAAAAAGATACACACACCAGGTTTAGAAAGCATTATCTTCATATCAAGACATGTTGTGACCTCAAACAAAACTATTAGGGTTACAGGGCAGTTGTGTGTCCAACAGCCATGCAGGGCAGCACATGGCTAGACATCCACAGACAAGGTCCTTTCATTATCAAGCCTCTACACATATGCATTTAACATAGATTTCAGGGCCCTGACAAGCTCTGAACATTTGTGGTGACTAATTCCAGGTGCACTATTATCAGAAAAACCAAGTCCTACCACATTCTCATTCAGTCAATCAGTATCCTATAGGTATAAAAAAAAAATCAAACAATGTTAACTCAGTCAGAATCAAACCCTACTCTGTTCTACTTAAAATAAATTGTTAAATATAATGAAAACCAATACTGAAGCTTTAAATTTAATACACCGCCTGTAATATCCTCCTGTCTTATGTACATATTGTAAAGATATACAAACTAAAAATATTTAAAAAGAAGTGCTAAAAAGAAACCACATTGGTCTTCACTAGATGAACTTTTCACACTCACTCACTTTTACATCATCGGGAATCATATCAACTATCCTAAACAATATCTCCCCATGAAAACGACACCCACCACATTCACATGCATTTCTAGAAATACCTCGTACCAACCAATTCGACATGTCTAGTGTCTCATATCCCAGAGCCTGTCCCCCATATTAGACCCTAGTCTACTACGAATGCCTCATTACTGCCACCAGATGTTCATGGTAGCAGAGATTGTTTTTGTAAGGAAGGCAGGGCACAGTTGAGACCAGTATTACTCACTTTAATATAACAAGTATTTTTGTTAAGCCACCGGGTACTCCCTTCCCACTATAACGTCACTGCCAGTCCACCTCCTTACCAGTTTATATCTGTGTCCTGCTTCAACTTCTCCTTCTGCTGTCTGTTAAAACCAAACGCTACAAGTGAAAACCAGATTATGTCAGTCTCTCTTTTCTTTCATCAGCCTACAAACAAGAACACTATGCTATGCCTGTGAGCATTTACTCAGCATATAGTTGTCTTTCCTGCAAACCAGCAAAAGCACATGACTGCAGGTTGAAAACGTGTCATGATACTAACATACATACAGCATCCAAACATAAGACCCCCTTCAAGACATTCTAAAAAACAAAACCAGTACAGCAAACAAACACACACGCTGCAACTAGACATGCTCTAAAAGTAACTAGCGATGTACACTGCTGCAGACAGGGAAGGTCTCAACAGTCATGCAGCATAATGCCAGGCCCAAGAGCCTAGCCAATAGCAGTGCAAAGAGTATATTGACAAAATGTTGCTTATACCAAGTATCATAGACCGGAAATTTTTACCAACAATGCAAAAGTGACTTTAGAACAGAACTGAAAAGCAATTTGTGTAATAATAAATTGTATTCGAGAAATATCACTTTGTGAGACAATGAGTTACTCAAAATTATTATGCAGAACATGAACCGTGAAAGTTCTGTTGAAATTAACTCATCGGGAGTCTTGGGTCAAATGAGCAAAAAGTACAGTTTTGTACCTACCATAAATGTAGATGTCCGATAGGTATGCATCTGCATTCAGAACATATGGGTTGTCCTGCCTCAGGCAGCCCTTCGGTTGGCCGGATTCCAAAGTCTGGGTCTGGCCTCGGCTGATGTCGCACTTTCCCCGACGTCAGAGCTTCTGGGGTATAAAGGCATCAGCCGACGCCATTTTCCTCAGTGTTTCTTGCCCCAGATGCCAGGTGCCCTCTAGGAAGGCTAAATTTGGATAATGCTGAAAAGTTCCAAACAGTAGCAAATTATATACATATATATATATATATATATATATATATATATACAAACAAACAAATACACCATAATAGATTCCCCCAGTTAGCTGAAAGAAGGGTAAGCACCCTAGGAAAACCACAGAGGGGAAGGAGGGTGGGTAATCCTGACTGCAGATGCATACCTATCGGACATCTACATTTATGGTAGGTACAAAACTGTACTATGTCCTTCAAGGATGCATCTGCAGTCATAACATATGGGTAGAATACCATAGCCAAACTGGGGGAGGAGGTAATAAGAGAAGGATGGTGTTGTTAAAATCCCCTGCAGAACTGCAGTTGCAAACCCTGCTCTGGATCTGGAGTATAAAGGTAGATTGTAATGCTTGGCAAATGTATGCACGGAGCTCCAAGTAGCAGCTTCTAAAATGTCCTTGCTTGGTAGCCACCCCTCGTAGGAAAGCTGTAGTGGTGGCTGTGGCCCTTGTGGAATGAAGCCTGATATTTTCAGGAGCTGTCTTTCCATGAAAGGAGTAGCAAAAACGAATGCAATTTCCTATCCATTTTGAAATTGTCTGTTTGGAAATTGCTCTTCCTTGCACCCCAGTTGCATATGCTACAAAAAGTTGGTCAGTTTTTCTGTTGGTTTTAGTTCTGTCCAGATAGTAGCGTAGTTGTCTGTGTATATCCAAGGTGTGCAAAAGTTTCTCTCCTTTGTTCTGTGGGTTAGGGAAGAAAGTAGGCAAATGAATAGCTTGGTTCAAGGATACCCTGGATACCAACTTTGGCATGAAATTAGGATTGGTTCTCAGTGACACTCTATCCTGGTGGAAAATAAGAAAAGGCTGCACTGCCTTTAATGCCTGTAACTCGGATACTCTTCTTGCTGAAGTGATTGCCAGAAGAAAAGCAGTTTTCCAAGATAGAAACTGTAGGTCTGCTGATGCTGCTGGTTCAAAAGGAGGTAGTGTCAATTTCTCCAGCACAAAATTGAGATCCCATGCAGGTAGAGGGGGTCTCCTTGGAGGTTTAACATTTTTGATCCCTCTCAAAAATTGTCTGAGCAGAGGGTGAGAGGAGATAGGTGGATCCATATTGTATTCTGCTGAAATTGCTGAAGCATGAATCTTAATGGAGGAGTAAGACAGGCCATTGTGGAACAATTCTGCTAAGTACTCTAGAATGTGTGCTAGGTTTGCCACTGAGACATCTGTGCCCTTTGATGTGCTCCAAATGAGGAATCTTTTCCATTTAGCTGAGTATGTCTTCCTTGTGGAAGGTCTGCGAGCCTCCAGGATAATGTGCTTCACCCTCTGAGATAAAACAGTTTGGTTTGGTTTTAAGGAATTTTCCAGGCAGTTAGTTTCAATGTTTTCAAGTTTGGATGCAGGGTCTTGAAATTGTTCTGCGTTAGAAGAAGAGGCCATAGGGGAAGAGGCCATGAGTTCGCCTGAGACATGCTTCTCAGTAGCAGATACCAGTATTGCCTTGGCCAGTCCGGAGCTATTAGTATCACCTTTGGCTGTTCCTCCCTGATCTTCAGTAGGACCTTGTACATCAATGGGAGAGGTGGAAAGGCATATACTGTTACGGCATTCCAGCTGAAAGAGAGAGAGTCCACCCTCCAGGCTTGTGGGTGGTATGTCCTTGAGCAGAATTTTTTTCAGTTGGTGGTTGAGTGGGGAGGCGAACAGATCTATCTCTGGCATTCCCCATTTCTTTGTTATGAGTTTGAAGATGTCTGGATGCAGCATCCATTCGTGTGCATAACGTGGTAGTTCTGCTTAAACTGTCTGCTAGTGAATTTTCTTTTCCTGGCATGAATTTGGCCTGTAGCTGGATATTGAGATTCAGGCATAGGTTCCACAGATTTATTGCCATCCGGCATAGAGGGTAGGAATGTGTGCCTCCTTGTTTGTTTATGTACCACATGACCGTGGTGTTGTCTGTCCTTATTAACAGATGTCCTTGCTGGAGGAATGGTTTGAATGCCTCGATTGCATGCCTCACTGCCAGCATTTCCTTTTGGTTTATGTGCATGCTTAGCTGCCCTTGAGGCCATAGGCCTTGGATGCATTTGTCCTCCATGTGTGCTCCCCATCCTTGGTCTGAGGCGTCCGTGGTGATGGTCTGCCTTGTTTTTGGTTTGTTGAAAGGCAACCCTCTGTTGGACTGGCAGGCCTGAGCCCACCATAGGAATTCCTTTTGAAGGCATGGAATGATTGGTATCATGGTTTCTAGGCTGTGGCTGTGTTGAGACCATACATTCCTTGGGTACCATTGCAATTTTCTCATATGCAGCCTGGCATGTGGAATTAAGATTATGCAGGATGCCATGTAACCCAGGGCCTGCAGGACTTTCCTTGCAGTAAGCTGAGTTTGTCTTGTTAAAAACATGAAATAATCTGGAAGTTGTTTTTGTTTTTCTTCTGTGAGAAAAGCCATCTGAGTGATTGTGTCCAGATCCGCACCCAAAAAGGTTATCCTTTGGGATGGCACTAGTCTTGACTTTTGGATGTTGACTGTGTATCCCAAGGCCTGTAGCAGGAGTATGACATAGGCGAAGTCCTTTAACAATTTTTTCTTGTTGTCCGCTTGTATTAGGCAGTCATCCAGGTATGGATAAATTTGAATTCCCTGAAGTCTGCAATGTGCAATTACTGATGCCAGGCATTTAGTGAATACTCTGGGCGCAGTAGATAAGCCAAAGGGCAATGCTGAGAATTGATAATGCTCTTATCCTGCAAGAAATCTGAGGTGTCTTCTGCAATCTGGTCGGATAGGGACGTGCAGGTATGCCTCCTTGAGATCTAGAGTCACCAGCCAAGACTCCTTGCCCAGCATGGGAAGAAGTTGCTGTAGGGTCAGCATTTTGAATTTTGGCACAATGAGGTAAGTGTTGAGCGCAGACAGGTCGAGAATAGGCCTCCATTGGTTTTCTTTTCTTGGTACCAGGAATAATCTGGAGTAAAATCCTTGGCCTTGTTCTGTAGATGGTACCCTTTCTATAGCTTTCATCTGAAGTAGTTTGCTGATTTGTCTTAAAGCCTCTGCCTTCTGGTTTGGTGGAAGGTTTGGCATTCCGCCCCTTTTTGGCAAAGTGTGGAAGTAAAACCTGTATCCTTTGTCTATTGTTTGCAATGTCCATGTATCCTTTGTAATGCAATGCCAGTTTTTGGAGAATAAAGCCAGCTTTCCACCCAAGGGAGCTTCCAGTTGATCCCTGGTAGGCGGAATCAGAGTCAAGTCATTGGGTCTGTCCTGTGGTAGTGGTTGTAGCTGTGGCACTACCCCTCTGGTTGGCAGGCTGCAACTGACAGCCCCTGTAGGCACCTCTTGATTGACCCCTGCCTCTAGGGCGTTTGTTCCTGCCCCTCTGTGCTCTGGAGGTGTCTGGAAAGGACCAATTCTTTGTAGGCCAGTTTCTGCTGAACCTCGGAGGTTGGACCTGCAGGAATTCCTTTACTGTTTGCACAGATTTTGCTTTTTCTTCCACCTTCTTTAGAATCTCCTGTGCAGGGGAGCCAAATAAACTTTGTTTCTCCATTGGAGCATCGAGGAGTTTAGCCTTGACATGGTCTGGCAAAGATTGCTCCTTCAGCCAGGCATGCCTACGAATTACTGCCCCAGTCATAGCTGATCTAAATGAAGCCTCCAGTGCATCATAGCCACATTTTAAAAAATGATTACTGAAATGCTGAGAGTTGTGTACCAAATCCTTAAGGGATTTACGGTCTAAAGGTTCAGGAGAAGAAAGCTTCTTATACAGCTGATCTAACAAAAATTCTTGGTACTGTATCATATGGAATTGACAGTTTAATGCCCTGGCAGAAAGAGTAGCAGATGTATATACCTTTTTTCCCCATCTCTCTAATGCTCTAGACTCTCTTTCAGAGGGTAGGGGATTCTTGGCAGTAGCAGCTGCAACCCCTTTAGGGCCCTGAGAAATAGTTTCTGGGTCTGCAGCATGGGCTTTATACAGGTGGAAGTGAGAATCCGGGACCCTGTAATATCTGTCAGGTTTGGCGGGGGCCGGAGGAAGAGAATCAGGTGCAGTACTGACATCATTGTACACATCATCAATTACGGTCAGAACAGGAGGTATGGCTAAGGGCCTATGCTGGGGCAAATGTAAAAAGGTCCTTAATCTTTTTCTAGAATCAGAGAAATCCTGACCCTGCCATTGAAAGTGCTCCCTCATGGAGTGTAAAGTCTCCCCAAAGGAAAATTCTTCTGGTGGGGAGGCCGAAGGAATAGAATCTTCTGCATCTGAATCCTCATAAGGCGAGTAGGCCCCTTCCTGATGGTCTGACAAATCAGATCCATCCGAGGAGTAATCTGAGGAGAGAGGTTCAGAGGGATCAGTCCTGGGCCTTTTGTCTGGAGGAGGTTGGGAGGCCCTGTCTGGGTGAGGTTGGGAACCCCTAATTAAGGAAATGAGGTCCTCAGCAAGACTGAGGATCTGAGAACTGGAGGAAGGCCTCTGGGAAGTAGATTTGGCAGGCAAAGTTTTTGAAAGTTTGGCAGCTTTTGCCCTGGAGAAGGCCTTAATAGACATAGGAAGTAGATTTGGCAGGCAAAGTTTTTGAAAGTTTGGCAGCTTTTGCCCTGGAGAAGGCCTTAATAGACATAGAAGCTGGGGGCCTAGCTGCCCCACGTGCAAGAGTAGAAATGTCCAAAGGTATAGTGTCGGACAATTCTTGAGCACTAGCTTCGGTAGGGAATTCTGAGGCCGACTCGGCCGGGGCCTCTCTGGCCTCGGTGGTCGGAGGTATGGTTTCGGTAGTGGCAATAACAGAGGACTCGGTTTCAGCTGAAACAGAGACACTCGCGGTAGGCCTAGCCGTGGTTTCAGCCGAAACCACGGGCCGCGAGTGTCGGTCCTTTTCCTTGCGTTTTTTGACCGTATGCGAAGTCGGAGTCTCCGACGGCATTTTATAAGCAAAAGCGGTTCCAAAAAATTCCTCTGCAAACTCCAACCGACGTCTAAGAGTCCGTCGGTTGAAGGAGGCACAGGCTAAACAAGCTGATACGTCGTGGTCTGGGCCTAAGCAAGGAAGGCAGTAAGAATGGAAATCCTTATGAGGTATTTGTTTCCCACAAGTTAAACAATTATTTACTTTGTCTGACATCGGCTGAGGCAAGAAAGACTCCCCAATGGGGTACTTAGCTTTTTTCGAAGTCTTCGGTAGCTGAAATCTCTGGATCTGACTGACCGGCACTTGCGAACAGCTTCTGCTTCAGGCACCGCGCAGCAAGAAAGACTGAGGAAAATGGTGTCGGCTGATGCCTTTATACCCCAGAAGCTCTGATGTCGGGGAAAGTGCGACATCAGCAGAGGCCAGACCCAGACTTTGGAATCCGGCCGACCGAAGGGCTGCCTGAGGCAGGACAACCCATATGTTATGACTGCAGATGCATCCTTGAAGGACATCCATCTGATACCATAGCTCTCAAAGTTTACACAGGAGGATATTTATTTACAATTTTCCAATTACTAGCAAACGTATCTGTTGTGTATATCCATGGTTGCATGCGTGCACACACACACACACACACACACACACACACACACACACACACACACACACACACACACACACACACTAAATGGTGAGGCCAAAGATTCATTGCTTAAAATTCAGCTTATTGTATGCAAACCACATGGGGATACAGTACTGTTGCTTAGCTTAGGGTAAAACACAACACATCTGCTGGAAGCTAAGTAAAGCAGACATCTGACAGAAGGGTACAACGGAAAGTGGTGATCACTGGAATGTAGTCTGAGCAAAAACACTTCCAGCTCCATAACTTGCTGCCTCCTGTCAGAGACAGTACCTGACTACATTCAAAATGTGAATTATCGCAAGCTTTCTCAATTGAGTTCCACAGACCTATCGTCCTTGAGAGTCATGCCCGACTGTTGCAGGACTTCTCTCACACAAAATCTATCCCTGTCTTAGCTGGATGCCACCATCTCTTCTTGCCTTCTTCCCGTTTCCTCTAAAAACATATTCACCAAATCATCCTCTACTTTGCTGCACGTGAGCCTGAACCACTGTAATCTAGTCTCTTTTACCTTCTCTGCAATTGGAGCTACTTTGGTTTCTGCTCTGATGTCCTCATTTTATTCACCTGTCCCACTGTATGCATCCAGTTCATCTCCAACACACCCAGCTTCCCCAATTGCTCTGCCTTTACTGCCCGTATCTATACCATAAAGAAGTGTTAGTCACAACATGATTTAATGCACTTTTCTGCTTCTTTGGCAGTCTTCTGTCACACACTACGCCTCACACTCTGTTCCAGTTGGCTGCAACACCTTCTGATTCTAGCTTTGACCTTACCACTTGCTTTCTACTCAACTACCTCTCCCAGATTCTTGAAACAGTTAATCTGTTCTGCTATTTTCCCTTTTTCAGTTTTCAGCATCTTCTCATCTCCCCATTTGCTACCATTATAACTGCCTTATCTATACTCAGTTTCATCCCATGTGACTTCAGTCTTGCACTCATTCCCCAATCATTTGTTGTTCTTGTTCAGAGGCTGCCTGTAATGCCACATCATCTGCATACATCGGCTTTGTTATCTGTCCCCTCCAACCTGTAGTCCATCACCAGTATAAACAGCAGTGGGCACAGAGCTGAGCAGTGATGCACCCTCACTCCCACTGGGAACTTCTCTGTGAGCCCAAACACTGTTCCTACTTGAGTCATTGGGTCCTTGTACATGGACTGCACTAATTCTACCAATATTTGTGGGACTCCGAACCATCACAGGACTGCCCAAACCAGCTTTCTTGAAATCTTGCCATGTTTTCCCCAAGTCTTGACATGCCCAGTTGAACTCTTTGTTCGTTTCTAGCTTCTTCTGCACTATCTGCCTCACTGCAAGCATTGGGTCTGAAATATTCATCTCCCAGCTTACTTATGATATTCATTTACCAATCCTACTCTCCAGCACTTTCATGCAGTGTGACAGGAGTTTGACACCTCTATACTGTCCACAATTGTGAATGTACACAGTAATAAAAAATCCAGAGCATTACAAAAATGGATGTGAGATGATTTAACAATCTGGTAGCAAAATTACAATCCTTTTCATCACCCTACATACTATTTAAAGTCGAATTCTACATACAAATTACACAAATGCAAGAAATCAACCAACATCTCAATGTTCCACTGCTTGGGCTGATTGCGACTCCACATTGTTCTGTATCATGCAAATCAAGTTTTTGAGAAACTTTGGGAACTTAAGTGTCCTCGTCATGGACCACAGTGAAAACTCGACCTAACTAGGCTAATAGGAACTGATGTACAATAATTATTTAACATGATGTCACTAGGAACTGGAATGTGTCCCACTGTAGAGCATGTGTGCAGGGATCTTCATCAGGAAGCCACAGCTAAACATTCATATTCCTGACCATTGACCTCAAACAAGACAGCAGTACAGACACATACACACACATGAACATGCAAATACTCCGGTAATGCCCACATACCAGAAAATAAACTGGCCACCACAATGTATTCAGTTTAAACAAGTAGAACTGAAATAAAATAAGCCAAAATAGGTGGAAGATCCCATCCAAGAATAAACACCGACCCACATCAAAGTTGAAATAGGAAACATGAAATAAACAAATAAATAAAACTAGTACTACAAATCATTACACTAAAATCAGTACTTTAAAACATTATTCTTTAGTAAAAACCATTGCAGCAGAAGTACATTAAATACATAACTTGTAACGATTTCTTCCTCAACACGTACCCACAGTATAGGAGGGTTAATCACTGACTTATCACAGCTTTACAGTCCTCAGAAATGAAAAGTTGCACTTACCTGTAATACCCAGCAACTATCAGGTATATTTACAGTCATGCAGTCTTCTTGTTTTAGTCTTCTTTGGCAAACATGACAATTTCCAAATAGTCTCCCCAAATTGTAGCCGTATACTCAATGCTCATGTAACAAAAGATGGCCAGTATCCCTAGCATGTGGCTCAGCAGAAATATTCCTTCTTTTACATGAGAAGCAAAATAAAAAGATTGCTCTAAACACCAACAGCTTTTCACTCGGACTGTGCAACTTCAGGGTATCCTCTCGCATAAAGCATTTTTGCTAGTTTTGTTGCTTCCAAACTAAGTGTCATCTTCTGATATCATTTTAGCCAGGACGACAAATTGTCCTTTTACCACACCTGTTTTGACATGCTAGGGGTGACAACTAGTATAATGTAATAGTGGATTTGAATAATGTAGTTTACAATAAATGCTGGTAGTTATTTTTAACTACCAAAATTCTCTATTGCTATTTTTATTGAAATGTATCTGTATTGCTATTTTAATGCACTGCATATCTTTAGAGCTTTTCTCCCCAGGCCTCCGCTGAAAAAGGGCAATAGCTCAGCCGGACACTCCCAGTCAACAAATGTAAAAATAAATAAAATTTTCTTATGGGAATGATCTTTGGACACTAATACATCCAAATAACTTATTTTTTCATCATTGTAAGAGTAAGTAAATCTTGAAAAAGACATAGTGGAGTTAAACTAGCTAATCAAGTTCACAATTCATTTGCCCTGTCTCCCATGCTCTAAATATATCTGTGGGAGAATCTAATATAAAATGTTTCATCCCATTGTAACATCATTATGTTGGCATACAATGGGGCACATGTGGCTCCCATAGCCACACTTCTTTTTTGCTGAAAGTATTGCCCTTCTATGTAAATAAAGCCAAACTCCAAAACCAACTCCATTAATAACACCAGCAAATTGATTTAATCATTAGACAGCTTCCCTGAATCAACCAAAAATTCCCTAGACCCTGCTTGTGTGGTATCACATTAAATATGTTTACCACATCAATTGTTATAAACCACAAGTTTTCAGAACAGTCAACTCTTTGTAATTTATACAAAAAGTCCCAAGAGTCCTTACATAGATAACTAGCCAAACATTTTTTTAGCTTAAAATCTATAAATTTTGCCAAAGCATGAATTTTTGATGCACTCGCATTAACAATGGGTCTCATTGGGGGGTCCTTTAAGTACTTATGTAATTTCGGGAAAACAAAAATAGATGGTACGACAGAGTGTTTAACTTGTAAGTAATCTAACACCTCTCTATTTGCCCTTGGTCGAACATATCCCAAAGAAAAAAATCAATCATTCTGTATGTTATGTGAATATAATTCAAAGTAGTTTCTTCATACATGTCGTCATTATTCAAAAAATAATAAATAAATAAATAAATAAATAAATAAAAACATTTTACTGATGTAATATTCTCTCTGCACGACCACTGCCCCCCCCCCCCCCACCCCCCGAACCTTTGTCTGGTTTCATTACTCTTTTGTCATGACATAATTGCTTAAGTAATTCGAATTCAGAGTGGTCCAGGTTAAAGTTACATTAATTTCCTCTATTCTTAATAAAGTCTCTAATTTCAATATTGCACATCTTTTCAAACAAAATAAATGGTTGTACAAAGGGTGGATTAAAAATACTACTCCTTCGTATAATATTAAATCCATGATCAAAACACACATTACTGAACAACAATCTCAGGTTAAGTTTCCTAACCATTTTAGATCAAGAATCAATTTCAACATTAGTGGGGCATGTGGGAGCAAAAGTATATCCCCTACTCAAAAGTTCGGCACTCAGTTCCATAAATTTTGTCAGTGTAATTATATAAATTAAAGTCACCTGCTAAATTTAAAACAATCACTGGCAAGTCACCTAGGTCAAAGGCATCTTCTAATTCATTCTCCGGTCATTTTATCTCCTTTGATACCGCTGGTTCCCCTGGTAGTTGCGAGGCTGTGGGGGGTCCCGAACATATGGGACTCTGATCCAACACTCGGATCCAACTTGGCCACCATTTCAGCTCATGGAAGCCTACAAACTCTTGAGCTCCTCCCCACCCACAATGCCCTTGTCCCCATTCCCCTCAAATAATCCAAATAGCTTGATACACATGAAGAAGAAATAGGAAACCATACAAACTGGCATCACTGGAGTTCAAAACCTTAGGAACATGATGTGTTAAATGTGTCCTCCTATAGATGCTTTTTCCTATAGGAGAGAAGGTAGGTGGGTGGAGAGTTGAGGATGAATGAAAATGGACAACACAGATGTAACATTATGGAAAAAACATAACTTCTTTATCTGATGTTGTCAATTTTCATTCATCCTCAACATATGGGACACAGTCGCCAGCTACCCGAGCTCTGAGTGGACCCTAAGGAAGGACGTTCCTAAGAATGGCCGAAACCAAAAGCCACTCTTCCCCTTGAGACCAGATCCAATTTATAGTAACTGACAAAGGAAGTAGCAGCTGCACAAATACCATTCCATGGAAGCTCTAGATAAGAATACAGTAGAAGTTACCATGGATCTAGTAGAATGAGCCTTGACCTGTTTTTGTATAGAAATTAAATACATTCAGATATCCATCTGCCTATATATACTTTAGTGATATCTTTCCCCAACTTATGGTGTGCAAAGGAAATAAAACAGTTGGTCTGATTTCCTTAGCTCTCTCTCTCTCTTCCTCAGATTCTGACAAATATGGATGGATACTTTACTATGGTTTTGCCTGCCAGTCTGGTTGATATGGTCATCCTGAGACAGTGTACCAATTGCCTCATGTACATGGACAACCCTTTACTACTACCACCTAGGAACACAATTTGTGAGATGCAATAACGTTAAGTACTAGAGTTTATGCTCTCTCCTTCACAAGCTGAGGTCCTCAACAAAAACATACCACAACAAAACAGAACTCTGAGGCAAAAACACACAAACTCCACTGCCCTACCCACCACACAACACACAGTCCACATACCTGTGTCTCACAGTCACTAAGGCCTAAACATAAACCCAACAAATTAGTCATAGAGACTCCATTGTGAGAGTTGTTTGTTAGGTGTCAGCATCCAACCTATCACCCGTGCACTCAAGTCTCTCAACGGGTACTGTTACGAGTCATAGTCCACGTTGGCGTGAATGACTCAAGACGTACCTTCCTAGATTATATGAAGAGAGACATGCTCGAGCTCACTGACTGTGTGTCCTAGGTAGGTATGTCCCTAGCCTTAAGCAGCATTTTACCGTCACCCAGAATGATAAAGTCAGTCATTTTCTATTTGTATTAAAGTAACAACTGGCTTAGTTTCTGGTGTCACTCAAAGGGATCCAGTATCTGACAGCCTGGGAAGACATGATTGACAGACCACGACGCTTTGCCAGAGATGGCCTCCATCTGTCTCCCTTGGGCTTCGAGCTTCTGGCAAGCTCTTGCCTCCTCCATAGTGCCTTTTTATGCAAGGCCACAAGGTCAAAACTACCAACATGAAAATGCCATCAAAATGCAAATTAAATATCATGCTGCTAAATGCTAGGAGTCTAAACATGAAACTGCACTTACTGCAAGCATTCTCAACCCTGGAAGATGCTGACAGTTTTGCAGTCACAGAAACCCGGTTCAAAGCTGCAGAGAGCACCACAGCCATACCAGGTTACTCATCCTATCATACATTTAGACCCCAAATTGTGGGCAGCAAAGCAAAAGGAGATGGAGTTGCAATATATATTAAAGACATACACACCTCCAGGCTGGTCAAACAGTATGACACGCAGGAGACACTCCAGGTATAGTTAACCATTGACAAGGCTCCTTTTCAAATCATAGCTAGCTATAGGCCCCCAAATTTGACTCAATATGCCCACTCCACCTGCATGGACCTCTTTGAATCTATGAAGATTCAACCCTTTACCCTGATCCTGGACAACTTTAACTATGTAACCATAGGCTGAAAGAATTACTCATGCCAAAACACAAATGCCCAGAGATTCCTTGATTTCATCAATGCAAATGCCTTGGACCAACTGGTCGACATCCTCACAAGAGGTGATAACATCTCGGACTTGGTATTAACCAACATGAGTAACCACTACAGCATTCCTACAGTGTCATCCTCCCTGGTAAGATCCAACTACAAAGTGGTCACTTTTTGAAGTCACCATCTCCCCTGACCCTCCCCAGCTAGGGACAAACAAAAAAACTTCTCCAAAGCTGGCTACAACTTCCAGAGGGACGGTAAAAGCAGCTTCACAGCCTCCTCCCCCGCCACAGAAACTGGCACATATGTCCAAACCTACACCAAAGTGCTATATGAGCATTTATACAGCTGCATAGAATCAGGAATACCCGACAGGACAAAATTCTTCTCCTCAAGGAAGAGTAAACCTGCCTGGTGGACATCTGCAATAAATAAACCCTATAATAAATGGAAAAAACTGCTGTCAGGGACCAAAAAGGCGCAGGTGCCTAACTGGAAGAAATCTCTCCTTAGTCTGAACAAGCAAATAAGAGCACTAGTGAAATCCTCCAAAGCAAACTTCGAGCCAAACTGGCCACATCTACTAAAAAAAAATCATAAGGCCTTCTTCACATATGTCCGCAATCTCAAAGAAAGCACCCAGATTTGCTCAGAACTGGTGATCAAGGACACCACATACACAAATGCCATAGACATAGCCAACCTGATGGCAGACCAGTTCAATGAAAACTTCACCTCTCTGTTCCCCCACCAGTAAATCAAGACATTCCCAGCACCTGCCTCTCTCCCCTTATCTCTAAGGAGTAAGTCATCACTGCCCCCTCAAAGGCAATAAATACAGCCTCCATGGGACCCGATAACATCCCAGGCTGCATCCTAGATGAACTCAGGCAGGAACGTGCAGCACCATTAGATATCCTATTCAGCCAAAGCCAGAGTACCGGCTTCAGTCCATTTGAGTCAGCCACGGTCATCCCTTTGCACAAAGGTGGAGTATCCACCGATCCAGGAAATTATGGACCCATCAGCCTAACTAGCCTGATCTGCAAGGCCATGGAATGGATTACTATGGACCTCATTAACAAGGACATTAGCAACCTCCAAACACTCGATCCGACACAGCTTGGTTTTGCCAAGTGGAGGTCATGTCTTAAATCTGGTTGATTTTGAGAAAGTCACCAAAGCCATGGATGAGGTGAAGACTGTGCACACTGCCTACCTTGACCTGGCCAAAACCTTCAATACTAATTACCACTCGGGTATAACAGATAACCTCTCTCAACTAGGCATCAATATGTATGTTACCAGATGGGTAGCAAACTGGCTCACTGACAGAACACACCTAGTCAAAATAGGGGAAACCACCTCGAGCAGTAGACCTATAATGAGCGGTGTATCCCAGGGATAGGTCTTGGGGCCTCTCTGTTGGTTAGGATATACTTTTCTTAGGTGCAGGCCAAAACCAGTGGGCTATGGCTGACCAAGTTTGCAGATGACCGCAAGCTGGGTGCTGTCATCAATTACCCTAGTGATGTGGATGTCCTCCAAGAGAGTCTCACCCAAACAAATGACTAGTGCCAGAAACATGGCCTCAAACTGAATGCCAAAAAATGCAACATCATCCCTGACGTCCCCACAAATTATCACATTAATAACAAGGTCTTAAGCACGCAATCAATCATGAGGGACTTGGGCACCCAGGTTGATAGCAAACTGATTTCTGATCATATTGCCTCCACTGTATGGAAAGCTTTCTACATGGCCCACTTCATTAGTAAGGGTATCTCATCCAGGGACAAGGAGGTCATAACATCCCTGTATTCTTCCCTTATAAGACCCATTATTGAGTACAATGCCCCTTTTGGCATGCACCTCACAAAGCACATGCAGCAGCTGGACAATCCATAGTGGTTCCTCACCAGGAGAATCCAGGGCCTCAAATATCTACCCTACACAGCTAGATTAAAAGTCCTGTCCCTCTACTCAATCTCATACAGACTCCTCAGAGGTGACCTCTGTCTGACGTTCAAACAAATCTCAGACCCTGCCTTGATGAGACTGCTGCAAATCTGCAAGTCAAGCTCCACTGGAGTAACCCATACATGTGACCTCAACCTGGTCAGTGATATCAATAAGACTTGTTGGCGAGACAGATTTGTGTCCCAGAGATTCTTCTTCTGTGGAATGAACTCCCTCTCCACATCAAGCACAGTACCTCATTAACCCTTTTTAAGTGCAACCTGGATAACTGGAGAGAGAACAGAAAATACACCCTTGGGATTCCACCCGTCTCCTTGCTGGACAGAGGCACTGGGTGCTGACTTGTAGGACCATGGGCTAAATTCTTGGTTAGGCTTGTAAGGGCCTCAGGGCCAATAGCCTAATAACTTCCTATGATCCTATAAATCTTTTGTATAGTGTAAGCAAAAACGTAACTGCTTGTGCACATCAAGTGAATGCAACAAGTATTCTCCACTGTTACTGAAATTTGGAAAGAATACAGGAAGGTTAATGGTCTGGTTAATACTAGATTCTGACACCACCTTCAGTAGAAAGGAAGCATTGGTATGTAAGGTAACCCTATCCTTATGAAAGACTAAGTAAAGAGGTTTCAAGGATAAAGCTTGAAGTTCTGATATTCGTCTGACCAAAGTTATGGCAACCACATCTGGCTGCAGGTTCAAAAGGAGCCTGAGTCATGGCTTGTAGCACTAGACTTGGATCCCATGGGGAAATAGGGTCTGAGCAAAACAGTACCCTTGAAAAATACTTTACAAATTTTTGAGGAAGGCAAAGAAGAATTTTTGACTCCCACATGGAAATTTGAAATTACTGCTAGCTGAACTTTAATCATAGAAGAACTTGCTCCTTCATTAAACAACCCAGCTAGAGAATCAATGACTGCATGTACAGGAGCTGCAAAGGGATCTAAGTGATTCTGCTCCACCCAATAAACAAACTGCTTTAATTTGCTTTTGCACAATTTTCTGGTGGATGGTTTATGGGACGATAATAAAATGAAACAGGCAAGGGAAGAAAGCGTAGGTTGCCTGGCCATTAATGGAATTGGAGAAACCATGCAGTCAGTCTGAGGTTTGAAATGTCTGGGTGAATCAGTCCTGTTGGATGAGGCAGAAGGTCTGGAGTCAGACTCCAGGGTGGGGACAAAAGAGGAGGCCTAGAATAGGAAAACCACACTTGTCAAGGCCTGTAAGGTGCAATGAGAATGACTCTGCTCTTCAATCTGGCTGCTTTCTCTAGAAATTTGGGGACCAAGGGAGTTGGTTGATAGGCGTGTAACAAGCCGGGGGGGGGGGGGGCAATCGTGCAGAACAGCATCCCCTCAGTGACTCCCCATCAGGGAGGGACTAGGGCAAAGAACTGCTGTACTTGTTTAGGGAAGATGCAAAGAGATAGTAGCAAGACTGACCCTATTGATGGAACATCATCTCCGCCACCTTGTGATAGAGGGATCACTCATGTGGTAACAGGATGGACCTGCTGAGTTTGATGGCACTTAAGCTTAGGAAGTATGAATGGTCGACTTTGTTGAGGCCGACAAGACAGTGTCTACCATGAGAGGTAACTCTTGCATATTGGGTCACTCTTATCTTTGCAGACATAGGGTGACTGAAAAAAAGACCATCGGACTTGTAGCATCCATTGTAAAAGTCTCATGTGATACCTTGCCAGGGGCACTAGGGTTATGGTTGCAGCCATCGAACCTAGAGCCAACAGATTATTTCTGGCTGAAATCTTTGTACTGCTGATGATCCATTTGACTGTTTCCGATGGTCTGTACTCGTCAGAATGAAAGGGATGCAACCACTGATTGCGTGCCGAAGATCATGCCTATGAATTCAAGCTTCTGGATGGGCTGCAAGCACGATCTGTTGTGATTTATGAGGATTCCAAGAATTAAGCAAGTTCTTAGTACCTGGTCTCTTGCTTGTACCACTTGATGCCTGGTTTGGTCAGTGATGAGCCAGTCGTCAAAATATGGGAACACCCAGATTCCCCGCATGCCTCCCCTGGGGGATGTGGTGAGACCAAAGGGCAGTGCTATAAATCGATAGTGACTGGCTCTTACTTGGAAGTGTAGGAATCAACTGGACCATCTAGTTCATCTTTATGTGACAGTAATCATCCAGGAGGTCTACAGAGCACATCCAGTCATCCTTTCCCAGAAACAGTAGGCTGGACTGTTCTGTAACCATCCAGAACTTGGTGTGCATGACCAACTTTAGTGCAGTGAGAGCCAAAACTGGCCTCCAGTCCCCTATCTTCTTTGAAACCAAGAACCTTGAGTAAGTTCTGGATCCTATTTGGTCTGGTGGGACCTCTTGGATGAGACTTTTGTAAGCAACTGCTGAATTTAATGAGTTGCTGGCTCCCTCTGACTGGGTGGAACATTGGGCAGCTTTATCATCTGTGTGGGCAGAAGAAAAAAGGTATGGTATATCTTCTGGTAATAATCCTCTGCAACCAAGTGTCTTTTGTTACGTTTAGCCAGGCCATTTGGTGGAGGGAAAGTCGACCCCCGACTGCCTCCAGAGAAAGACAATCAGGCCTTCTTTCAGAAGCGCTGATAGGGGCTGTCAAAGAAAGTATATCTGGACAGTGTATTCTGCAGGTCTCCTCTGCCATGAGGGTGTCTTCTGCCATTATCATTCCCCCCCTCTGCCAATGGGAGAACCAGTTCCACATGTGTCTTGGAATGGACCTTGAGATTTCTCAAACCACATGTTATGACCTCCCCGCTGATTCCTTGAAAAGATTTGTTGGGGGGGGGGGGTCAAAAAATGCACTCCAAAGGCAGATAAGGTCCTTCCATCTTTCTCACACCAGGAAATTATTTCTTTCACAGTGGGTCTAAAAGCAAAGATTCATAAAATGGAGTGCTGACTAAAGCACCGCATAGACGCATCCAGGCATACCTCCTAATGGATATGCCAGCACCTGCTGTCCATGAGGTACCATCTTGTTGCACTGGAGATGAGCCGCCTGGATGAATTCATAATCAACTGTAAGGTAGTCAACTGAGTGGACACAGATGCTTGGGCTCCTTGAGTAATGGTCCTTGCTATCGAGTTGGAAAGTTCATGGAGAAGACCCTTTGCAATCTCGTGAAGTGGGCTAGATAACTCAGCAAATGTAGGGCAAAAGACACTGAGGCATACGCTCGCTTTCTAAATCTGTCCATCACCCTGGACTCCCTATGGAGGGGATAAACTCTCTTCAGCGAGTTCCTTTTTGGTGGCTCTCACCACAAACATGACATCAACTGGTACGCCCTTACTCCAATACTGCCTTTCTACTGGAGGTGCCGAGTCAGGTTCCTTCCAAGCCTTTCAACAAATTAAATCCACCAATTCTTCAGCTGGCAGGGCTACCCACGAGGTAGACGGGCCAGTCCTAAAAGCTTCCAGATATACTGACTCTTCAGGAGATGAGTTGTTGACAGACCAGCCACCCTTTTGTTTTAGGAGTTCAAGAAGGTCCCTCTCTCATTGGGTGGTGATTTGGGAGACCCTTTCCCTCAAAGTCAGTATCCATGGTGAGAAGCTCTTGGGGCGAGTCCAGGTGTTTCCTTACACCATCTCTACCTAGGGAGCTCCTCGGTGGGATGGTCCAGGGAAGCATCGGAAGAGGTAAGAATCCCAGACTGGGTAGACTGGAAGCTCTGGACCGGCTGTTCCAGTGCCACAGAGTGTTGAGGATCATGTGACAAAGTCAGTTGGGTGGTCAAGGGTGGAGCCGAGAGGGAAGGACCCACCCAATCCATAGGTACAGAAAAGACCCTCTTCACCTCCTCAAAAAGCTATTCTTTCCAGGGAAGAGGAGACCAATGGAGCAGAGTGAGGAAGTCTCTGGTCCACCAGCATCTCCCTCCCTGCAGGCTGTACACCCAAGGAGCAAGGGAACCTCATTGCATCCGATGTGGAATCCTCCGCTCAGAGCTGTCCGGATCTGAAAAGGTCAGAGCCGACGAACTCAAAGTCATTGTCAGATCTGAAGAGACCAGCTCCTTTGGATCAGACAGACACAGATGGACTCATAGTACTCTAATCCAATAAATCTGATCCCACACATTGAGTCAGAGGAGGGGTAGACAGTGATGGAAGTCCCTGATCCGATGGGGTAGAAACTATAAGGGTACCCTTCTGAAGTTGTACTGTGACCAGTTCCCCACCATCCTTTCCACATCTGTCTCGGTGAGACTTTTGGAAGAGCGAGATGACACAATAGATGAGGGCTTACAGTGCCTCTCTAGAAAAGGAGAGGACACCCTAGATGGTACTGGATCCAATGACAGCGAATAGACAGTCTGAGGGAAGGGTTTTAGATCTTAGGACTTCTAATCAGAAACAGTCTTCATCCTGGGATCTGGGGATACCAATTTCATTGGATCCGAAGATTTATGAGGCATTGGTGAAGTCGGATCCAACCCCGCACTTTCCTCTTGAGTTCTAAAGAGGATGGAGCCTCAGCTGACCTGGACCTCTTCGTTTAGTCCCTTGGCTTTGAGGAAGTTGACAGTTAGATCCTAGAGATAGCTTCAGAGAAGGTGGAGGGTAACATCCCCTTTTAAAATCAACTTATTTTTCCTTTCTGTGAGACCTGTAAAAATAAGTGAGAAACGGTGAGCCTGTCCTTGGTGAAATACAGCCCCCCTTGGAAGAAAGGTACAAATAAAGCTAGGAAATACTCCTATTGCGCAGCTTTGGGAAGAAGCTGTTTGGCTAGCATAAGTGCACTGAGTGGAATCTCAAGTCCTTAATGAATCAGTGGCTGTCGTGGGTGTCCTGACCTCAGTAGGTCCTTTTGGTAAGAAAATAAGATAATGGGACAGGACACCTGAATTGTCAAGTTGTTACCTGGAAAAACAAACCAGTTCAGAAATAACACAAAATACACAGATAAAGCAATCATGGAGGTGATGATAGACTGGATGTCCGTGAAGCCTTTGTCTCTCTCTCTCTCTCTCTCTCTCTCTTTTAAGCCCAGAAGTAAATAAGTTCAGCAACCTTTGCTGAGCTTCATTTGCCTCTTTAAGGAAATCAGAATTACTTATTTATTGTATGCTTAGTAAATATTATCCAAATAATCAAAGCCTCTGGAGATTCGTGTCCGTACCTTGAACTGCTGAGGGCATGGGTGCCCAGAAAACTGTCATCCAAGGATCAAGTACCAGGATATGGAATGCCTGTATAAAGACTTCCAGTCCTCCGATACCACTAATAAAACAGTGTGAAAATTGTTTTGAACATTTCTATAGCACAGGGGGACAGAACCCGGACTATGACCCAGACAACCTGAGCCTGATTAGCAGCTCTGAAAGCTAAAAAAGTCAGAGAAGGGTGGGCAAAAGTCATGCAACTTATGTTGGTGTTCTTGTCCAGTTGTGGTGGCTCCTCCCTCTACGAGGACCTGGTGCTGCAGGGCAGTACCATAGGCCCCTCACCCAAGAACATACCCGAATGGGGAAGGATGCGAGTTGGTCCTCCAAAGCCAGTGTGACAACCTTTACAGAGATACACCTCTGAATAAAGGACAAAGGCAGTCCCTCTGCAGTGACACGGAAGCCCACATTACTACGAACGGATAGATTTAGGCCCCTTTGATAAAAAAGCCTCTAATGCCTGCCAGGATGATGATTCCATGATCAGCTGCCACCTCACAGAAAACAAATGCGCTGGAACAGCTCTTGACCTGTGAGATAAGAAACAGCCAGTAGATCATGCGGAGTGGATGGTCAGCAAGCAGCAGGGCAAAAAAAAAAAACACTTTGCACAAGCAGTGTTGGTGCTCACTCACTGGCCCCTCTTAAGGTGCCCAGCAAATGGTATTGGAGATGGCAGATACTACCTCTTCCAGGCTGATAGAACAATCACAAGAGGTCACTATAGCTAAGGAAGTAGCTGCTACTTGCTCTGTAACCTGTTATGTCAGCAAGTTATCTAGACAGTAGGGGTACCAGGGTGGACATCAGTCTGCAGAATGATGGACTGAAACAAAACGCAAAGAGCCAGAAATTGAGCACACTAACCTAGATGTTTACGTAAGGGTCCCTTGGTTACCAGTACCCATCTCTGTGGTAACTTTTACATCTCCAACTTTAACGTAAAAACATTTCTGTGGGCTACCAGCTCCCCATGTGTCTCCTTTTTTAGATTTAAAAACTTCCTTTTTCTGAAAAAGCAGAATTTAGAAATAGCCTTCTCTACTAGGGGTTAAAGGAGAAGGGACATACCACTACTTAAAAGATTCATTGAAGGGACTAATGAAGAATTCTTATAAAATGCTGAACCTTATAATAAACAAATACATTCTGATTTCCACATACCCAATTTTCCTATACAAAGTTCTACAAACAGAAATAAGGGAAAATTCATTTCTGCCTCTAGGTATTTTATGAACTATAACCCACTCAAAACTCATGTGGATGAATGACAAATTCGGCCAGTTTGTGCAAACAGGAATTTAACTTATGGAAAATACTTTCTGTGACACTTAAACATAACCTGAAACCTTAACACAGTGCTACATGTAAAATGGAACATTACAAACACCAACAGATAAGGAGGAGTAACTCAACTGCTCTGTGAGTGGATGCACACAGAGGGGTTCCACACACCCTAACCACATATTACATATTAAAGGTTATACAGTCTTGAAATATTTCATTCTGACCTCTGCACAATGTAATAGCCTCCATGGAGCCTCCAGCCTGTTGCCATTGCAACATTTACAAATGACAGCCTTCGAGAGGGCATGCTACCTTAAGGCTTTTATCTTGTTAGGCAGCAGGTATATAAAACAGATGTTAGCTGCAGAAGCTTTTCCATCAGTCTGAAATTGAAGCAGTTTCTTTCCATCTCACTCATTTTTTGAAAACCTGAATGGAACTTTTCTTCTAGTTTGCAAGGTATTATACTAGTATCCATGACTTGTAAACAGTGAAACAATGGACCCGTTTCACAATTCCTTACGTTTCCTGGAAAGGACCCTTCAAATTTGTTACACTTAGAACTTCCAGGCTACCTTACAAAATGCTCTTACATCTAAGTTTAGAGTCTATGTATGAAACACTACTACACAATGAATACAGATAGAAAACTACACATTATTAAAGGAAGCATAAATGCCGTACTCTCTAATGTAAATACACAACATATTGCAGTTACGTGTATTCTTTCTATAAAATAACACTGAAAAGTGATGGGTTTAGATATTATTAAACCATGCTGCTGATTTTTAAATATCCCTGAACATTTTAAAATAGTTTCATCATTTTAAGTCGAACTGAGTTGCCTTCATTATTGTCCAGACATGCTCATTCTTCATTTTTACATACTGACACAGACTGTTTTGCATCAATAATATGATTCCAGGGCAGTATGATAAATAAAACTAGTAGCTGCTGTTAAAACCAAGGACTAAAACTAAATTCCAAGATGTGCATAATCGTATCCTTCTATCCCATTGACTACACACCCTTGAAAACTGAACACATAGTTAAGATCTGGGGACATATCGACAACTGTCCTGTGACCACCATGTATCTACTGTTGTAAGGAAGTCCTGTTTCTTTGATCAGTTTACATCTAAATCCAGATGCAGGAATGTAACTGTTCCTCTGTATTAAGTACTCATTAGGCGGATCATCAAGTATAATGTCACACTCAGTATTGTACCTGCCCAAACACTTGTCTCAGCTGGAATGACCACAATGCTTTCTCACTAAAAAAAAAAAAAAAAATCAAGGCTTAAACTGGAAAAACTATACAGACTGCCTCAAAGCCATGTCTTTCTCACTATTGTACAGGCTACTGAGAGGTCCTTGCATAGAGTCTTCAACTAACCCTGTTACGTCAGACCTATTACACATTCGCAAGTCCCAGAGTATCAAACACAGTCAATGTATATTTATCTCTTCTGCAAAATAAACAGAACATGTTGGAGAGACAGGTTTGTATCACACAGAATACCACTTTTACGGCACAATCTTCCACTCCACAGGAAGCAAATTACCTCTCTTACTTTACTCAAATGCAATCTGGATGAGTGGATGGGTAAAAACAAAGTCACCCCAAGTTTAGCACCCAAGTCCCTCATGATAGAGGAAAGTTGCAAATGTCCTCATGTATGTTTGTCAGGCCTATCTCTGGGTTATTCATATGCAAAACAAACTAAAAGGTACTATGAGAACCTAAGGATAAGCTTCTTAAATCTACAAAGATCAATAGCTTAGTAAGTACCTATAAAACTAATCTAAAACAGAACTATTTTCAACATTAAGAATAATTTTAGACATCGTAAAGAAATAAATTACTGGTTAGGAGCCTACAGATGGACTCCTTAAAGCTAGATTTCTTATCAAAACTTGAGATATAGATGCCATAAAACAAAAAGACAATAAAATAAATGCAATTTCCAACAGTGCAAACACCCACTCTTTTTTGTCTCAGTTTCTTCAAACATTGGCAGATACACAAGTTCATACATATGCACAATAAGTTACAGTATTAACAATCCTGCTAGTCAGATGAGCTGTCATATAAATAGGCTGTCAATGCAGGAGTATTTAATCTTACCAGGATGCTGTGACCAACAGCTTAGAGTTCGGGCTGAACTGACAGAAGGATATAGGACGATCATCGCCTATCTGACTGCAGAAATTATTCAATGACTGGAAGAAAAAAACATAAATAAATGGAGAATTTCAAAAGGAAATGCATTACCAAAGGCATAGCAGAAAAGTAACTGATAATCGTCAATAAATGATTCCCTGAAAACCATTTGGTAGAAAATGAGTAGCTTAAGAACGTTTCAGCAACCCTCCAAATGTACGCTCTCTATGTTGCAGCACTTCTCTTACCTCACACTTATCTGCAACTCAGAATTCACCAAGCCGTTGAGAAAATATATAACAAAAGCAAGGCAAATTCCAGTAAGGCACTACTCAAGCTAGTCTGTCTCAATCTATCGGTTAACAAGAACGAGTTGTACTAGAACTCTCACAGTAACAATACACATTCGACTTCAAAGAATGCTGCTGCAGGACCCATCATTATCCTCAGGAATTAACTGCAAGTAGATGCCTGCTCTTCCAGCCTGAATTCTAGACTTTTATACAACATCTGAACAGTGCTCATCTCCTCTCTTTTCTTCTGTAGAAAAGGAAAAGCAACCTGCACCACTCCAAGTTCTTTTTATACGAGAAAAGGCAACAGCAAGTGTACTATACATTATAAATGGCTCCCTATTGAAATGTCGGCATTCGCAATGCTGAGTGCTGGCAGACCAAAAAAAAGATATTGAATAGTGAATCTCTAATATCACTCTTCTTCATTAAACTTATTTTATGCAGAGGGGCAAACGCTCCTGCTCTCCCTAGATGTGGAGGTAACCCCCCCAACATGCGTGAACTTATACATACCAACCCCTGAGATCTCCATACCCAAGAGAAAGAGGAATTTTTTTGGGAAATGGACATCTTGGACATGGTTTACGTAAGTCTGGTTTTCCAGCCATTCAGCCTCCATGTTTCAGGGCTCATTCTGTCGAATTCCAACATCTCACATGGTTACCATTACAAATACATATTGTGGTACAATGACAGTCAGGGAAACACACTGCTGACTGCAAAAGAGGGAGTATCAAACGCAGGTAGGCAGGCTGATCTCCATAGCAATTAATAGGGAAAAGGTACCTCTAGAGCTATAGTAGGGTTACTGCCCACTGAAGAAAGAACAGCTGTGCAACAACTTACCATAACAGTTGACGACCTACTGATCACTGCTACAGTATTCCAAACTGTTGATTTATCTTGGCAAATAACCTGGACATCCAACCGGGGTACCACAGTCAAAACATTCCATAAAACCATATGTCTGACGTATGACCTAAACCCCCAGGCATAACAGTACATAAACAGATGTATGAACATAAATTCTCAAACTAACGTCAAGCCAGTTAGCCTGAAGAGGCCTGAGAAGCCAAATAAAATGGTTAGCTAAGAGGGGAGAAGCAGAAAGAGAGGTCCCCCTTTGTCCATAAGGAAAGAAAAGAACAGTTACAGGGGGAAGGCTCAGTGGGGAAAAAGTACTGCAACAGATCAGAATCCTATCATCCACATCATCAAGTTGAGGTACAACAGGTTTAGGTCAAGTAATGAGCCCATCTGTTGTGTGAGCAAGTCCACTCTGGCAGGGAGCTTGGTGATGGCTTTTGGCTAGATGAAAGAGGAGACGGAACTGATGCTACCTTGACCAAAAGGAGTCACCAACAGGATCTTTGGGCATGGTCTTTGAACCTTTATTAAGAGAAGGACATTGTGTCCATTTTCCAAGCTTGAGGATAGTAGGAACTAGTAACAAATAGAGGAAGTTGGTTGTTGCTTTTGAAGACAAATAGATATATTTGTGAAATGCCCCATTTGTGGACAATGTTTAGAAAGAATTATGGGAATCTTCTCTTGACCTGCTTAGAAGGTCTACAAGGGTATTCTTCTATGAAGGAATGTAAACTGCTTGAAGATAAATGTTTAATGTTGTGGCCTGCACCCATGTCAAAAGAGCCAGTCTGCCCAGCTGGCAATATCTGGTGCCCCCCCACCCCTTCATTATGTTCCATATGGCCACTATGTTGTTGGTGAACACTCTTAAGGTCTGTGGGGCCTGTATAAATGCCATCATCTCCTTCAGACTGATGTGTTCCGATCTTAGATTTGCTGGCCATTGTCCCTGGAATCTTAGATTGCCTGTCCATGCCCCCATTGCATCGTCTGGTGCATCTGTGTGCAATTCCTGTCTCAGTTTGAAAGTTAGGACTCAGTTGAGCTTTATCTGTGACACCCACCACAAGGAATCCTTTCTTCAGGCAAGGCAGGAGAGGGATCTGGATGTGCACAGGATGGGACTGTTCGAAGCAAGCAGATTTTACGTACCACTGGATCCTCCTCATAAGGAGTCTGGTGAAGGGAACCATAGGAATGGTTGCTGCCATGAAAAATGGAGATAGAAGAAATAAAAGAAAGAATAAGAAGTTTAAAGGTACAGGATATGAAATGGGATGAAGTAACAGCCAGAGACATTAAAACAAAATGAAGAAAATCCTCTAACTGGAAAACCCCAGCCCAGATGCAGTACCTAACTTCTGGTTAAAAGTATTAACATCTTTGCATGAAGATTTAGCCATGGGTAAGAACTATTTATACAAGTACCCCGAACAGGCACCAACCTGGCTAACAACAAGAAAAAATAATGCTCCTACTTAAAATTGAACTTGCAAGCTACCATAAAAACTATATATCAATAACTTTCCTTCCAACGACATATAAATTATACATTGGAATTTATGCTGACAGAGTTTATAGTTGTTTAGAAAAAAACTCAGTTATGGCAATAGAACAAAAGGGCAATAAGAGAGTCATCTGGAGCAAATTATAATTTGTTGTTAAATAAAGTCATAGTGGAAAACTGTAAAAAGGGGAAGTATGGCATGGATACACTACATAAAAGCATTTGATAGTATCTGACATTCATGGAAAAAGAGTGTTTAAAATGTATAATATACACCCTGCACTGGTAAATTACAACCATGTAACAGTGACAAATCACTATGTGGTTATGCCATGATAAAGGATAAATTATTATTCCAGGGATAAAAATCCAAAGGGAGACATTCCAGGGTGACTATCACTGTTGCTCTTTTGCCTTGCCCCTAACCTTTAAGCTGTCTACTTAACAGATTAGGTCATGGCTATAATTTGGATCCCAGAAAGCAACAAAGTGAAAAGACTTCTCATATTCTGTCAGTGATTTAAAACCGTATAGCTCATCAGATGAGGAACTGAAAGCACAACTACAAGTAGTCAAAACTTCTTCAGATTACTATGGACTACACTAGTGGTTGCTAGGAAGTGCATCACTAGAAAGTGGAAATCCATCTCTGAACCATCCTTCAAAGAATTTTTAAGACTATTGAATGAAACAACAACGATGGAAGTCTAAGTCAATGAACTAAGGATTACTCCAAAAACATGGACCAACAACCCATGGATTATCCCTTTATTGAGACATTAAAAATGAACCCAGACTCTACTTAAAGGAAGAAAATAGAGGTAGAAAAATATTTGTTTAAATATCACACAAAATTGACTCAGATTGGTTCATTTTATAATCTAACTTCAGGCCAAATGTAAATAATGTATATAGTTTGTTAATCTGTTTGAATTATTAAATTACTCAATTGATATTTATCTATTATATTTTGAAGAAAATCAATAAAAACTTTTGAGAAAAAAAAAACTTCTTCAGTTGACATAAGAATGACATTTGAGCTTGAAAAATGTGCAAAAAACAATCTTTAAAGCAGGAAAGTTGCAGCACCAAGAAAACATCAGTTTGGGACAAGAATGTGATATAAAAAAACTTGGGCAAGAGGGAATGTATAAATATCTGGGAACTGATGAAGGATCAACAGTAAAATATGAACAAATGTGAATAAAACTTAGTAAGGAATATTTTAGAAGACTTAAATTAATCCTGAAAAGAGTGATGACATCTAGGAACAAAATTCAAACTATAAACCAATTTGCTCTTCCTGTCCTAACTTACAGTTTTGGAGTGATTGACTGGCCCCAAAAGGTGTTGGATAGATTAGACAGGAAAACAAGAAGAATGCTTCATGCTCTTCATATGATTTATAAACATCAGTACATACCAAGATATATACTCCGTGTTCCGAAGGAGGTATGGGCCTCCTTGAAATTGATTACATGTGTAGATCTGCAACCGTGGGACTGCATACATATCTGCTGGCCTCAAGACCCAAACATAGTGAAAGTTTTGAAGCATACGAAGAAAAATCTAAGATGACTTCCCTTCTTAGCCTAGCAGAAGCATATTGGTGTTAAATGTTTTGGTATACTGCAGGAGTTTAAATGTATTTAACAAGTGGTAGGGTGCAAGAATCTTAATTCCACATATAATTCAAAATAAAATTAAGCTCCTAGGTTATTATGATACAGTAGCAAAATATGATTACCCACATACCCCAAAAACCCACACAATCTTAATTTTATATTTTAAAGTTTAAATTAACCAAATTATTTCAAGTCTATACAATAAAAACATTGAAACCCAAAATAAGTTGGACCATCCTGAAGGTTTGTCCCAAATAAATAACAAGTACACAAAATGGAAAGGTGCAAACCAAAACTAAAAACAAAACAAATGCACCAGGACCTCAGCGTAAGTGCCAGCAATAGGGTTAGAATCCACAAAGTGTACAGGCACAGCAGTAGTAGCTTGTTCCAACCAAATGCAGTTTATTGAATTAAAATCGATAAGGTATACAAGCACAACAGTAGCAGCAACGCAGTCAATATAACCTCCACGTTTCGTAAAAAACTTCATCAGATGAAACATGCGCATGAATGTTCTACTAAAATACCCCAATTAAAATTTAAAACAACCAATGAAATTGAGTAGTAAATTAAATAATAAATACTTCATTGTAAACAGTACCAAGACTAAAAAATCCACAAATTGTTGTCTTACAACTGAAATGTCTTTTTCATACAGAAATTTAAAACCAAAATACACAATGAACTGTTAAAATGTGTAGAAGGGATAATTATAATACATAAAAAATACATTGTATAAAAAATCGTAGTTTATAAATATAACATGAATAAATGTAAAAATCCAATGCATTTCATATTACTCTACTACACTCTAGTGGTAAAAATGGTAATTCAGCTAAGCCAAGTAAAATTACATTTTATTAAACCTTTGATGTATACATATCTTTGCTTTAAAGTCAAATTAAGATCATTTGAAATGTTTTTACAAATATTTTTATAATTTTGCTGATCTCAACTTCAAGACAGGGGCCAATGAGATCATGTCATTAATACCTGGAAACTTGTTTGATTCTAAAACTATCTGCCAGTACAGCTCCTGTATGCCACAAGGGTTTCCCAACAACCTCCTCTAGGATCAAAGGGAACAACCTCCAACACAAAAAATTCAAAGTGTTCCCCTTCACGGGTCAAAGTGTGCTTATACAAAGAATTTGTTTCACACCTGTTTCTAATGTCATACAGGTGCTCATAGATTCTTTGTTTTATTCTTCTCTCACTTTTTCCTATGTAAAATGCGTCACATTTTCCACACAAAGCAATATATATAATACCTTTGGTATTACAATTGACAAAAGACCCCAACGTTAAAGTCTTCCTACGGGCCACCAAAAAATGAGTGTCACCGGTTTTTAGATATTTACAGTAAGTACAAGCCCCACATTTAAAAACTCCAGTTTTTTTCTTTTTGTTGTTCTCAAACCACTTGGCATTACTACCCTTTTCTAAAAGTCCTTTTATGTTACAACCCCTTTTGTAAATATATTTTGTTTCCTTATCAAAAATGCAACTAAGATCAGATATTTTGGCAAAATATTTCCACTCTCTATCTATGATTTTCCTCACCTTACCAGATTGTCCATCATAGGTAATGGTAAGGCCCGAGGTATATCTTTCATTAGGTGTATTTCTAGGTGTCATTACAATGTTTTATCTTTCATTAGGTGTATTTCTAGGTGTCATTACAATGTTTTATCTTTCATTAGGTGTATTTCTAGGTGTCATTACAATGTTTTATCTTTCATTAGGTGTATTTCTAGGTGTCATTACAATGTTTTATCTTTCATTAGGTGTATTTCTAGGTGTCATTACCAATGTTTTATCTTTCATTAGGTGTATTTCTAGGTGTCATTACAATGTTTTATCTTTCATTAGGTGTATTTCTAGGTGTCATTACAATGTTTTATCTTTCATTAGGTGTATTTCTAGGTGTCATTACAATGTTTTATCTTTCATTAGGTGTATTTCTAGGTGTCATTACAATGTTTTATCTTTCATTAGGTGTATTTCTAGGTGTCATTACAATGTTTTATCTTTCATTAGGTGTATTTCTAGGTGTCATTACAATGTTTTATCTTTCATTAGGTGTATTTCTAGGTGTCATTACAATGTTTTATCTTTCATTAGGTGTATTTCTAGGTGTCATTACAATGTTTTATCTTTCATTAGGTGTATTCCTAGGTGTCATTACAATGTTTTCATTTTCTTCTTTACCCAAAATGGGTGCAAATCTACCCTCCCTTCCCTTACATATTTCCTGAAATATCTGGTCAAACATGTCAGCTGGGTACCCTCTATCAAGGAACATACTTTTCAAATAATCACATTCCTTCATAAAAAATGTGTCATCAGATGTCATTCTACATATTCTGACCATCTGTCCTTTTAAAACACTCCTCTTCTGATAAAATGGGAGAGAACTCGTGAAATGTAAATAAGTGTTTGAAAAGGTCTCCTTCCTATGCACCCTAGACACAAACCGGTTGTCCAATTTCACTAAATTCACATCTAGGTAGTTAACCTGCCTGGTGTTAAAGTACTTGGTAAACTTAAGAAAATCAGTGGTTCCGTTGATGTACTCTACAAAAGCCTCAAAATCATCTGCCGTACCCTTCCATAAAAAACATAAATCGTCCAGAAACCTACAGTACAATGTCCACATGTTCATGTACTTAGGAATCAAGACATTTATTTTCCCAGTATGCCATAATAATGTTGGCGTACGTTGGTGCACAGTGTGCTCCCATCGCCACCCCCTTGGTTTGCTTATAGTATTCCCCCTCAAAGAATAATGACATTGTAATGACACCTAGAAATACACCTAATGAAAGATAAAACATTGTAATGACACCTAGAAATACACCTAATGAAAGATATACCTCGGGCCTTACCATTACCTATGATGGGCAATCTGGTAAGGTGAGGAAAATCATAGATAGAGAGTGGAAACATTTTGCCAAAATATCTGATCTTAGTTACATTTTTGATAAGGAAACAAAATATATTTACAAAAGGGGTTGTAACATAAAAGGACTTTTAGAAAAGGGTAGTAATGCCAAGTGGTTTGAGAACAACAAAAAGAAAAAAACTGGAGTTTTTAAATGTGGGGCTTGTACTTACTGTAAATATCTAAAAACCGGTGACACTCATTTTTTGGTGGCCCGTAGGAAGACTTTAACGTTGGGGTCTTTTGTCAATTGTAATACCAAAGGTATTATATATATTGCTTTGTGTGGAAAATGTGACGCATTTTACATAGGAAAAAGTGAGAGAAGAATAAAACAAAGAATCTATGAGCACCTGTATGACATTAGAAACAGGTAAGAAACAAATTCTTTGTATAAGCACACTTTGACCTGTGAAGGGGCACACTTTGAATTTTTTGTGTTGGAGGTTGTTCCCTTTGATCCTAGAGGAGGTTGTTGGGAAACCCTTGCGGCATACAGGGAGCTGTACTGGCAGATAGTTTTAGAATCAAGCAAGTTTCCAGGTATTAATGACATGATCTCATTGGCCCCTGTCTTGAAGTTGAGATCAGCAAAATTATAAAAATATTTGTAAAAACATTTCAAATGATCTTAATTTGACTTTAAAGCAAAGATATGTATACATCAAAGGTTTAATGAAATGTAATTTTACTTGGCTTAGCTGAATTACCATTTTTTACCACTAGAGTGTAGTAGAGTAATATGAAATGCATTGGATTTTTACATTTTTACATTTATTCATATTTATTAACTACAATTTTTTATACAATGTATTTTTTATGTATTATAATTATCCCTTCTACACATTTTAACAGTTCATTGTGTATTTTGGTTTTAAATTTCTGTATGAAAAAGACATTTCAGTTGTAAGACAACAATTTGTGGATTTTTTAGTCTTGGTACTGTTTACAATGAAGTATTTATTATTTAATTTACTACTCAATTTCATTGGTTGTTTTAAATTTTAATTGAGGTATTTAAGTAGAACATTCATGCGCATGTTTCATCTGATGAAGTTTTTTACGAAACGTGGAGGTTATATTGACTGCGTTGCTGCTACTGTTGTGCTTGTATACCTTATCGATTTCCAAATAAATAACAGATGCCAATATCATGGACTGAAGCTAAATGCTAAAAATGTATTATTGTATCCTTTGGGAAGTCATCGACTGAAGGGAACTACTACATTGACGATATATCCCCAAGAGCTGACCCAGTTGTTCTGGAATTGGGTACTTGTGTGGACAGTGGCCTAAAATTTCAACTAACATGTGTTCACTCTTGTACAAAAGTCCTTCTATATTGCACAGCTTATAAACAAAGAGACTGTCTAGACCTAGGGATGTCATTGTCCCCCTTTATCAGCCCTCATTAGGCCAATCACGGAGTATAATGCCCACTTTGGCATGTATCTGTTAAGTCACAAAAACTGGAATGCCCACAGAGATACCATACTAAAAAGATACAAGGCCTAAACAACATGTCCTACATGGACCGACAAAGCCCTGTCACTACCTTGGTATCCTACAGAGTGCTAAGAGATGTCCTGTGTCTGGCATGCAAGGCATCCTCTGACCTAATACTGACGGATTTACTGCACACCAGCAAGTCATATGGCATAAGACATATTCGGTCTAGGGATCTAAACCTCTTCTGCAAGAGGAGGATGGTTTGGAGGGACAGGTGTACCTTGCACAGGATGCCGCAGCTCTGGAATGGACTCCCCCATCCACATAAAGCTCATCCCTGCCCATATTCAAGATCAACTTGGATCTACTGATGGAAAAAAGAAAATGTACCCCAGTTCTGTCTCCTTGAGCTACTAATGGACATGGGCAGCTCTTAAACGCTTTATCCCATACATGGGGTCTCTCAAATTATCTATGGTATGATTCCATGGGATGGGTAAGACAACACCAAATGG
Source organism: Protopterus annectens (assembly GCF_019279795.1). Taxonomy (NCBI): domain Eukaryota; kingdom Metazoa; phylum Chordata; order Ceratodontiformes; family Protopteridae; genus Protopterus; species Protopterus annectens. Next base: position 806,325,383 of record NC_056750.1, on the reverse strand, counting down.
TATAGGTTAATTCAAGCACCAAAAGGGAAACTGGTTTGGTTTAAAATAACCCATAAGGGCAGCTAGCATAATACTTACCCATGAACCTATAAACTCTTAGAATAAGATACAGTTATGCTGAAGCAGTGAAGGCATTACTCTATAAGCTTTGTTGAAGTATAAAGCTCCAACAGAACAGCTAACTCTTCCCTCTGGGATCAAAAAGCCTAAGAAGCAATACTAACCACTTAGAGAGATGCCAGAACATCAGTGTTTCACAAAACAAGATAAGGTAAGGTAAACTCTAGTTTATGCCCACAATTGTCCTTTATGTGATGGCATGCAAGGAATACAAACAAGGGAGGAAAATCATGGGATCACAGCCTTGTCTATATTAATGTGCATGTATCTTATCTGTGGGGGGGTGAATACTCCATTTACTGACTAGGTATTTTAAACCCCATTTACTAACTAGATATTTAAATGTATGTACAGAATTAAAGCATTCCAAGAGAAGATCAAAGCCTGATTTTCTAAGACTATACTGTCCCAGTGTGTTCAAAAGTGTCTGTTTAGGCCCATTAATGACCAGATTAGATACCAAAGCAACCTACAAGAGGCTCTACAAGCTGGAGTGAAATCAACTTAGGTCACCCCCCCCAACTCTATAAGTTGCTACAGAAATGCCTCTCCTGACAATCACAGCGCATTATCTTGGACACTATGTCAGTACCTCATATACTGTACGACACACAGACACTTCACTTACCTCAGCACAGGAACAGAAATCACATTTTATTATTTCCCACTATCGTGTACACACCTCAGCTCCTTCTTATTTTTATGTCCTTTCTGTGCCAATCAGAGCTACTGCCTGTCTAGTGTAGCTTTAAGTAATACACTGGTTACCAGTTTCTTACTACTTCCTCCAATCTCACATACATAATTGTAATGAGGAAGCACCCAACAGTCTAGTTTATGCACGAATTCGTTTAGTTCTCTTACCCGTAGCCGTTTATGTAAATCTTGCTTCTGTGCTGTACGTGATGCCTCTGGAATTGCCTTATATTGTCGTTCCTCTTCTAGCCTAGTCAATGCTCTAAAGTAAAACAGAAACAAAATGGTGCCTCTTAGTGTTATTGCAAACCACTGATGTGTGTGTGTGTGTGTGTGTGTGTGTGTGTGTGTGTGTGTGTGTGTGTGTGTGTGTGTGTGTGTGTGTGTGTGTCACAAAAACACACATGCTCAGTTTTTTTTTTTTTTTACAGACAACTCTACGAACAGCAAAAATGCAGCTTTTTTTTTTCTGAATTCTTAATGCTGGGCGTTTCTTACCGAACTAATACAGCACTGAAAAAGAAGAGAAGATAATGTCCTGTTAGGATCTCTGCACACAAAGCCAGGAGATATACAAGTCATATCTGTACAAATGGAGAATAAATGCTGTCATCTGTAATGGGGATACACAAGCCAGTGCATTTCTTTGTGCCAGTCCCAAACCCAGATAAATGGGGAAGGTTGTGTCAGGAAGGGCATCTGGCATAAAATTTTGCCAAATCATACATGCAGACAACAGTGCAGAAATACATACCGGATCGGTCCAGGCCCGGGTTAACAACGACCGCCACCAGTACTGTTGGCCAACAGGGTGCTGGCGGAAATTGGGCTACTGTTGGCCAAAGGAGGAGAAGAGGGGGAAGGCATGCCCGAAGGCAGGTAAAGGCTAGGACTGTGACAGTGAGGGTCGGAACTTTGAATGTTGGCAGTATGACTGGTATAGGGAGAGAGCTAGCTGATATGATGGACTGAAGGAAGGTTGGTATATTGTGTGTGCAAGAGACCAGATGGAAGGGGAGCAAGGCTAGGTGTATTGGAGGTGATTTCAAATTGTTTTATCATGGTGTGGATGGGAGGAGAAATGGCGTAGGCATTATCCTGAAGGAACAGTGTGAGGAGTGTTTTGGAGGTGAAGAGTGTCAGGATAGAGTGATGTTTATGAAGCTGGAAATTGATGGTGCAATGATGAATGTTGTTAGTGCATATGCTCCACAAGTTGGGTATGCGATGGACGAGAAAGAAAAATTTTTGAGTGAGTTGGATGAAGTGGTGATGACTGTACCCAAGGGTGAGACTGGTGATTGGAGCAGATTTCAATGGGCATGTTGGTGAAGGGAACAGCGGGGATGACAAAGTGATGGGTAAGTATGGTGTTAAGCAAAGGAATGCAGAAGGTCAGATGGTAGTGGATTTTGCGAAAAGGATGGACATGGCTGTGATGAATACGTATTTTAACAAGAGGGAGGAGCATAGGGTGACATACATGAGTGGAGGAAGATGTACACAGGTGGATTATATCTTCTGTAGAAGGGCCAGTCTGAAGGAGATTGGAGACTGTAAAGTGGTGGCAGGGGAAAGTGTAGTTAGGCAGCATAGGATGGTGGTTTGTAGGATGACATTGGTGATCAAGAAGAGGAGGATGAGTGTGAGGGCAGCACCAAGGATCAAAAAGTGGAAATTGAAGAAGGGCAATTGTGAGGTAATGTTCAGGGAAGAGTTAAGACAGGCACTGGGTGGGAGTGAAGAGTTACCGAATAGCTGGGTAACTACAGCAGAGCTAGTAAGAGAGATGGCTAGAAAGGTGCTTGGTGTGACATATGGAAAGAGGAAAGAGGACAAGGAGACCTGGTGGTGGAATGAAGTACAGGAGAGTATACAGAGAAAGAGGTTGGTGAAGAAGAAATGGGACTGTCAAAGAGATGAAGAAAGTAGACAAGAGTATAAGGAGATGAGGTGCATGGCAAAGAGAGAGGTGGAGAAGTCTAAGGATAAGGCGCATGAAGAGTTGTATAAAAGTCTGGACACTAAGGAGGGAGAAAAGGACCTGTACAGATTGGCTAGACAGAGGGACTGAGCTAGTAAAGATGTGCAGCAGGTAAGGGTGATAAAGGATAATGAGGGAAATGTACTCACAAGCAAGGAGAGTATGTTGAGCAGATGGAAAGAGTACTTTGAGGGGCTGATGAATGAAAACAATGAGAGGGAGAGAAGACTGGATGATGTGTGGATAGCGAATCATGAAGTGCATTGGATTAGCAAGGAGGAAGTAAGGATAGCTATGAAGAGGATGAAAAACGGAAAGGCTGTTGGTCCCGATGACATACCTGTGGAAGTATGGAGGTGTTTAGGTGAAATGGCAGTGGAGTTTTTAACTAGATTGTTTAATGAAATTTTGAAAAGTGAGAGGATGCCTGAGGAATAGAGAAAAAGTGTTTTGGTACCAATTTTTAAGAATAAGGGTAATGTGCAGAGCTGTAGTAACTACAGAGGGATTAAACTGATCAGTCACAGCATGAAGTTATGGGAAAGAGTTATGGAAGCTAGGTTAAGAAGGGACGTGATGATTAGTGTTCAGCAATATGGTTTCATGCCAGGAAAGAGCACTACAGATGCGATGTTTGCTCTGAGAGTGTTGATGGAGAAGTACAGAGAAGGTCAGAAGGAGCTGTATTGTGTCTTTGACGATTTAGAGAAAGCATATGACAGGGTGCCTAGGGAGGAGTTGTGGTATTGTATGAGGAAATCGAGAGTGTCAGAGAAGTATACAAGAGTAGTACAGGATATGTACGAGTGTAGTGTGACAGCGGTGAGGTCTGCAGTGGGAGTGACGGATGCGTTTAAGGTGGAGGTGGGATTATATCAAGGATCAGCTCTGAGCCCTTTCTTATTTGCAGTGGTGATGGGCAGGTTGACAGACGAGATCAGACAGGAGGCCCCATGGACTATGATGTTTGCAGATGACATTGTGATCTGTAGTGAGAGTAGGTAACAGGTGGAGAAGACCCTGGAAAGGTGGAGATATGTTCTAGAGAGAAGAGGAATGAAGGTCAGCAGGACAAAGACAGAATATATGTGTGTGAATGGGAGGGAACATAGAGGAATGGTGAGGATGCAGGGAGTAGAGGTGGCGAAGGTGGATGAGTTTAAGTACTTGGGATCAACAGTTCAGAGTAATGGTGAGTGTGTAAGAAAGGTGAAGAAGAGAGTACAGGCAGGATGGAGTGGGTGGAGAAGAGTGTCAGGAATGATTTGTGAGAGACGAGTACCAGTAAGAGTGAAAGGGAAGGTCTACAAGAGGGTAGTGAGACCAGCTATGTTATATGGGTTGGAGACAGTGGCACTGACAAAAAGGCAGGAGTCAGAGCTTGATGTGGCAGAGTTGAAGATGTTAAGATTTGCACTGGGTGTGACGAGGATGGACAGGATTAGGAATAAGTATATTAGAGGGTCAGCCCAGGTTGGAAGGTTTGGAGACAAAGCCAGAGAGGCAAGATTACATTGGTTTGGACATGTGCTGAGGAGGGATGCAGAGTATATTGGGTAAAAGACGCTAAGGATGAAGCTGCCAGGTAACAGGAAAAGAGGGAGGCCTAAGATAAGGTTTATGGATGTGGTGAGAGAGGACATGCAGGTGGTTGGTGTGACAGAGCAAGATGCAGAGGACAGGAAGAAATAGAAACAGTTGATCTGCTGTAGCGACCCCTAACGGGAGCAGCCGAAAGAAGAAGAAGAAGATCTGTAATACTTAATCCAACATGCAAAATGGACAGGTGGCCATTTCTTCCTGTCATAAAACCATCTCAACTAAAAGATAAAATGCTAGTCTATCTGCCCATATATGTAATTCAGTGACATTATACATACTGGAAACAAATTGATCAACATTACTAAACTTCACAAACCTCAGTGCAGTGAAAAAAACAGAAATGAAAAAAACTTCTTTGAAAATCAAACATAAAAAATGCTGGCAATACATATCACAAGTTACTGCATTATGAATATACAGTGGATGTAAAAAGTGTACACACCCCTGTTAAAATGCCAGGTTTTTGTGATATAAAAAATGAGACCACAATAAATAATTTCAAAACTTTTCCCACCTTTAATGTGACCTATAACATGTACAATTCAATTTAAAAACAAACAAATCCGTTAGGGGAAAAATAAAAAAAGTACAATAAGCTGGTTGCATAAGTCTGCACACCCTTAAACTAATACTTTGTTGAAGCACCTTTTGATTTAAATTATAACATTCAGTCTTCTTGGGTAGGAGTCTATCAGCATGGCACATCTTGACTTGGCAATATTTGCCCACTCTTCCTTGCAAAAGTGCACCAAATCTGTCAGATTGCGAGGGCATCTCTTATGCACAGCCCTTTTCAAGTCACCCCTCAGATTTTCTATTGGCTTTAGGTCTGAGCTCTGGCTGGGCCATTCCAAAACTTTAATTTTCTTCTGGTGAAGTCATTCTTTTGTCGATTTGGATGTACAGTATGTTTGGGGTCATTGTCATGTTGAAAGGTGAAATTATTCTTCATCTTTCTAGCAGATGGCTGAAGGTTTTCGGCCAAAAGTGACTGGTATTTGGAACTGTTCATAATTCCCACCACCTTGACTAAAGCCTCAGTTCCAGCTGAAGAAAAGCAACCCCAAAGCATGATACTGCCACCACCATGCTTCACACCTTGGGGATGGTGTTCTTTTGTTGATGCAAAGTGTTGTTTTTGCGCCAAACGTACCTTTTAGAATTGTGGTCAAAAAGTTCAACCTTGGTCTCCTCGACCATAACACATTTTCCCACATGCTTTTGGGAGACTTGATGTATTGTTTTGCAAATTTTAGCAGGGTCTGGATGTTTTTCTGTGCAAGAAAAGGCTTCCGTTTTGCAACCCTACCCCATAGGCTAGACATCTGGAGAATACGGGAGATTGTTGTCACATGTAGTACACAACCAGTACTTGCCAGAAATTCCTGCAGCTCCTTCAGTGTTGCTGTAGGTCTCTTGGCAGCCTCCCTGACCAGTTTTTGCCTCGTCTTTTCATCAATTTGGGAGGGGCGTCGAGTTCTTTGCAACGTCACTGTTGTACCATATTTTCTCCACTTTTTGATGGCTGTCTTCATTGTGTTCCATGGTATATCCAATGCTGTGGAAATTTTTTTGTACCCTTCTTCTGACTGATACCTTTTAACAATTAAATCCCTTTGATGCTTTGTAAGCTCTCTGCAAACCATGGCTTTTGCTGTAGCAGGCAACTGAGTACATGTCGGGAAAATCTTACTAGGACAGCTGAACTTTATTTGGGGTTAATCAGAGTCTCTTTAATTGATGGCAGGTGTGTACCCAAGAAGACTGAATGCTGTAATTAAACCAAAAGGTGCTTCAACAAAGTATTAGTTTAAGGGTGTTCACACTTACGCAACCAGCTTACTGTACGTTTTATTTTTTTATATTTTTTTCCACTAACAGATGCTTGTTTTTCAATTGAATTGTACAGGTTATAGGTCGAATTAAAGGTAGGAAAAGTTTTGAAATGATTTAGTGTGGTCTCATTTTTTATAGCACAAAAGCCTGGCATTTTAACAAGGGTGTGTACACTTTTTATATCCACTGTACATACATATGTGCAAACTTTTTCAATGACTCACACAAGTAGCACTGAAAAAAAATAAAAAAGCAAACAAGTTTATATGAATCCACCATTTAACAAGCTCAACTCCTCCTTGGATAAGACTGGTTTATCCATGGCCACTCACGTTTACCTTCTCAGACTTTATCTCCATGGAAACACTAACGCTGTCTAAGGTTAATCAGAGTATAACTGACAGGTGTGTGATACCCATTGCAGAACTGTACTTCCAGAAAGAAAAAAAAACACTTTGTGCAGGATGATGCTTACAAAGTACATCTTCTCTATTCTCGAATAGACTTCGCACAAAGATACAAATGTATTCTATGTTCAGTTTAAGCAAACAATGTCACATTTTTCGATCAGAGAACTGCATAAACAGAAAGAAAATATAAAGATCAGGCAACAGGCCACCTCCTAAACTAGCTGAAACAAACTCCTCCTTCCCACAAATCACAGTCCATAATGTTCAGGAAACCGCCAAGCCTTTCATGCACAATACACAACCAGCTTTATCAGAAATCCAAAAAAACTTATAATCACAGCTTGCAGAGCACCAAATTGCTTGCATTGAACTTTGGAAGTGAAGGAATGAGCTTAAAACAATTTATCTTGGTATCTTGTTCACTTATATATGTTACATCACAGGATGCACAAAGCAAGCAAATGGCACTGCTAGTTGAAAAGCATAATGCAGAAACACAAAGTTAAATAAATTAGCCAAAGTTCTACAGTGACTGCAGCAGAATATCTACTGTACATAAAGTCACAAGCTAACTACAGTACATTAACAATGAAAATCCTAGACTAAACGTACTGTACTACATTGTACTAAAATTAAGTAACTGCAATACACCTATTGTGATCATTAAACTACTAGGGTAAATACAGAATGCTAGAGGTACAATAATAAAGTGTTGTGGTATCCGGAGAACTGCAGTCCTGGGGCAAGGACAACATACCAGACACGAAACACAACTGTGCAAGAACTTGCCATAATAGTAGATTAACAGAAGGCTCAAACACCAATGTTCAGCACACTACCCATTCAGGCAGCATGAATGTCTGTCCCTCTCAGATATCAGGACATTCCCCCGTATAAAGCAGATGTCTGTCAGTGCCATTTTAGTGCTTTCTTGCCAGAATGACTGCAGAACATCCAGCCTGCTAGACCCTAAGCAAGAGCCTAAGGAACCTATCCAAACAGGAGCACATGTATACATTTCCTACACCAATGTCTAGAGAAAAAGATTCCATTTCCAAGGCTAACCAGACTTGAGCACTCCTTAGGACCGGGTCTATATTAAATCACCAAACGCTTAAAAAAGCGAACAGTGATTAATCGACCCTATGTAAGCGAAAGCTTACAATGTCGAAGTATCAACAAAAAATAAAAATCAATTTCAAACATTACATTAAGTGGGGGGCTTTGCCCCCCCCCCCACCTACTTAAATATACCAACTCCGAGACTGCACTACAGTGCTGAAAATGGCAAAGTACTAAAGCAGCCAAGCAAATTCTTTCCCAGGGAAAGAATTCGCTTAACACCTGCTTTGATATTTTACGTTTTCAGTCTTAAGTTCGACAAAGACGCATTTGAAAGAATGCGTCTTCAGTCATGTAATATAAACCCTTAGCACCTGGGGGAAATGCATATTGATAGAGTTTACCACACCAGTCAATGATGCCTGAGAACAGGGGATGGCGGGAGAGAGCCAACACTGCAACAGTGATCTACTTGAACACTTACTGTTATAAAAACGCCTTACATATTGCACTTTCTTCTTCATTCAGATCACGGATGCAGTAGGCTTCACTAGAATGATTCCCAGAGCTTAGGAAGCATGGGAGGTGGACAGACTGGTAGAATTAGGTGTCATCAAACCCTGCAGAATGGCAGCTGCAAATCCAACCTTAGATTAGGTATTTCTTTCAGGGTTAAGTGCTTAGAGAAGGTATTACCTGATGACTAGGTACCTTTCTCAAGAACAGCTTGTGCACTCTCCACCCCCGCCAACCACCACCACCACAGAAAGGCTACATTGACTGCCTGTACCCCCAGAACTGACAGCCCTCACAGTCCCTTTGAACTTCTTTCCATGATGGAAGTAACAGAGCAAAATTTAATGAAAAACACTTGAGACTGTCTACTTGGAAATTACTTTTCCTTCCCTCTTGTTTGAAAAGGAAACAAATAACTGATTAGTTTAAGTATTATTTCATTTCCTTGTACACATCTAAGGAATAACAATTTTTTTCTTCCTTTCTTTCTTTCTTGTTCTGGGGATTAAAGGAAGAAAAAGTACAGTTTTGTACCTACCATAAATGTAGATGTTCGAGGATTCCATTGCTGCAGTCCTTACTATTGGGTATAGTCCGCATCCAGTCGGCCCGAATACCAGAGTATAAGGCTGACGTCGGTCAGGGCGCATTAGACTGACGTCAGTACGTCAGGGTACTAATGCGCATGACCGGCGTCACATCCTCAGTCTTTTCTTGCCCCAGATGTCAGAAGACCCTAAAAAGACAAGGCCCAAAATACCTGCACCAAAACATGAACAATATATATAAAAATATAAGCAGGTAAACTCACCTACACAACCACCCCTAACACAGAGGGGAAGGAGGGAGGGTAAATTGGACTGCAGCAATGGAATCCTCGAACATCTACATTTATGGTAGGTACAAAACTGTACTATGTTCTTCGTCTTCCATTGCTGCAGTCCTTACTATTGGGTAGAATCCCAAAGCAGAGGTAAGGGAGGCTGGCAAATCATAAAGAAGCAGGAGCTGACAACATGCCTTGCAAAACAGCTGTGGCAAAACCAGCCCTAGACTTAGAGTAGATAGGAAGGTGATAATGCTTAGAGAAAGTATGCACTGAACTCCAAGTAGCTGCTTCCAAAATATCCTTAGTGGCCACCCCTAGAAATGCTGTTGAAGTGGCAGTAGCCCTAGTGGAATGAGGCCTAATCCCAGCTGGAACCTCCTTGCCATGATGGGAATAACAAAATGCAATGCAAAAGCCAATCCACCTAGAAATAGTTTGTTTTGACGCAGGCTTGCCCTGCGAACTCAAAGCAAAAGAAACAAACAACTGCTGAGACTGCCTAAAATCCTTAGTCCTGTTTAAGTAATAACGCAATTGCCTGTGTACATCTAAAGTATGCAAAATCTTTTCCCCTTTATTTTGGGGGTCTGCATAAAAAGTAGGCAAATGAATAGTTTGGTTTAAAGCCACACTAGAAACCACCTTAGGCATAAAGGAAGGATTAGTACGTAATGATACCCTATCCTTATGGAAAATCAAAAAGGGCTCGACTGCCATAAGGGCCTGCAACTCAGACACCCTTCTTGCAGAAGTAATAGCCAACAAAAAAGCAGTCTTCCATGACAAATATTTCAATTCAGCAGTAGCCGCAGGCTCAAAAGGTTGTAGAGTAAGTTTTTCCAACACAAAATTGAGATCCCAAGCAGGAGTAGGAGCTCTACGTGGGGGTCTTATATTTTTGCCCTCTAAGAAACTGCTTGAACAAAGGATGCGAAAATAATGGTGGGTCACAATCATAGTGAGCTGAGAGTGCTGCAGCATGAATCTTAATGGAAGAGAAGGACAGACCCTTGTCCAGTAACTCAGTAAGATATTGAAGAGCCATACTCAAATTAGGCTCAGAAATCTCCAAATTCTTTGCTTTACTCCAAAATAAAAATCTCTTCCATTTTGCTGCGTACACTTTCCTTGTACTAGGTCTTCTAGCTTCCATAATCACATTTAAAACTTGTTGAGGAAGTTGAGACCTGCTGTGTGTCAACACAGAATATGCCAGGCTGTCAGATGAAGAGAGTGAAGCTTGACATTGCGCAGATGACCGTCCTGCTGGGATAACAGATGTGGAATCAAAGGTTAAGGCCATGGAGGCTTCTTTACCAGACTCCGTAGTAGAGGGTACCAGTGTTGCCGAGGCCAATCTGGAGCTATCAAAATCATCCTTGGCCTGTCCTGTCTGACCTTTAACAGTACCTTTGGAAGAAGAGGCAGAGGTGGAAAGGCATACACATGAAGGTTTGTCCAACTGAAAGACAGAGCATCCACTTTCCAAGCTGTGTGATGAAACCCCTTTGTGCAAAACTGTGGCAGCTGGTGGTTTAGTGGAGAAGCGAACAGATCTATGTCTGGAGTTCCCCATGACACTGTCAATTTCTGAAATACATGAAGATCCAGTTTCCACTTGTGGGGATCCATGATTTGTCTGCTTAACACATCTGCTAAGGAGTTCTGTGCTCCTGGCAGAAACCTTGCCTGAAGAGTTAGGTGCAAGCGTAGCGCAGTCTCCCATAAAATCATTGCTTGCCTGCATAGAGGATAAGAATGTGTTCCCCCTTGTTTGTTGAAGTACCACATGACAGTTGTGTTGTCTGTTAGAATCAACACCTGCCCTGGAAGAAGTAACTCCTTGAAAGCCAGTAATGCGAACTGGACTGCTAACATCTCCTTCATGTTGATATGTAGATGCTGTAGTCTGGCAGGCCACTTGTCTGGTATCCACGTTCCATTTAGATGAGCTCCCCAAGCAATGTCCGAGGCATCTGTCGGTAAAATCTGACTCGCCTCTGGCCGGGTCACAGAGAGTCCCTTGTTTAGGTGACATTCCTGAGCCCACCACAAAAATTCTCTTTGAAGGCAAGGTATTATTTGAATGACAGTGTCTAAATCCTGGCAGTGCTGTGTCCATACATTTTCGAGATACCATTGTAACTTCCTCATATGCAGTTTGGCATTGGGAAGCACCAGAATACAAGATGCCATGAACCCTAATGCTTGAAGGACTGTCTCTGCAGTCAGCACGGACTGATGAGATAGTTGATGGAAGTAAAGTGATAGACTCTTTTGTTTGTCCGGGGTTAAAAAGGCCATCTGGGCTGCTGTATTCAGTCTCACACCCAGAAAGCACATGTCTTGAGAGGGTACTAGACTGGACTTTATTTCGTTCACAGAATACCCTAGGCATCTTAGCACTGCTATAAGATATTCCAGATGCTGTAGAAGGTCTTCCTTTTCTTGAGCCAGAATCAGGCAGTCGTCTAAATAAGGATAGATTTGAAGTCCTTGTAGCCTGAAGTAAGCTATCACTGGAGCCAGAACCTTTGTGAACACTCTGGGCGCAGTAGATAAGCCAAAGGGCAATGCAGAGAACTGATAATGAGAATCTCCAGCTTGAAACCGCAGATACTTCCTGTAACTTAGCCTGATAGGCACATGAAGGTAAGCTTCCTTGAGATCTAAAGTTACCATCCAGTGATCTTTGCCCAGCAGGGGTAAAAGCTGTTGTAACGTCAACATCTTGAACTTGGGAATGTCCAGAGAAGTGTTGAGGAGAGATAAAACCAAAAGCAGTCTCCACGTGTTCCCCTTCTTTGGTACTAGGAACATGCGAGAATAAAATCCTAGGCCCCTTTCTGATACAGGGACTGGCTGAATGGCCCCCATTTGGAGTAACTGAGAAACTTGCTTGTGAGCCTCTTTTCTTTGTGGAGGAGGAACGTCTGGCATGCCTTTGAAAGGGGGCATTGTATGGAAATAAAATCTGTCTTGAGTAATTAAATCCCAATTTTCTTTGAAAAGAGACAGTCGTCCTTCCAAAGGAGCTGCCAGACGAGAATCTACTGGCAGCTGAAAAGGCGGGTCATTGGGTCTGTTTACGAAAGGACTGACCCCTGCCCTCACCAGAAGTCTGAGCAGGTGAACTCCTGTTCTAGGCCTAAAGAACCTTGAGCCCTGCCCCTACCACGTCTAGACCTACCCCTAGACTGGGAATCATAAGCAGGATATGTCCACCCCTTAGCAGGCCAATTTCTACTAAACTTGGTGGCTGTACCTGCAAAAATCTTTAACAGTTTGCATAGACTTAGCTTTGTCCTCCATTTTCTTTAAAACTGCTTCCACAGGTGAACCAAACAACACATCAGACTGTAAAGGAGCATCCAAAATCCTTGTCTTAACATGCTCAGCCAAATTTTGATCCCTCAACCAGGCATGCCTGCGAAGAACAGAACTAGTGGCAGCCACCCTCGAGGAGGCCTGCACAGCATCAAAACCACATTGCAAAGAATGCTTGCCCACTTGTTCAGACACATAAACTAAATCCAGCAAGTCTTTACAATCAATACCTTCCGCCAAAGCATCCACCTTAGATTTCAATTGTGAAAGGAGAAAATTTTGATATTTCAGCATGTGAAACTGACAATTCAATGCTCTCATGGCTAGAGTGGAAGAAGTATACACTTTCTTACCCCACCTATCTAACGCCCTTGCCTCTTTGTCAGTGGGAACAGGATTTTTAACCACAGAGGCCTTAACACCTTTAGGCCCCTGAGAAACAGTTTCTGGGTCCGCCCTAGGACTCTTAAACAAATACTTATGAGCTTCTGGCACCCTATAGTACCTATCAGGTTTAACAGGAGCAGGAGGCAAAGAATCAGGGTTCAGGGAAGCCTCTGCAAAAACATCTTCCACCACATTCAACACAGGAGGTATAGCTAAGGGCCTATGCTGGGGTAAAACAAGAATTCCCTAAGCCTCTTCCTGGAATCAGAGTAATCCTGGCCTTCCCATTTAAAGTGCTCCCTCATGGAATGCAGAGTCTCTGAAAATGAAAAATCCTCAGGAGGAGAAGCAAGGAGTGGCATCATCCACATCAGAATCAGAATAATGAGGATACTCCTGCAAATCTTCCGCAGAAGACTCAGAAGCCCCTGAACCCTGTTCAAAACTGTCAAACTCTGGTTCCACCCTAGGCCTCTTATCAGGAGGGCCCATAGAACCTCTAATCATAGTAATCAAATCTTCTGCCATTTTAAGCATATGTTTCTTAGGTACAGAACCCGAAAGGCTAGGAGAAGCCCCTACTGAAGCTGAAGTTGGCCTACCTCTAAAAGAAGTTTTGGCAACAGAAGGAGAGGCTCTAACTACTTTGGGAAGAGAGGGAAGAATAGTTACCTGAGAAGCCCCCTCAGCCTGGCCTGCCTCCTGAGAGGGTACATCCTGTAACAGTAAAGTTTCTGCCTGAGACTCCATAGAAACTCCTGGCAAAACCTCTGGCTCCACTGAGCCACCTAAAGAACCGACGTCCGAGACTGCCGGTTCATCAACCCTAGGCTTCGTTGTTTTGTCCTTGCGCTTCTTGGACGAAGCGGGCGTCGGAGCATCCGACGGCATTTTATAATTGCAACGCTTCCCAAACACTAATCTGGCACAGTCTAACCTCCTCTTAATAGTGCGTTTGTTAAACCTAGCACAAGAGCGGCAACCAACAACGTCGTGCTCAGGCCCTAAACAAGGTATACACAATGTATGGTAATCCCTATGAGGTATTTGTTTCCCACAAGAAATACAGTTATTCACTTTTTCTGACATCCGGTTAAATACTGAGGCAAGAAAAAACCAAAATGTTCCCCAACGGGGTACTTAGCCAACTCTGATTCGGTCTGAAACTCCGGTTTCGGAAATATTTCAGAACGCCAACCTGCACTCGCAAAACTGCTTCTGCATCGGACCACGCGGCAAAAAAGACTGAGGATGTGACGCCGGTCATGCGCATTAGTACCCTGACGTACTGACGTCAGTCTAATGCGCCCTGACCGACGTCAGCCTTATACTCTGGTATTCGGGCCGACTGGATGCGGACTATACCCAATAGTAAGGACTGCAGCAATGGAAGACGAAGAACATCATAGAAATGGATAGTTTGGATGATGAAGAACTTCTTCACTACATTTGATAGAAATGCGGTGCCCTACGAACAATCCAGTCTTTACCACTATAAAAGGCATTCAGCACAGGAGTGTCTGTAGTTCTGAAATCCTACTAACTGAAGTGATGACCAGGAGTAAACCTGCTCTCTACGTTCAGAATACAAGACGGACTGATGCAGCAGGCACAAAAGGGAGTTGTGGCAGCTTTTCTAGGACACAAGTCCCATGGAGGGGCAATGCTTTTCTTAGTGGTCTCAGACAAAGGCATCCTTACAGGAAATGTTTAAACAGGCTGTGGGGGAGATTCTACAAGCATGCTGGCTTTAATGGTGGCGAGAGATGTAACTTTACAAAGATATGTCAGATTTGAATTGAGCATCTCACACGTATTGCAGAAGCATGAACACCATTGCTGTGTTAGGGTCCTGATTCTTCATGTGGCACTATTGCGAAACCTCTTTCACTTGGATAAGGAGAATTTCCTCAAGGCAGGCTTTCTAGCTGCCTTATGTATAGTCAACACCTCCTCAGAGAACTAGTGTCTCATAGGCAAGAGAGTTTAATCATACAGTCAGAGATGCAGCATCTTTAGGATGGAATGCATCATAGCCCCAAATACCCTGAGTTAGGAGGTCCATTTTCAAAGACAGTACATGAGATTTCAGCCCTAGATATCTGAATAAGGAGGGAGAATCAAACTGGTTCTGGTTATAAGGGTTCTATTAAGAGCATCTTTATCCCATCCCCTCTCACTTTTTGGACTGAGAAAAGAGATTGGAGGGAATGTACAAATAGAGAGACCTATCCAGCTGAAGTTGAAAAACATCCACCACTGTCCATGTTACACTGCATGCTGCCCTGGAGGAGAACTTCTGAGTTGTTTGTTGGTCAGCTAGGCAAATGGGTCTTCTTACTGGACATCAAACATGTAAACAACCTGGGGAAAATTATCTCCATGTAACATTCACTTGTGGGGATCCACAGCTGATCTGCATAGCTGGGCCACCACAGAATTCAGCAGGGATGGGATGTTGACTGCCTTTCTGGGATTGGAGAGCTCACCCAGGCAGTCGTGGCCAGCTTGTAAGGTGTAAGTATAAGCACCCCACCCTCATTTGCTGCACTATTACATTATAGTATTGTCTGCTGTCACGTGCAAAACCCATTTTCCAGATGAGATTGAAGGCTCTGAATGTCTAAATCTGAACCATTGTCTCCTTTATTTTATTTTTATTTATTTTACATTTGTTTACTGAGAGTGCCTGACTGGGCCAGGAGCCCATTTTCAGCAGAGGCCCGGATAGAAAATCTCCATCAACAAAAATATATCAATACAGAAATGGTCGATTACAAACACAGAAGAAAAAGTAAAAAAAAAAAAAAAAAAAAAAAAAAAATGCAAGGCTCCAGTTAGACAAAAAAATTAACATAAAGCTATAAATATAATACAGTGCGAGATATATGCGAGGAATCTAATAGAATAAGTTTACAATGCAAGACTTATCTCAACAATGTTCAGATTCTACAAAATAACAAGTATAAAGAATAAAAATAGGGGATATTGTATGTAGGAAGATAAAGACTGTAGGTCAAAAAAGGTTTAGAGTGTTGAGGAAGAAAGCAGAGAGTGGTTTTGGAGTAGTAGGGCTTAGTTTGTGAATAGTGGGTTCAGGGTACTAAGAGAGAAGGCATAGCATGGTCATTCTGGTGTGGAACAAGAGCATAGCCAGTTTTGGTAAGGTGATCCCTTAGTAGTAATTTAAACTTGGCATTATTAGTCGTTTTGCGTACGTATTGAGGGAGGGAATTCCAGTTTTTGGATATCTTGCTGGAGAACAGTGAATCCCCAAAGCTACTGTTACCCTTGATGACTTTTAGTAGGAGTTTGCCAGAGGATCTCAGTGTTCTGGAGTTAGTGTATGGCCAAACTAAGTCTTTGAGTACAGGACAGTTTTTGGGTTGGAGGATGATGGTGTGGGTGATAGTTAATTGGTTTAAGTATATTAGATTGGATAGTTTGATCCACTTTAGTTAGTGGAGTGCAGAGCAGTGGTGTGATCTGTAAAGATGGTTCATAGCAAATCTGGCTATTTTATTGTAGCAGTCCGACAATTTGTTAAAGTCAGATTTTCTGACATTTGAGAAAATAGGAGAGGCATATAGAAGTGTTGAGAGCATATGTGTCCTGGCTCTAGAGTGCCTGTTGGTGTTGGTAAGGTATAGCTTGGCTCTGTAAAGTGGATCACGTTTGATGTGGACCCTTTTGACAGATAATGCTAAGTTTTTGTCAAATTTTAGGTAGTTGTCAGTTGTGATCCCCAAGAAGTTTGTTGTGTTCGATAGGTTCAGTTTTGGTTTTGTTGGAAGAGTATGTCATGAAGTTCAGAAGGTGAGTATGTGTTTTGATATTTGTGAAGAGCATTAGCTTTGTTTTGTTTGGAATGAGTATGAGTTAGTAATCAGGATAGTTTTAGATGTCAGTGAATGATTTTTGTTTTTCTAGGAGTTCTGGAAGGGATGGGGCTAAACATACAAGGGTGGGTTTGCCCGCAGAGTGTACTCTCAGAAGCCAGCTTCCTTTTCTGATGAATGTTCCCTCCTTATCTTGGCAGGAGGGACTCCAGACATGGAGGGCTGATCTACACTTGGGTGCAAGTTATGCAAACTATGAAAACTCATAAGTCAAGGAGATGCACTCCTGGGGAACAGTATGGGAGGGAGGGAAAGAGGGATGGATGGAGAGGGACTGGTAGGGAACTCACCCACTGCCTGAAGCCCAGGGAACTGCAGTGAGCTGGATGTATGTTGATACACTACACTTGAGCTTTTGAGTCATTATAAGTTGGACTATCACCTTGTAGGCCAGGATGGAGAATGGGACTTTGGGAACATCATGCTACCGCCCTGGATGTACTCCCTGACGAAAACTTCCCCTTCTACACTGAGAAAGCGCTCTTCTTCCACAGGCAGCTGAGGTAGGACATCTGTTTCAGACTCCACACAAGGGTTACCAGCTCACTAGGATGTACCTTGGTTCACAAGCATGGAAACCTCCAATGGGTCTTTGCTAGAATCCTCAGATCTTGCAGACGTAACTGAAGGCTGCAAAATCACCTTATAAGGGTTTGCATCCTTGAACCAAGCAGGGACGTCAGATGCTGATGTCGCATCACTTGGGTCAGTAAGTTCCTTTAACTTAAATCACTTTTTCCAAATGCTTCCTGGGGATATCCAAGGTAAACAACAAACTAGAAGACGTCATGGTCATATGGGTCAAGGTCTTGAGCAGGTTCTGATCTAAACAGTTTTGCACAGAACGCTCCCTTCTGCTAAGAATTTCTTATGTAAACACTTGACAGACATTACAACTCTCAACAGCAGGTTCTGGGGCCTACACAGAAAATGCAGTGTCTGTGTGTGTCTGTATGTGTTTCTACTGCTACAAAGCCTGCCTCTTTCTTAGGAGTAAACATACCCTAGAATATCTTACCAGCCATCGAGTACTGTTAAACTACACAAAGTTAACAGTTGCTAACAAATCATAACACAAATTTTTCCAGCGAGTTACTTATCTGGCTGGCTGGCCTCAAGAGCCAGATGAAGCACTCAAGACTATGGAAATATTAAAAATCAGCAAATACAATGCAAACTGGGGCACAACAACATAAATGAGTGGCTGTCAGCTTTGAACATGAACAGCTAATGTTTATAAAAAGTAGACATCCACCTGCCCTTGACAGGGGGGATATGCTGGGAGAGCAACAGTCATACATAACATCTGCAGTTCACAAGGGACATATTCTTCAAGAAAACTTTCCCACAGGATATTCAAGCCATTTGGGGATTCAATGACGGCTCCTAGCCTACAGTCATATGTAAACTTAGTCAGCTAGAGCCCTTTGGTGCCCTTTGGTGTTGGCTTTTACCTCAAAAAAGTATATGCCAAACAGGAGAGGTCCCAGCACAGAACCGTGGGATACTCCACTGGTGACTTGTCTCTTTGTGGAGGTAACTTCTCCAATTTTGACTTCCCAAGTCCTACCTGTCAGCCAGTGTTTAATCCAGAGGGTGATGAAGGGGTTTATTCCCAGTTTATTTAGCTTTTCTAGTATGTCTGACTGAGGAACTGTGTCAGAAGCTTTGGCCAAGTTGAGGTATATGGTTTGTACTATTTTGTCTTTATCCATTGCTTTGGTGACCTTTTCAAAAAATCCACTTGGTTAAGTACATATGCCCTGCCCTTGCTAAATCCAAATTGAGACAGGTCTAGTGTTTGGAGGTTCCCTACATCCTGATTAATTAGTTCCATGATCAATCTTTTCCATGGCTTTGCATACAAAGCTGGTCAGACTTACAGGTCTGTAACTGACTGGGTCTGTGTAAGGTCGTCTGCTATGCAAGGGAATGACTGTGGCTGTTTTTCCACTCACTTGGTACAAAACTTGTATGGAGACAGACTGAAAAGTGTTGTTAGGGTTGTGGCTAAATCATACTTCATGCTATTTATAATGCATCCAGAGATATTGTCAGGACCAGTCGATGTACTATTTTTAGCTTCTAATAGCACTTTTAGGACTTGGTCATGTGCGATAGCTGGAGATAAGCTGGTTTCAAGTATACTTAGAGGTACATATGGAGGGAAGAGAGGGGTAAAGTCACAGATACATTTATGAGCCAATAGGTTTGCTATATCTTTAGCCACAGCTTCAGTAACATTGTTCACAATCAGCTCAGCACATCAATGCACAGTGCTTTTGAGATTATGAACATAATTTATTCACATCAAAACCTCTAACTACAGAATTTAAAATTCTCTCCCATAACAAAACTGAAATCGAATAAAACGTTTTGGAATTACTATCGACAAACTCTCCTTTGAACAACATTCTCAACACAGTAAAGAAAACCCACTTCAAACTGGGCAAATTATACCAGCACAAACTCTACCTTGACAAACAAACTAGGATCAAATTAGATAATTCTTTGCTTATTCCATCTCTTATGTATGGGAGCCCCATTTTCACCAACCTCAACACATCCCTCAATAGTAAGCTACAATAATGCTATTATAAGATGGCAAACTTCTAATCTAACTTGCCTAACTGCTCACTCCACTGTAACGCTCTCTCTAACCTATCCTGGCTAGAATTTCACCACTATCTCCAGCTTACTCAACTAACTATTGCCCATAAATTAATTTTCCAACCCAATAGCTGCCCAGCTCTCCAATCTATCATACACACACATATACCCCTACTTGAGCCCTCCACTCCTCAGAGAGAACCCTTCTAAGCATAGCTAAAAGCAACAAGAGAGCAGGACAATGCCTATATTCCTACAACATAGCCAAACTATGGAACACCCTTCCCTCTTCCATTACCCGAGTAAACTCCCTAAAGCCCTTTAAAGCTGCACTAAAAACCTACTTTTTACAAAATCCAAGCTGCACATGTGAATTACAGTGTGCACCCCTTAATCCTAACTTATTTTACTAAGAATCCTTGCCTTCTAACACCTCTGATTTCAATCTACTCCTTTAACTGGAAATACTTTATTACTTGTCCTTTACTACGTTGCATATTTATACTATGTGCATGTATATTAATTTGTAGAACATTTGTTTGCAATTATGTTTCAGTGATGTTTTGTTTCTTTAACTGTGGAGCCTTTCTCCCCAGATCTATAATTAAAGTGTATAACATGTTTGTCTCTTGTTGTTTGTTTTAACTGTGGAGCTTTTCTCCTCAGGCTTCCACTGGAAATGGGTTTTGCCCAGTGGACTTTCCCGTTCAACAAATGCCAATAAATAATAAACTAAAAAAAAATGCCTCTTGATTGTCCTTAGCTTGGGTAACCCAGCTATTTTAGCTTCAAAATTGGCTTTGGTGGATTTTATTAAGCTCCTAAGTTGTTTAAATCCCAGAATGTTAGAGCCCATGTCACTGAAATACTATTTTTACTTATCGCCAAAATTCCTTTCTTAGCCTTTTATTATAAAACTTGTTGAGATTATGGTTCTGGGGTTTGCCCTACACTTGTCCTTATAGGGTATAGCTGCATTTATGCAGCTGTTTATATACTAGTATTGTGTGGTAGTTTACATTTCTGCATATTCAGTGGAGTTAACTGGATGTGGGAAGGATTTGAAACTTGCCAATGTATCTCTTAGGAGTAGACAGTTTGTTTTAAAGAAATTTCTAAAAGGTACCCTGGTGGAAGGGTTCTCTGGTTTCAGTTTTATTTTAAAGTGGATGCTTTATGGTCAGATCTAACAAGTGATGAAGATATGCAAGGGACAGTGCAAGATGCTCCCATATTAGTGAGGACAAGATCCAAGATGTGATTACTTCCAGTAAGTACTCCTGACCAATTATTCCAGGGCATTTGTACTGATAAAGGCCAGCAATCTCTGTGCTTGTGCACCAGTGGTGGTGTAGATATTCCAGTCTATATTTGGACAGTTTAGATCACCTAGGAAATGGTATTGGATTTAATATGGAGTGATTCTAGTTCCTGCAGACAAGCATTGTGTCTTTTGTGGGTCGTACAGGGAGTACTAAAGCTAGCTAATATACAGTACGGGACCTTTCTGATGGTTATTTGGACAATATGAAGCTCTAGTGCATCATGCTGCTTAACCAACCTTAATGAGTTGGTTCTAGATGTAGACAGATACACCTGCACTTTTTTCTCCCCTTGTGCAGACAGAGTCTAAATGTGTGGAAGACATTACAGCCCTGCACAGATGGAGTGCTCTCTGCTATTTTAAACCATGTCTCAGTTACAATACAGACATCAATGCCCTTCACGGTGAGAAGGGCTTGTAAGAACTGGATTTTCTTGTTTAAGCTGCTAGCATTAAATCAGTAATACCTTCTTATTTTCCCTTGTTATTCTGGTATGTATCATGTTGGTACTGCCGAAAAAAGGCACTATGGGGATGGACAATGTCTTTGCCATTAATCAAAACCCTAGAGGGGACAGATGCAGGCCACACCCAGCAAAGCAATGTGGTATGTTGATTACATCCTCCCAGGCTGTTAAATACTGGGACCTCTTTGAATGGCACCAAAAACTAAGCCAATTATTGAAGTCAATGACATCAAGCATGGGGGCACGGAGGGGTTTCAGCTAACTGAAGTGGCAGCCATGTTCATCCTCAAAGTTAATAACAGACCAGGGTTTCAGCTAACTGAAGCGGCAGTCATATTCATCCTCAAAGTTAATAACAGACTGCACCATGATCTTTTATGGTTCAGTGGTGTATAGAGTCCAATACACGGTGCCTCCTTGGTCTCCACCAGTGCCCGCATCTACACATGGCTTTTCAGAACACCAGTTTCTTAGGTTGCCTTGTACTGTACTAAGATACAGACTGACTAATAATCAAGTATGCTAAATCAGGCACATAGAACCAACTTTAGATTCTTTAAAAAAAAAAAGTAAAATCAACACAAAAGAAACATGAAATACAAGTCACCAGACAAGACTAGACTCAAACGTACCAGCATTCTACCTTTCACATTTAAACGATCTTTATTCTCTTGCTTCCAAGAGAGCGTGAGCTGCCATCATTTGAAGCCACCTAATCAATATCTCAGAAATTGTTTGCCCTCATGCCCCCTAGTGACCTTTAAATCTCTCACAGGAGAAACTGTCCACTTCTATTTACAAATGGGATTCTATCTAGTGTAAAGGTGGCAGCTGAGGGGGGGGGGGGCATGCATCATTCAGACATGTGGGTCCTTCGTTTTTCTTACCAATATCCCAGCAGCAAAAGCACTTTTATTTAATATGGCATAACCCCTTCACTCTCTGTTGATGGCAGCTCCTTCATCTTTGCAAGAACTACCCACGCCTCTCTATTCCATGCATATATGCTTCTCCACATGCACTAACAAGAGCTACTGTCATCAGCTTGGTGGTCACACTCATGTCTTCCCTGCACAAGCTCCTGCTTTATAACATACCTCCACTCTCCAGCTGAGGCTCTTTCATCAGAGCGATGGCATTAGTCATGCTGGGACTAAGATCCCTCACCCCAGGATAGACATGCCCACTCTCCCTGCCTTTGCTATTAAGCACCCATGCTGTTAATCATACTTGATTCACTGGTCCCTTTATGGCACTGGTGCAGGCTTATGAAAGGCTCTTTTAAACAATATACAGGACTTAATACAGATAAAAAAAAAATCAGGGATACGTGCACTTCAAATGTAAACTAATATGAAACATTAAAGAAAATCTGTTTCTTCCTGGAGATCTACTTCAAGAAACAATTCTAATATTTTCTGCAGTCTTCATGTTTTAGCCTGCACATTATGCATGCCAAAGAGATGAAGTTCATTCTCTTTTGGTGTGTGTGTGTGTGTGTGTGTGTGTGTGTGTGTGTGTGTGTGTGTGTATATATATATATATATATATATATATATATATATATATATATATATATATATATATATATATATACACACACACACACACACACACACACACACACACACACACAAGACAATGGCATTTAAGAGAGGTGGTGACAGCTGACATGACACCCCAACCCTACACAATGATGATTTGATGTGAGGTAACATTTTATCACCAAGACTCATGATAGAATGTTACTAGTTCAGTGATAGGACAAAGAAACGTTTGCTGTACTCGCAGACAGGAACAAAGTAATCATAAAAAAAAGAAACACAAGGTGTGTGTGCGTGTGTGTTTTGAGGGAAGGGAGGTAGAGGTGGACAGAAAGTTATTCCACTTGGGTAGAAAAGGAAAAACACTAACAGAAAGTGCATTCATACAGTGCTGCAGAGATACCATAGTTTCAAAGTCACATACAAAATGGGGAAGAGGTTAAACAGGCAGAAGTTTGTGACGTGAATTATAAAAGTGGAAAAACCAGTATGGATATTGCATGTTCACAGCTAAATGTATGTGGTCTTCCTTAAAGGAATCAGAGGTCCTCCTATCTGACAAAGTATGCTGCTTGGTGGCTAGTCTACATTATCCGTACATGTACTCTTCACTGTTGCCCTTCAGGCCTGGCTTATGACTAGGAAAGATCAGCAAGCATAAAGCCCACTTACGCAGTTTTCCAAATAAATAAACTTTCAGAAATAGTTATAAATGGGACTGTGCATTACTAATGCTGTTTCTGTGGAGAGGCCTTCGATTATTATTACTACTGAGTATTGTGGAGAAGTTCAAACAGTTTTATAGAAACATACTGACTGTAACAAGATATGGAAAGAAACTCCAACAATTCAGAGCAAGTTCAGGAGGTGACTGAAAGCTCATGAAGGAAGAAAAGGGTCATATGACAAAGCCGTATAATGGAGTTTACATGTTCATGCTCTTTTAGTTTCCCCAGTCTTCCCACAGCTATCAAGCTTATCCCCAATGACTCAACTGTCCTGCATTTCCTGGCACTGAAGACATTGGACATGGAAAGAGAGATTTTTGGGAACTGTGAAGAGTCAGAAGATTTTTACCAAGTTTCAAGCTTCAAATGAAATTATTTAAGAGTAACACAATCTACTTGATGCTTTCTATAGCACCTCCCAAAGATGGTGATGTGCGAGTGTGCACTTGTGTGTGAGCATATATCACATGCACGTCTATGTAACATTAAGATAAGCAGACAGTCTGCATCAATTTTAGTATGTTTTTGATAAAATCTATGCTATAAAAACACAATGTTTTGTTTTAATACAAGATAACAGCATATGTTCCACATACCTAACATGAATTAAGTCCAGGAGACCAGCAGGTGCAAAAGGACTGGGAGTTGGGGTGCTGGTAATTGAGGAGTAAGTTGGGGGGCCCAGAATGGTCCAAAGTGGGTCCTACATTTACTACGTTTGGCCTTGCATTCATCTACTACACTTTACCAACATACTAACATCTCCGGTATTCAATCCACAACAAAACAAACCAAACGAAAGGAACCAGTAGACCCAAAAGAAGCAGCGTTTCCACAGCGTTTCCACAGCAAAATGCAATAGTCCACACAGTATTTTATAGATACCGCAAATAATGAAATGCTGCAGTTAGTAGAGAAAACTCCTTAGAGGCTGTAGTCACGATTTAAATCCGTTTATTATAGGAAAAAACTTTAAGTGCTGAAATAAAATACACTTTTCGTCGCACACTAAGCGCAACTTCCTCAGAAGACAATACGGAATGCAATTTCCTCCTTTTATTAAAACCTCATGTTAATTAGTTAATGAGCATATTGAATCAAACATTCCTAAAACACTTTATTTTTTTATGCCTGCCTAATACAGGCATAAACACTTGTTAATGTATTGTATACAAATGTTTTCCTTAGTTTATTAAACATTAATAACACATTTAAATCTATTAAAATCCGTTAGACATTATACCATTAACGTATAAATGTTAATGACCATTTTAAAAACTTTCTTTGACTAGTATAAGCCTGTATTATATAAATAACACCACTAATGTACACCAATTAAACCCCACTTTCCAAAACAACTGGGGGGAATCACTTCTTAAAACTAAACGTTTTAAAACTCATCCTTTTAAACCTAGTGTTTTTTTTTAAAAACATTTTTAGTTTTTGCATAAAACCATATTATTTTCATACAGCAGTCTCATAGACTCACTCATAATACATTAATAACAATTAAGTTTGACAACATATTTAATTCTTTAATTTAACCTGCTACCAAAATAAAATCAACATTTTCAAAATCAAAGGTCTTTGATAACCTATGTTAGACCTAAATTAATCCTATGGTGGACTTTGTAAATAATTGTGTAAGTTCATACCCACTTCTAGAGGAACATTGAAATTAATAACTAAATAAATAAATTCCCTACTGGGTGTCACGGTCAATTTCAAGCATATCATCTCTCCATATTTTTCAATCTCAAAATACATTTAATAGAAGACATTTCATTAATACCCGGATATTGGTTTGTATTAGTTCTCAACTGCCATACCAGCTCTTTTCTTTTGAGTTTTAGGGGTTCATAATTACTTCTTGGGTCCTCACTTATTTGCTCTATCGCTTTAAATTTAAAGGTGTGCCCTTCGTTTTCCAAGCAGTGTCTAGCTAGTGCATTTTCTAACTTTTGTCTACTAATACAATAGTTATGTTCGTATATCCTATCGCGTAATTTTCTATCGGTTTTGCCTATATAGAAGGCTGCACACTTCACGCATTTTGCTTTGTAAACAACTTGTTTACTGTTACAATTAAATTTATTCTTGATTTTGTAAGTTGTTCTATTTATCGTGAATGTGCAGCCTTCCTCTATAAACTTACAAAAGTTACAACTTCCACATTTTGACATCCCTGCGTTAATGACATTTTTAAGATTTTTTCTTTGTAGAATTTCTTTTAAATTAGTCCCCCTTCTATATATTAAATTCGGTTTATCTGGTAGAAAAGTTCTTAAATGGCTGTCAGAGGATAATAACTCCCAATTTTTTAACACAATGTTTCTAATATCCATAGAATTCAAGTTGAAAGTTGTTATAAGACTACATGAGTAATTTATCTTCACTTCATTAGTTAAATTAGGCCCTGTGTCATTTCCATTTATTTGAGAAGTTCCTAATAGAGGTAAATATACACCTCTTATTCTCTTAGTTTGTACCTCTAATAAAATCTCTTGGATAACGTTTACTGGATAACCCCTTTGCAGGAAAAAGTTTTGGAGTATCTCACACTCTTCCAAAAAGTCGTTATCGCTTGTAGTCATCCTTGCTGCCCTCACCATTTGACCTTTAATGATTGATTTTTTCTGGTGTGGTGGGTGGCAGCTAGTGAAATGTAGAAATTTGTTGGAATAGGTTTCCTTTCTATAAATTCTAGACATAAACCTGTTATTGATGTAATCTTTTCTCAGGTGTACATCTAAGTATTCCATTGAGTTCTTATTATATTTATAAGTAAACCTAAGGAAGTCAGTACTTAATTCTAAGCCGTTAAATAGTTGTTTTATTTCCCCTTCTTTTCCAACAAAAATCAAGAAGATATCGTCAAGAAATCTTGTATAGAATTGAATGTATTTCTTGACCGTGTCTTTTTCCAAGATAGTCTTCTTCTCCCAATAGGCCATTACTGAGTTGGCAAAACTGGCTCCACAGGGGGAGCCCATCGCAACGCCTATTTTTTGGTGATATATTTCCTTGTTGAATAGTATATAATTATATGAGAGGACTGTATCTAGAAGTTCTCTTACTAACTCAATCTCTTCAGTAGGTGCTCCCAATTGACCTAACAGAAGGGATGTCCATTCTTTCCCTATTTCGTGTGGTATACTAGAATACAGATCCTTAACGTCTAAGGTAACCAAGTAACTATCAGCTATAAATGGCAATTGGTTAACAGCTTTAAGAAACGACCAAGAGTCTTTTGAGATCTGTTTCTCCTTTTTAATGTATTTTTGTAAAATTTTATCCGCTACTTTGGAACAAGTATATGTTAAACTACCTCTACCATCTACCAAGGGCCTCATAGGTGGATCTTGTAAATCTTTATGCACCTTTGGTATACCAAAAAGGGCAGGAGTCCTAATTTTGGATTGGTGTAGGTAGTCATACATATCTTTTTCTATCCTTTTTTCTATGTATAATTCTTCAAACAATGTTTTGATTTTATGATGGGCAGAATTCATTTCATTCACTGAGGCTTTAACATAGGTCTCACTTTCCAAAATCTTGGTCATCTTATCATTATAATCACTATTAAACATAATTGCAAGACCTCCACCCTTATCAGGTTGCATTATCCTAATCGGCATTTGACTCAAAAGTATCAGTAAATCTTTCTCTTCCTTAGAGAGGTTATTATTATAATGTTTATTCTTTTCCTTTAGGTTCCTAAGGTCAATTTCCATTATTTTCTCAAAGAGGACCAGCAACGGGTGCAAGGGTGGATTATATACACTTGACACAAAATAATCCGTTTTTTTGTTTAAATCACTTCCCAACAATGTTAACAAGTTGAGTTTTCTGGTGAACAATTTTAAATCTATTAAAGTTTCTGCCATATTAAACTTTCTTGATGGTACAAATGTGTATCCTTTACTTAGTAAATCTACAGTCTCAACACCAATAGATAAATTAGTGTAATTAAAAATTTTAAAGTCATTTAAAGAATTGGATACGATGTTACATGTAGATCGATCGTCTAAGAAGTTAACTACGGTATAATCAATGTTCACCGCTTCCTCCTCCTGTTCCCGTTCTGCCTCCTGTTCTGTGGGGGACGCCTCGAGGCTGGTTCTTGAAAATTCCTACTCCTATTGTTCCCTCTATCATTAATGGAGGTACCAGAATTCCCTTCCTTCCTTTAGGGTCGGAAATTGTTTAATGGTTGCCGATTTTGTTGTTGTAATAGTCTCTCACTCCTTCTAGGAGCCCCATTAGCGTCAATATTTGGTTCATCATCCCCTTCTTCGTTGGTTTCTAGAACCTGATTTGAGTTTCCCCCTCTATTGGTGTTGAGACTGTAGATTTACTAAGTAAAGGATACACATTTGTACCATCAAGAAAGTTTAATATGGCAGAAACTTTAATAGATATAAAATTGTTCACCAGAAAACTCAACTTGTTAACATTGTTGGGAAGTGATTTAAACAAAAAAATGGATTATTTTGTGTCAAGTGTATATAATCCACCCTTGCACCCGTTGCTGGTCCTCTTTGAGAAAATAATGGAAATTGACCTTAGGAACCTAAAGGAAAAGAATAAACATTATAATAATAACCTCTCTAAGGAAGAGAAAGATTTACTGATACTTTTGAGTCAAATGCCGATTAGGATAATGCAACCTGATAAGGGTGGAGGTCTTACAATTATGTTTAATAGTGATTATAATGATAAGATGACCAAGATTTTGGAAAGTGAGACCTATGTTAAAGCCTCAGTGAATGAAATGAATTCTGCCCATCATAAAATCAAAACATTGTTTGAAGAATTATACATAGAAAAAAGGATAGAAAAAGATATGTATGACTACCTACACCAATCCAAAATTAGGACTCCTGTCCTTTTTGGTATACCAAAGGTGCATAAAGATTTACAAGATCCACCTATGAGGCCCTTGGTAGATGGTAGAGGTAGTTTAACATATACTTGTTCCAAAGTAGCGGATAAAATTTTACAAAAATACATTAAAAAGGAGAAACAGATCTCAAAAGACTCTTGGTCGTTTCTTAAAGCTGTTAACCAATTGCCATTTATAGCTGATAGTTACTTGGTTACCTTAGACGTTAAGGATCTGTATTCTAGTATACCACACGAAATAGGGAAAGAATGGACATCCCTTCTGTTAGGTCAATTGGGAGCACCTACTGAAGAGATTGAGTTAGTAAGAGAACTTCTAGATACAGTCCTCTCATATAATTATATACTATTCAACAAGGAAATATATCACCAAAAAAATAGGCGCTGCGATGGGCTCCCCCTGTGGAGCCAGTTTTGCCAACTCAGTAATGGCCTATTGGGAGAAGAAGACTATCTTGGAAAAAGACACGGTCAAGAAATACATTCAATTCTATACAAGATTTCTTGACGATATCTTCTTGATTTTTGTTGGAAAAGAAGGGGAAATAAAACAACTATTTAACGACTTAGAAATAAGTACTGACTTCCTTAGGTTTACTTATAAATATAATAAGAACTCAATGGAATACTTAGATGTACACCTGAGAAAAGATTACATCAATAACAGGTTTATGTCTAGAATTTATAGAAAGGAAACCTATTCCAACAAATTTCTACATTTCACTAGCTGCCACCCACCACACCAGAAAAAATCAATCATTAAAGGTCAAATGGTGAGGGCAGCAAGGATGACTACAAGCGATAACGACTTTTTGGAAGAGTGTGAGATACTCCAAAACTTTTTCCTGCAAAGGGGTTATCCAGTAAACGTTATCCAAGAGATTTTATTAGAGGTACAAACTAAGAGAATAAGAGGTGTATATTTACCTCTATTAGGAACTTCTCAAATAAATGGAAATGACACAGGGCCTAATTTAACTAATGAAGTGAAGATAAATTACTCATGTAGTCTTATAACAACTTTCAACTTGAATTCTATGGATATTAGAAACATTGTGTTAAAAAATTGGGAGTTATTATCCTCTGACAGCCATTTAAGAACTTTTCTACCAGATAAACCGAATTTAATATATAGAAGGGGGACTAATTTAAAAGAAATTCTACAAAGAAGAAAAAATCTTAAAAATGTCATTAACGCAGGGATGTCAAAATGTGGAAGTTGTAACTTTTGTAAGTTTATAGAGGAAGGCTGCACATTCACGATAAATAGAACAACTTACAAAATCAAGAATAAATTTAATTGTAACAGTAAACAAGTTGTTTACAAAGCAAAATGCGTGAAGTGTGCAGCCTTCTATATAGGCAAAACCGATAGAAAATTACGCGATAGGATATACGAACATAACTATTGTATTAGTAGACAAAAGTTAGAAAATGCACTAGCTAGACACTGCTTGGAAAACGAAGGGCACACCTTTAAATTTAAAGCGATAGAGCAAATAAATGAGGACCCAAGAAGTAATTATGAACCCCTAAAACTCGAAAGAAAAGAGCTGGTATGGCAGTTGAGAACTAATGCAAACCAATATCCGGGTATTAATGAAATGTCTTCTATTAAATGTATTTTGAGATTGAAAAATATGGAGAGATGATATGCTTGAAATTGACCGTGACACCCAGTAGAGAATTTATTTATTTAGTTATTAATTTCAATGTTCCTCTAGAAGTGGGTATGAACTTACACGATTATTTACAAAGTCCACCATAGGATTAATTTAGGTCTAACATAGGTTATCAAAGACCTTTGATTTTGAAAATGTTGATTTTATTTTGGTAGCAGGTTAAATTATAGAATTAAATATGTTGTCAAACTTAATTGTTATTAATGTATTATGAGTGAGTCTATGAGAATGCTGTATGAAATTAATATGGTTTTATGCAAAAACTGAAAATGTTTTTAAAAAAAACACTAGGTATAAAAGGATGAGTTTTAAAACGTTTAGTTTCAAGAAGTGATTCCCCCCGGTTGTTTTGGAAAGTGGGGTTTAATTGGCGTACATTAGTGGTGTTATTTATATAATACAGGCTTATACTAGTCAAAGAAAGTTTTTAAAAATGGTCATTAACATTCATATGTTATTGGTATAATGTTTAACGGATTTTAATAGATTTAAATGTGTTATTAATGTTTAATCAACTAAGGAAAATATTTGCATACAATACATTAACAAGTGTTTATGCCTGTATTAGGCAGGCATAAAAAAATAAAGTGTTTTAGGAACGTTTGATTCAATATGCTCATTAACTAATTAACATGAGGTTTTAATAAAAGGAGGAAATTGCATTCCGTATGGTCTTCTGAGGAAGTTGCGCTTAGTGTGCGACGAAAAGTGTATTTTATTTCAGCACTTAAAGTTTTTTCCTATAATAAACGGATTTAAATCGTGACTACAGCCTCTAAGGAGTTTTCTCTACTAACTGCAGCATTTCATTATTTGCGGTATCTATAAAATACTGTGTGGACTATTGCATTTTGCTGTGGAAACGCTGTGGAAACATACTAACATCACTTAGAAAAACAGAATTAGTACAAGGGTGCTTATTTCTTATAAAAACATTGATTAAAGCAATTAGCAGTTTATGAGTTACTTCCCATGGTCTATGGTTTGACTTCCTCAGCCTTCATTTGCCCACTGTGTGATGAAACAGATCATTTAAGCAGACAGCACTGTCATGTGAAGTCTAAGAAAGGTCCATGTGGTCTACTGAGGTTAAGAAATACAAATAAACAAACAGAACATTCATAATTTGAAGTATCTAAAGAAACTTCTTCTTTCAGCTTTTCCCGGTTAGGGGTCACCACAGTGGATCACCTGTCCGCTCATGATTGGCAGTGGAGTTTTATGGTGTCGAGTTGCCAGCCCGGCCCCCAAACTTCCACAGAAGGCACACACACGCACTCACGCCTAGGGCCAATTTAGAGTGTCCAATCCACCTACAGCATGTCTTTGGGATATGGGAGGAAACCGGAGCATCCGGAGGAAACTCACGCGACCACAGGGAAGACATGCAGATTCCACACAGAAGGCACCCCAGCCGAGGATCGAACCGGAGAACCTCTTGCTGTGAGGCAGCAACGCTAAAGTACAGTTTTGTACCTACCATAAATGTAGATGTTCGAGTGCTCATACAGCTGCAGTCATAACAGATGGGTTATCCTGCCATCAAGCGGGTCCTCGGTCGGCCGAATTCCAAAGTCTAGGTCTGGCGTCGGTTGTCGTCGCTTCCTCCCTGACGTCAGTGCGGCAGGGGTATAAAAGGCAGCCAACGCCATTTTCTTCAGTTTTTTTTGCCCCAGATGTCAGGTGCCCCCAGAAGGAAGGCAAACATAATGTTATGCAAAAATGCAATGTTGATAAATCAAAAACAGTAGTTACAAGCAAATACACCATAAAAGAGTACCCCAAAAGGTTATATGAAAAGGGTTTGTCATAAGGCCTGTCCTAAGAGGGGTTGGAGGGAGGGAAACCTGGACTGCAGCTGTATGAGCACTCGATCATCTACATTTATGGTAGGTACAAAACTGTACTATGTTCATCGTGCATACAGCTGCAGTCATAACAGATGGATAGAATCCCAAAGCTAAGTAAGGGTGGTAGGCACTAAGTGGAACTAGGAGGGGCTAGGATGCCCTGCATGACTGCTGTGGCAAAGCCCGCTCTAGATTTAGAGTATAGTGGGAGGTGATAGTGCTTGGAGAAAGTGTGCACTGAACTCCAGGTGGCTGCTTCCAAAATATCCTTGGTAGGGACCCCCCTGAGGAAGGCTGCAGAGGTAGCTCTGGCTCTGGTGGAGTGGGATCTGATGCATGCAGGCACAGTTTTTCCATGAAATGAGTAACAAAAGCGTATGCAGTGGGCTATCCATTTTGAAATTGTCTGTTTGGAAATAGCCTTTCCTTGAGCACCTGCAGCATAGGACACAAAGAGTTGCTCAGATTTCCTGAATGGCTTTGTCCTGTCCAAATAATAACAAAGTTGTCTGTGAATGTCCAAGGAATGTAGTAGTCTTTCCCCTTTGTTTTGTGGATTAGGATAAAAGGTAGGTAAGTGAATAGTCTGATTCTAAGTTACACTGGATACTACCTTTGGCATAAAGGTAGGGTTGGTTCGTAAGGAAACTCTGTCCTGATGGAAAATGATGAATGGTTGCACAGCCATGAGGGCCTGTAACTCCGAAACCCTGCGAGCTGAGGTGATAGCCAGAAGAAAGGCTGTTTTCCATGACAAGTACTGTAACTCTGATGAAGAAGCTGGCTTGAAGGGAGGAAGGGTCAGCTTTTCCAATACGAAGTTGAGGTCCCAAGCAAGGACTGGTAGTTTCCTTGGGGGTTTTATATTCTTTGCCCCTCTGAGGAACTGCCTTAAGAGAGGATGAGAGAATAAAGGAGGATCTGTGTTGTATTGTGCAGAAATGGCTGAAGCGTGGATCTTGATGGAGGAGAAGGAAAGTCCATTGTTTAACATCTCAGCTAGGTACTGTAAAATTTGAGGTATATTTATTACCCAAGGATTCTGTCCCTTCTTTTGATTCCAGGCACAAAATCGTTTCCATTTGGCGAAGTAGGCCTTTCTAGTAGAAGGTCTTCTGGCCTCCAAGATGACATCCTGCACCTCCTTGGAGAGTAGAAACTGCTGGGAAATCAAGGAATTCTCCATGCAGCTAGATTTAGAGTTTTGAGATGGCTGTGAAGAGTTTTGTAGTTGTGCTGGGACAACAGAAGAGGGACTAGAGGTAGGATCCATGGTGGGGAATATGTGTCAGGCTCTTCAGGAGCGGATACCAGTGTTGTCTTGGCCAGTCTGGAGCAATGAGAATCATTTTCGGCCTCTCTGCTCTGGCTTTTAATAGAACTTTGGGCAGCAGAGGAAGAGGCGGGAAGGCATAGACTGTCAATGTTGCCCAATTGAAGGAAAGTGCGTCCACTTTCCAGGCCTGTGGATGATAGGTCCTTGAACAAAATTTTTTCAACTGGCAATTTCTGTGGGTAGCAAAGAGATCCATGTCTGGCTGTCCCCATGCCAGAGTTATCTTTGTGAAAATTTGAGGATGCAACTTCCATTCATGTGGATCTGTCATATTTCTGCTTAGGTTGTCTGCCAGTGTGTTTTCCTTCCCTGGCAGGAATTGTGCCTGTAGTTGAATTTTCAATTCCAGTGCTGTGTTCCATAGGGTCATGGCTTGCCTGCATAGGGGGTATGAATGAGTTCCCCCCTGTTTGTTTATGTACCACATCACTGTGGTGTTGTCTGTCCTTATCAATAGCTGGCCTGGATGCAGTAGGTCTTTGAAGGTCATAATAGCATTTTGCACGGCTAGCATTTCCTTTTGGTTGATGTGAAGGAGCTTCTCTTTTCGTGCCCATTTTCCCTGAATGCACTGATTTGTCATGTGTGCTCCCCATGCGTAGTCTGAGGTGTCTGTTGTGATGATTTGAGTTGCTTGAGGTACACAGAAAGGAAGACCTGTGTTTCTTTGGCAAGCTTAAGCCCACCACATAAATTCCTTTTGAAGGCATGGAATGAGTGGTATAATTGCTTCCAAGCTGTGGCTGTGTTGAGACCACAAGTTTTTTTAGGTACCATTGAAGTTTCCTCATATGCAGCTTTGCACATGGGATAAGTAGGATGCAAAATGCCATGAATCCCAGAGCCTGCAGGACTTTCCTTGCAGTTAGCCTGGTGTAAGTTGCCATTTTTCTGAAGTACTGAGACAGTTGCCCTTGCTTGTCTGGCGTGAGGTAGGCCATCTGGGTGGTTGTATCCAAGTTGGCACCCAGGAATATTTTTTGTTGAGAGGGTATTAGGTTTGATTTCTTTTTGTTGACTGTGTATCCCAGGAAGTTCAACAGTTTTATTACAAACGCCAGGTGCTGCAGTAGTATGTCCTTGCTGTCCGCTTGGATCAGGCAGTCGTCCAGATATGGGTAGATTTGTATCCCTTGTAGTCTGCAGAAGGCGATTACTGATGCCAGGCATTTCGTAAACACTCTGGGCGCAGTAGATAAGCCAAAGGGCAATGCAGAGAATTGGTAATGGGTTGAACCTGCAAGAAATCGGAGGTATCTTCTGCAATCTTGTCTGATAGGGACATGCAGGTATGCCTCCTTGAGGTCCAATGTTACCAGCCAAGACTCCTTGCCCAGCATGGGAAGAAGCTGCTGTAATGTGAGCATCTTGAATTCTGGCACCTGTAGATATGTGTTTAGGATAGATAGGTCTAAGATAGGTCTCCAATCTTTGTCTTTCCTTGGTACCAGGAATAGTCTGGAATAAAACCCTTGACCTTGTTCTTTTGCAGGTACCTCTTGAATTGCTTTCATGTCCATGAGAGCTGAAATTTGTTTTTGTGCCTCTGCCCTTTGATTTTGCGGCAGGTTTGGCATGCCTCTCATTTTTGGAAGGGTGTGAAAGTGGAACCTGTATCCTCTGTCTATAATGTCCAGAATCCATTTGTCTTTTGTAACAATATGCCAATTTTTTGAGAATAATGTCAGTTTTCCGCCCAAAGGTGCTGCCATTAAAGCTTTGCTTGGCAGGTGTAGGGGGAAGTCATTGTGTCCGTTTTCTGAAAGACTGTGATCCATCTTCTCCACCTCTTGGGGTTGGTGCTTGCCACTGTCTGGCTCTGAAAGATCCTTTTGGTTGCCCTCTACCCCTTGGATGCCTTTATCTGCCCCTTTGAGGTCTGTCCGTGGCTGGAAAGGACCAATTTTTTGAAGGCCACTTTCTGCTGAAACGTGGAGGCTGTACCTGCAGGAAATCTTTCACTGTTTGCATTGATTTCGCTTTTTCCTCCATTTTCTTTAGCACCTCCTCTGCTTTAACACCAAACAATACATCTTTTTGAAGAGGTGCATCTAATAATTTAGCTTTGACATGATCTGGTAAGGTTTGCTCTTTGAGCCAAGTATGCCTACGTATAACAGACCCCGTAACAGCAGCTCCACATGAGGCCTCTAAAGCATCAAAACCACACTGCAAGGTATGTTTACCCACTTGCTCTGCACCATGCAACAAATCCTGCAACTCTTTTAAATCTGTTTTTTCTGGTTGTGTCATTTTGCTTTTCAGCTGAGCTATCAAAAACTGTTGATACTTTAACATATGGAACTGACAGTTTAATGCCCTCATGGTTAAAGTGGCCGAGGTATACACCTTTTTCCCCCCACCTTTCTAAAGCTCTGGAATCTCTCTCAGAAGGTAATGGGTTTTTAGCAGTAGAGGCCTTAATTCCCTTGGGACCCTGTGAAATAGCTTCTGGGTCAGCAGTATGGCTTTTATATAGGAACTGGTGAGAATAAGGAACCCGGTAATACCTGTCTGGTTTAACAGGAACTGGAGGCAAAGAATCAGGATTAAGGCTGGCTTCTGTGTACACACCATCCAATATATCTAAAACAGGAGGGATTGCCAGAGGCCTATGCTGGGGGAGCAGAAGAAATTCCCTGAGCCTTTTCTTGGAATCTGAATAATTTTGGCCTTCCCAGTGAAAGTGTTCCCTCAATGTATGCAGGGTTTCCCCAAAAGAGAAGTCCTCAGGGGGGGGGGGGGGGGAGACAGAGGGAATAGACTCCTCTGCATCAGAGTCTTCGAATGGAGAATAGGCACAATCCTGGTCCTCAGATAGTTCTGAGGTAATAGAAGCTTGATCTGAGGAAGGGTAGTCTTCCTCTAATCTAGGCCTTTTGTCAGAGGGGGGTTGAGAACCCCTGATAAGAGTAATCAAATCCCTATCCATTTTAAGCATCTGCTTTTTAGGCATGGTGCCTTGAGCAGGTGTCTGAGGAACCTGTTTTTTTGGTTTTCATGGCTGTTTTAGATTTAGTGAAGGCTTTAATAGAGAAGGAGGAAGGCCTGAAGACCCCTTGAGAAATGGCAGGCCTGTCTAAATTCTGAGTTTCCCCGCCAGGAGTGGCGTTGGTATCTGTAGTAGGAATGGGGGCCGAGGAGCCTGCGACCTCGGGTACTGAAGACACCGGTAATGCATTGTCATCGGTACTCGGGGGCTGCGTAGGCGCCTTGCTGAGTACCGGAGAACCGGTAGTCGGCCTTAGCGTGGGGTGGACCTCGTATGCCGGTCCTTATCTTTGCGTTTTTTGCTCAAAACTGGAGTCGGAGTATCCGACGACATAATATAATTAAATTTTTTGCCAAAAAAGTGAAGGCCGAACTCCGCCCGACGCTTAATAGTGCGTTTGTTGAATCTAGCACAAAAACGGCAGGCCGAGACGTCGTGGTCTGGGCCTAAGCAAGGTATACAGTAAGAGTGGAAATCCTTATGCGGTATTTGCTTCCCACATGAACTACAATTATTAACTTTGTCTGACATCGGTCTGAGGCAAGAAAAATTTCCCCAACGGGGTACTTAGCTTTCAAGAAGACTTCGGCTGAAATACTTTCGTAAATCTCAGGAGCTGGCCGACCGGCACTTGCGAACTGCTGCTGCTTCGGGCACCGCACGGCAAGAAAGACTAAAGAAAATGGCGTCGGCTGCCTCTTTTCTACCCCTGCCGCACTGACGTCAGGGAGGAAGCGACGACAACCGACGCCGGACCTAGACTTTGGAATTCGGCCGACCGAGGACCCGCCTGACAGCAAGATAACCCATCTGTTATGACTGCAGCTGTATGCACGACGAACATCCGCTTCACCACCACGGCCGCCAACAAAGTATCTGAAGAAACCGATAGTATAAAATCACAATTCTTGCCTTAAAATGTTTATCATTTAATAGGCGAGATTTAAATTGAGAGAGAACTTTGCATGCAAGGAGGTAAAGAGAAGGAAGAGAATGACATGAGAATTCTACAAAAGCAAAAGCAAAGAGCACTCAGCATACATACGTGTATATAAATAAACACACACATACTTATATATGTGCTATTAATGCCATACCAATCCCAAAGATGAGGGCTGCAGCCGCAGGGCTTCCATCTGCTCCTACAGTGACAGAGGTTATGGAAGGATGGCCAGAAAGAAGGTGGGATCAAATGGAGAATAGACAGCTTTTGTTCTCCAGGACACACTATGGAGTGTCCATGGTCTCAGCATTTCACGCTGGAGGCCACAAGCTAGCCTCAAACAACAAAATGAATGGTTCAAGACAATTACTTGCACGGAATGAAGATGCGAGACAACATAAATCTGTGATGAAGGGCTAGTACTACGAAATGAATGTGAGCCAGTGACTGCCCAGGCTAGGCAAAAGCCAGGCTGCATAACATTAACAAATCAGAATATCAAACTTAATCACCTACATGACTGTCATAATCCACTTTGGCATTATTTGCCTCCTGTATGTCTATTAAGATTATATTTGAGGAAAACTTGTAGGTTAATTCTACAATTTTGGAAGGCAATGTGTAAAGTATCTAGAACATTTTTTTTCTACTACTAATACATATTTTTAGTATTAGATGTCCCTTTCTGGTGTTGGCTCTCCTAGTAGTGTACTTCAGGCATAACTCAAACAGAACTGGCATTCTGACATTGTGTTAAACAACAGTCAGAAGTCATCTCTAAGTGACCTGTATGTAACAGAATATAAAGGCATTTTTGAAGCCTTTCTGAATAATTCAAGTTTTTAGAACCTGCAATAATGGATCAGATCAGTGAGGTACAATGAGACACGGCAATCTTCCTTCACTGAAGAGACATGCCCTTTAGCATTAGATGGACTACAGGATATGCTTCCAGCACTCTGATAGACACATATAGGTCCAAATCTACCTCTGGCACATCTGAAAACATACAAAACATAAGTGTTTTCACAGGGGGCAAGCACCCTCTGCACCACCACTCCCAGCATCAATAAATGTACCAACTCAATGATCACACAACTGAGAGAGGAAGGACACCTCTTAATTCCCACCATTATGCAATCCCAGTATTTGCTACTGTAATTTGATGACATACTCAGAGACTGACCAAATCTCTTTGATCATTTTACAGTGAACCACTTGGTAAACTACCACAATTCCAGAAACCTGTACCAGCTAAGTATTTCTGTAGACCTTCTTCTTTTGGCTTTTTCCCAGTTGGGGGTCGCCACAGCGGATCACTTGTCCGCTCAAGATTGGCAGTGGAGTTTTTTATGGTGTCGAGTTGCCAGCCTGGCACCCAACCTTCCACAGAAGGCACACAAATGCACGCATTCACACCTAGGGCCAATTTAGAGTGTCCTGTCCACCTACAGCATGTCTTTGGGATGTGGGAGGAAACCGGAGTACCCAGAGGAAACCCACGCGACCACAGGGAGGACATGCAGACTCCGCACAGAAGGCACCCCAGCCGAGGATCGAACCAGAGAACCTCTTGCTGTGAGGCGACAATGCTAACCGCTGCACCACCGTGGCCTCCCTAGCTAAGTATTTTTGTTGACCATCCTTGAGAATTTCATTATCATTTACTCAAGTTAATGCATTAAACAGCTGGTCAGCATCAGCATATTTAGTGATACAGACTCCATATCCAACATTTATACCTCAGAAGAGCAGCCCAAAAGAATTGGCTGCCAGTACAGAACTCTGTGGGGCACCAGTGGTTAACTTCCATCAGGAGGGTCAGGTAACACCCTTACCTCGATTAATTTTGCCCAGTTACTTAACATGTGGTTAATCAACTGAATTTTGTACAGTCAGACATTTAAATGTTTTCAGTCTGCTAATTATTCCTTTTTGTGGGACAATGCTGAATGCCTTACCAAGGTCAAGATAAGTAGAAAGCAATATCAGTCCATCAAGTGCTGCTGGTTTTTTTTTTTTTTCCAAAGAACAATATGATTCAAAGGGCAAACTCTCCCCCTTAACTATTTTACAGCTAACAAAAGCAAGACCCCTGTGTCATTCTGGAAAAGTTTCACTCAGAAGACTTTATAAAGAACAGTTCAGACTCACTAATCTAAATTTGTATTGGTCTGATGGGGGGGGGGGGGGGTCTTCATAATAAAATCTGTCAGCGATTACTAAGAGCAGCAAATGAGTTGAGTAGAATGGATTTTACAAGTTAAATTTGCAAAAAGAGTACAGAAAGTACAGTTATACAAGTCGAACTTGCCCATAACAATAGAGTTTCAAATTACTCATAGTTGCAGTAGCATTTAGCTACAGGAGTTGTATCCCTGACCAAGATACAACACGCAGCCAGCTTCACAAAGGTCTGGCTCCATCCCACATCAACACTCTTACTGCGGACTGCTTCACCCCAAGGAGGGAAGTCAGCAGTCAGAGTGAAGATTTCTTAAGGATTTTCTTGTCCACACAGAAAAAGCTTAACAATCCTGTAAAAATGACGATAAATTGTTCATAAATTAGAAATACAAAAATATAGATTGTTACAGCCAAGTGCAACTTATACAACTATACTAAGTTCATCTTTCCCATGGCTGCAGCAGCCTTTAAGCTGTATGGGTTGATTACCAAAACTTATCCAACCTAGGAGGAGGAAGGATACAGATCCAGGAGCCTCTGGAGAATGGTCTTAGCAAAGTCAGTCCTGGACCTGGAAAAGGAAATGTAGTTTATAATACCTCATAAAAGTATGTGGAGAGGACTACGTAAGCTTCCTCTAGAATGCTTCTACAGTCCACCCCTTTCCAGTAGGCCACTGATGACAACAAGCCTGAACTGGAACATGCCTTCATGCTGCCTAGAATAGATCTGATATAGTGGGTATAACAAAAAGCAATATCAGAGGATAACCACCTGGAAATTGTCTATTTAGACACAGGATGTCCCCTTTTATGTGTTATAAGAAAATAGTTGATCAGCTTTTCTAAATGACTTGTCTCTGTCAAGATACCCGAACTATCTATGCATGTCAAGAGTATGCAGAATCCTTTCTCCTTGGTTTTTAGGTTCTGAGTAGAAAACTGGGAGGAGATTGATGGTTTGATACAAAGTAAACTGTGAAACAACTCTGGGCATAAAAGACAAGTTAGCCTTAATGTGACCTTATCTCCATGGAATATGAGATAGGGTTCAACCACAACAAGACTTTGCAAATCAGGTACTCTTCTTACAGATGACAAAACAAGGAGTACAGTTTCCCCAAATCAAGAACATTAAATCAGCCTGATGAGCAGGTTCAAATGGTGACAGTCAACATTTCCAGTACAAAGGTGAGATCCCGAGGAGGAACAACCTGTTTACAGAGAAGGTTCAAGTCTAAAACTCCTTTCAGAAACTGTTTAACCCAAACAAAGAAGAAAGGGGAGGATCCATGGGCAGTCATGCTGAAATGGCCACAATGTGAACCTTTACAGAGGAATATGCGAGGCCAAAAGATAGTAACCAACACAAATATTTAAGCACCGGTGGTACAAATTCCCTGACTGGTTCCTAGTTATTGGCTTGGCACTAGCCAGAATGTTGCTTCCATTTGCCAAATAAAATTTTGCATTAGAACGTTTTCTTGCCTCCTTTAGTACCTGCTGCACATCCTCATGAAATAAGTGCCTAAAGGGGATCAGAACTGAATTGTCCAGGCAGTAAGATGAAGTTGATTGAGACAGGTCTGTATCAAACTCCCCCTTGTCTTGTGTGAGCAGACCCAGTCTGTGAGAAAGCTTGTGGTAATTGCCCTTAACCAATTTCATAAGAAGGGAGAACCAATCTTGCCTGGACCAAAAGGGGGTCACCACAATAATTTTTGAGTCCTTCTGAATTTTCAGAATTACCCTCCATATCAGTGGAAACAAAGGAAAATTCCCATCCACGGGAATGAAAATGCATCTGTTTTCCAAGCTTACTTGCACGGAGCCCTGGTGCAGAATTTATTTAGTTGCCTGTTTTGAGGGTTGGTAAACATCTATTTGAGGTTCTCTGTACAACTGGATCAGTTCCTGGAACACCCCTCTCATTCAACTTCCATTCATGAGGGTCTGTCCTGGTCCTACCCAGCTTGTCTGCCACAACATTTTGCTCTGACGGACTGGATGATAGGATGACTAAAGAATGCTGTACAGCTACCTCTGAAATCATCACAGCTAGCCTCCATTGGGGGTTAGACCTTGTACCACCCTGCTTATGTACCACATGACTGTGGTATTGTCTGTAATCACTTGTAGAAGTCCTGGTGACCATGATAAAGAGACTTCAAGGCATAGATCACAGCCAACATCTCACTTATACAGAAGTGCGTAGATCTGTCTGAAGGTGTCCACAAGCCTTGCACTTTCATCACCATGGAAACTGTACCCAAGCAAAATTAGAAGAGTCTGTGGTGAAAGATTGGCCTGGGTTCCGAGGATTGAAGGAGAGAACTGGGTCCAGCTGAATCTGTTGTCTCCATCAATGCAGTTCCCTTTTTAGGAAACCCAGACTGAAATTTGATACTCCAAAGAATGCAAATGTTGAGTCCATGTGTTTTTTTTAGAAAACACTGCATCTTTCTCATGTGTAACCTAGCTAGAGGGAAGCATAGAAGCCACAAACCCTAGAAGCCTGTGAAATTCTCTTGCAAATGTCTCAAACTGATTAGAAAAGCTCAAAACATTTTCCAGAATTAATCCATCTTCCCTTGTGTCAGAAAGGCCTCTTTGAAGACAATTATATAGAAGGCAATCAAGAAACACAATCCTGCGAGATACAGTCAAAGAAGATTTTGCAATGTAGGATTGCCTGTTTGATGTCCTTACTCTGGGCCAGTAATCAAGGGGCCTGAATCCTCACCACTGGCACTGGACAGGGATATTCAGTTGGAACAAAAATGGATACAACCAGTATTTCCAGATGCAGCTCTCTGCATCAAGCACACTGCCCCTTAAGAACACACAGGGAACATACAGAGTCCAAGGTCTGGGTTTCTCTGTCTCCAATAAGACTCCCCACTGGCACAGCTGTAGGGTTGAGTCCTCAGCTGAGTGTCCGAATCAAGTCCCCCAGCATCCTCTCTGTGAAACCAGTGCTTCGTGTCCCTGCTGCAAGTAGCTGACACACATGCTTTTTGAGATTTGATTTTCACAGACACACACAGACACGCACAGACACGCACAGACACGCACAGACACGCACAGACACGCACAAACACACACACGCACAAACACACACGCACAAACACACACGCACAAACACACACGCACAAACACACGCGCACAAACACACGCACAAACACACACACGCACAAACACACACGCACAAACACACGCACAAACACACGCGCACAAACACACACACACAAACACACACACACACTTGGTAAAGGCTGGCACAAATTTACTAGCTATGCCCCCTTCTGCCACGACTACAAGGTAGTTACAGTGCTACCAGACACCTCAAAGCCAGCTACTCTAAGCCTCTTGCAAGGGTACCCAGTTATACTGAATGAAATTAATATTAATACAATGGTAGTTTTTTTAACCAATGCATTAAGGCTTCCAGGAGTGGCCACAGTGTCACCAAATAGATACAAGTACTCTCAAAAGTTTAACATATTCTCTAAAGGACCAGCCACAATGAAAAGTTTAAATATATTTAATAATAATTAATAAAAGAACGTGAAAATACTAAATATCTACTTACAATAATTATTATTACAATTATTTATTTATAATAAACACCAGAGTTTCTATCACAGG
Source organism: Protopterus annectens (assembly GCF_019279795.1). Lineage (NCBI taxonomy): Eukaryota > Metazoa > Chordata > Ceratodontiformes > Protopteridae > Protopterus > Protopterus annectens. Next base: position 806,282,500 of record NC_056750.1, on the reverse strand, counting down.
AAACATTAAAATAACACAAACAAAAAGATTCATATAGATGCACAAAAACAGTACTTAACTAATCCCACTATACTTGCCTGACTGATGTAAAGAATTACTATTCCCTAGTCACTTACTAGAGCAAGGCAAGATGAAGTAGGTATGTAGGTAAATTATCCTTCGTCAGGTTACAAAAACAGACTGTTCTGAGACTTCAGTCTCAACTAGTATTAAAACATTATTTTAGTAATTGATTACAGAATGACATCACATACATCTGGGTCTTCTGACTTCTGGTTCCCATGACCAACCCCCCCCCCATTGATAGAAACTGCCAGATTTTAGCACATAGGTGTCAATAATACACACACAGAGGTTGCTAAGATCTGATGCAGCTTCCGGAAGTCATAAAACCATAAACACCCCCACTCTTCCTACAGGAGCTAATAAAGCATACTTCTTACAGACATTGCATCTCTGGCTTCATTCAAAACTGTGAGATAACATCTTTATGGCCTAGGCCAGTAATTTAATTTCGTATTATTTTCTGAAGTCAGCTGGAGCTGTGCTTAACCTCTCCTCTTCCGGTATTTTCTGTTAGAATGTTTACATTTAATCAGTTACAGTGCATTCAGGACCCACTGTTGGTACATTTTTAATAAAAGCAGCTTTACAAATACATTTTCAGCACACGCATCTGCACAGATCAGACATTTTCTCAAAACTGTAGCAGTGGCTCTAGGCACAGAACATGCACAACCATACACACTTTTCAAAGTATGTTTGGATACCTAGGACATGGTACACACAACTGGGATTTACATAGGATCTACCTTCTGTAGAAGTATGACAGAAAATTCCCCTCAAACTGTCCAATTAACAGCATAAATTTCTACATATTTGCCTGATAATTAAGAATTCTAAAATCTGAGGCTGAAGAACAAAATATTCTTGTTACCTAGGTGGTCCAACAATTTCCCTTATTTGTCACTAGGAGAACGGTTAGTGTTCAGGATCAATCTGTTACCAGCAGCCAAAGATGAATGCTGGACCACATCTAAGATGAAGTAAAATAAATGCATTAATCTGAGGCACTTTATACATTTTATCTGCCTTTTTAGGGACTGATGGCTGGGCATCTGGATGATTGCAGGCAACATTCAATACATCCTCCGGTGCTGGCAGTATAGATGGGATGAGAGAATAAGAAATATTAATTTGTATTTGTATATCAGTGCCTCAGCTGAGGGGAACAGCTATTTTTTACATTAAAAAAAAACTAATTATCCTGGCTATGGTGTGATTAAAAGAAAAGTTCCTCCACAGGAGGATAAGAGTTAAAGTTTTCCTCACTGTCTGAAAGTTGGGGCTGTGAATCTGCAGGAGAAGCAGCTCAACTCTAGCTCTATCATTGCCAGAATCATCAGACCACGTTTCCTCATGAATTTATCTTCTGGGAATGCCCAGCTGTAATGCTTTTGGGACAACATGATTCACAGCCTGTAATGCATGCCTGGCTACAGAAAGAAAATCAATCTTCTTAACAGTTATAACTTCTTGGGGCAAATCTTTTGTTTTTTTCTACACAGGAATTCCTGTGGAAGAATTCAGAGTCAGAAAAGAGACATTTGTTTGGTCTAATGGTCTCTTACCTCAGCTACCTCAAGAAGAATATCTCAGAATGCCTCCCAGACCTAGAGAATCAGATACTGAATCAGCCAAAGAAGACGTGATGGACCCCCAGTTCATGGTCTCCAAAAGGACTACACAAGAGGAATTTGGAGAGGAGAGTGAGTGGTCTGAGAGCCAACCAATGGGTATTCATGTTCACTCACCAAAGGCGGAGGTATAGACTGAGCCCATGGCACCAACAAGGGTGCCCTAGGCAAGTACTTTTTTTTTCTTTCTAGATATTTATTTGCTGATCCCTGTCCTGCTGTAAGTATCCATGCTATAGAGGAGGAGGAGATTCCAAAAGCAATAAGCACTGCTGGAACGAGTCAGTCAGAAAGTAAGTTATTGGATAACGTCCATAAGCAGCACACTTACACACACTCTTTTCCACAATCCCTTTACAAAGAAATGAACAAGTAGCACACAAAAATCCTGTCAGGATAACTTTCAATAATTCAAGTACATGGACATAAAAAATGGCAGGTGGGTAGTCATGAAATGTACACAAGCAGTATAAAACATGTTCCCACCCTTCCTAAATTAAAACTGGTAGTCACACATTTCAAAGTTTACACGAACAGTGCATATTTCCCAAAATATAGCCAGATTAGCAAAAAACTTTGTAGCTAAAAGTCATGGTCCAACAGGAAATTTCCAATACTGAGGGGAAAATATTGGGATTCTTAAAGAGGAAATACCAGTTACAGTCAAAAAATGATTTTAAATAATATTTTCTTCAAAAGGTCAACACATTCTGTGTAGAAGGGTCCCCCCAAAGGGGGCTTATCTGCCAGAAGTGAAGCTTTTAGCAGATTGCTGCTCCTGTGAAGCCTTGGAGCCTCTTCTCAAGGAAGCAAGAAAGTCCTGAAGAAAACTTCACTCGGACTACTGATTTCCCTTCTTGGGGCTAGCCAGTCAGCCATCAGAGTGAAAGTGTGGGAGGGAGCAAGAGCTTTATGAAGGTAGCTAGTTGCATCCTAAGCAGGAAACAACCCATACAGCCTAAAGGTTACTGTAGCAGTGGAAATGACAAATATCAAGAGATACTTGGTTTAAGAATGCAACAAATGAACTCAAAAAACAGTCCGTTATGGCAGCGCTCTTATGAAAGTCTTAAAATATTTTTCTACCTTAAATAAAGAGGATAGTTTCGAATTCCTCTCATAATTCACCAGTAATCCAAAACCTGTGTCAGCTCAAGCTCCAACACCAGATGCACACAAAGCAAACTGGGTTCAGGCACCTATGGTGTGAGACATTTCCCTGTCGTACATTTGGTTGGGGACACATGGCTGAAGTGACATTCAGCTGCAGAGAAATATGGCTATTGTGAATTCCCTGTGGGCAAAAAGAAGAAGAATGTGGTGCTATGCCCACAACTTCAAAAACCAAATGCACAGGGGGAAAATGATGTTTATGGTCCCTGAGGCAACATGAGACAGCAGGCATCAGCAACAGGCTGGCCAGCGGGCATGTCAGTGGCAGTAAAACTGCAGCTCACAGTGAGCAGTATCATTATAATTGGCGAGTGTGGACCACCACCACCTTCACAGTGTCTAGGGAACACTACCTAAAATATGTAATGGAGCATGAATTTGACTACGGTAAAGCATGCAGGATTTCCTCCATGCTGTAGCACACTTCTGCATGTTGTAGTTACGTAAGCATGTGCTGTATACTTAGCACAGCACTCGTTAATCCTTCTGGCCCCTCACATGCACCTGATTACTAACGCTTTGGGCATGGCAGCGTGGGCTTCTCTTTGCCCATAGCAAATTCACAACAGCCATATTTCTCTGTAGCCGAATGTCACTTCAGCCATGTGTTCCCAACCAAATGTACCACAGGGAAGTGGCTTGCTTCCTAGGTGCCTGAACCCGTATGTGTGTGCGTATATATATATATATATATATATATATATATATATATATATATATATATACACACACACAAAAACAAATGGGTGCACATACGACATATACACATTTAAAAAATATATCTACATATTTATATATACATACACACACATACATGTATATGTATAAATATGCACCCACAAACATGCATACACTTGTATAAACACACATGCATATTATATACATATATACAGTTGCATCACCTCCCACACAGCAGCAACCTTTCATTTACCGTGGTAAGGAGTATTGTGCAATCCAAAAGCGGGCAGCCCTGAGACTCTCTGGACCTTCATGATACCACGTGGTCTGACACTAAAGAAGAAACAAAAACTGAAATTAGTACGAGTTATTTTCCTGCTAAAGGGTTTCAGAGATGACCCATACTTTACTAAATTTAGAAGTCTTATCTTCATAAAGGCAACACTGGCCTGCTTAACTGCTGGTACAGGGAAATATTCCTGCACATAAAATAAGCAATACTGTTCATAAAAGAAGATCAGAATGTGAACACATACAGAGCATTATTAACTCCTGTCAAAGGATATTTTTCAATGTGATATTGCAAACTGGGAGAATACTAATACCAGTGAACCAGGACATCATCCAGCAACAACTTGATGAAGATGAGTGGTCTAACTGCATCTATGCACCATACCGTTCATAACATTCATTCACTTTCAATATCCACTTCATCAGCTTCAGGCAAGCAATGGACATAAAGTAGCAAATAACTGTAATGTATCTAACAGCAGCAAAATCATAAGCATGCTTTTTTTTGTTTTTATCCTATTCCTTGCTATCTTCAAGCTCTTATCACAAAGTGATATAGTGCTTACCTTAGTGAGCATACCAAGACCGCCTGTTTTCCAGGCGGGGTCTTGCACATGGAAACCCCACTATGTGCAGGCTGTAAGAGGTATACAACTGCCAGCACTGTGCAGCAAGATGCACTGGGCAAGCAGTCGTCACACTGCAATCTGATAAAGGATTTTCTCAACCCAAAGTCCCCACCCCACATATTGAGATCAATGTCAGGCTGTTTGTGGGCCATAAGAAGTAACCTTACCAAACACCTCACCCCAGGTCCACAGGGCAACATATGTTCTGCCCCCCCCCCATACACCCCAACCAAATTGGAATAATTTCTCTAAGCTTGCACTTTAATCAGAGATCCACTGCAAAAACATGAACAACACTGCCCTTTCCTCCCCCAGGATTAGGTACACCCATCCTCCCTGCCAGCACAGTCAGGTGCTGAAGTCACTAACCGAACTACAGTCACCCAGGTCATAGTTAGGGCTTCTTCTCTCCATGTCATAAGGCTGGCAAAAATCAAACATCGTGATGTTTGAACTACATAAAAGCCCAGTTATCAGCAATCTATGCAGATTATTCATATTTATTTATTTGCCGTTTGTTTTCCAGGATAGTCCATTGGGCTACAAGGAGCCCATTTTCAATAGAGTCCTGGGGAGGAAAAGCTCCAGAGAAATACAAATACATAGTACAGAAAGGAGCACAAATCCATAACATACATTTCAATTAAATGTTAAACACATATTTTGTATAGTACAAACCCATATTGCACAATTCAAATAGATGTTACATAATACATAAATAAAAAAAAGATTTTCTTTACGAAAATTACATCAGGTTAATTCAGTTAGTAGTATTTTTTTTTTTTTTTTTTTTTTTTTTTTTAAGGGAATTACAACAAGGTAATTTTTTAGTCATTGATCGAATATGTCCCAAGGGATGTAAAACTTTAGGAGGTAGTGACAGGCAACAAAGTTTGGAAAGTTAGGAAGAAAGTGTAGTAAAATTAGGTTGGATGAGAGCAAAAGCATTTCCATTGTGAAGTAAGGTGCGAGTGCAGTGATGTTTTAAACAAGGGGGTACTGCTGGTGGTGCAGATGGGAGAAGGAAGAGAGTTCCACAGGTGTGCAAGAGAGAAGGACATCAATTAATTCCCAGCAGGATGTGTTGGTTTATGCAATTTAATTAGGTTTTGGGAATTGGATATTAGGAGTCTATCTGGTTTATGCATTTCAAAGGTATCTGCTAGGGAAAGGCAGACAGACGGGTTATGAATGAGTCTGTGTGCTTGGATGAGCTGGGTATATGTGAGGAAGTTTGGTAATTCTAGCCAACTTAGCTGGTGAAGAGAATTACAGTGGTGAGAAGAGGCTCTATGACCTGCCACAAATTTGGATATTTTGTTATAACAAGATGAGAGTTTTGTTTTGAGGGAAGATTGTAGGCTGGTTAGGAGAGATGCACCATATAAAAGGGATGGGATGAGGTATATACTAGCTAATGTAATCCTAGTGGTGGGAGAGATAAAGTGACTGTGGCGATACAGCATACCTAATTTTTTATGGGGTTTTTTGATATTTGCTTGTAGATGCTTATCAAAGTTTAGTTGATTGTCAGTGATAATTCCTAGTAATTTTGTGTCAGAGACTAGTTCTAGGGAGGGTATTATTATTATTATTGCTGGTAATTATGAATGATTGTTTGTCTAGGGAAGAGGTTTTTGATACACTGAGTAACATAAGTTTTGTTTTGGTTACATTAAGGGCTAGATGGTCGCGAACATCCACTGTTCAGTGGAAGAGAAGCCGGCTTGTGTTAGATTGTTAAGAGTTGTGATGGAAGGGGAGGAACAGATTATAGGAGAATCATCGGCATATTGGATGAGACTGGAGTTAGGAATGGCTTGGAAGAAATCACTTATGAATATGTTAAATAGTAGGGGGCCTAGAATGGAACCTTGGGGGATGCCTGTGGGTGTATTAAGGAAGGGTGAGGTAGCTTTTTTTTCCCATTTAACTGCTTGTTGCCGGTTTGTGAGACAGCTTGAGAACCACTGGGTAGAGGAAGGGGATAGGTTAAGTTTAGAGAGTTTGGCAAGGAGGAGGTTGTGGGAAATAGTGTCAAATGCCTTAGAAAGGTCGAGGAAGAGAGTGGATACAAAGTGGCCAGAGTCGCGGGCTTTGTTGATGGTTTCTAGGAAGGAGAGTAGGGCAGTGGAGGTACTATGACCTGGTCTAAAGCCATGTTGTGTGGGAGTAAGAAGCTGACTATTGACGAGGTAGGGTAAAAGTTGTTGGTGTACACACTTTTCAAGTAGCTTAGAAATAGGGGATAGGATAGCGATAGGGCGAAAGTTTGGGATGTCATTATTATTGCCACCTTTATGGAGAGGAATAATAAAGGCCTTCTTCCAGAGCTGGGGGACCTGGATTTCTGAGAAAGACCGATTAATTAGTATGCTGATAGGGAGAGGAATGACTTCTGCGGCTACTTTTAGGAAGTAGGAGGGAATTTCATCAGGGGCATTGGAACCAGGTTTTAATTTTAGGAGAAGTTTTTTTATGGTGGATATAGAGACGGGATTGATAGAGAAAGGTGGAGGTTGGGGGAAAGGGATGCTAGGGGAAGAAGGGGTGGGAGCACGCTGAGGAGGGGTTGTAGAGGTGTTGAAGGATGATGTTAGCTTGCTTATGAACTCTAGGAACAAAGAGTTAAATTGGGTGACCAAGTCCATGTCAGAGGCATCTGAGTTGGGGCATGGGTTTTCTTTTTTTCCCGGGTCGAGGAGAGAAGAGAGTCCTTTCCAAATTAGTTTGGGATTGGTGGTGTGGTTGGTTTGGAGAATGGAGAAATAGGCTCTGCGGTCTAAGATAATACGTTTTTTTGACTTTATTTTGTAGTGTTTTATATTTATTTAGGGCGATAGTGGTTTTATTTTTGTGCTAACGTGTCCAGGCTTTGTCACAGAGTCGCACAGTAGCCAAGGTGTTTTTGGTTAATCAGGGTACAGGGTTACATTTTATACGTTTTGTTTTCAGAGGGGCAAAAGAGTTGAGCAGGTTTGTGAAAGTAGAGTTAAAGTAGGATAGAGCATTATCTAAGGAAATAGTTTTTAATGGGTTCCAGTTTGTGCTTTTCAGTGCATTTGCGAAGGTTTCAGCACTGAAGTTCTTTAGGCAACGAGTGGAAATACAGGGGTGAGTTAGTTGTACAGAAGAGGGGAGACAGTGGGCAAAAGTGAGGAAATGGTCAGCTAGTACGTCTGGGAGAATACCACTATCCGAGATATAGTGAGGATGGGATACTAGAATCCAGTCTATTGTAGTTCCAGTGATGGAGTTCTTGGAAGGCCTGGTAGTGGAATTGATTAGTTGTGTAACGTTATACAAGTTAATATTGAGCGAGTTAGTGGGAGATTGGATTGTGGCCCAGTTTATGTTCATGTCCCCCAGGATTATGGTTTCATGAGTAATGTTGGTAGAGACCCAGGAGAGAATATCTTCAAGAGATGAGACATTGTCTCCAGGGGGAATATAGAGGGAGAGAACAAATATGAGTTTATGCTTGTTTAGGTGGAGTAGGGCTGGTATTATTTCTGCTTCGCCAAATTTGAGAAAGGGTTTGGTATAGGGGGTGATTAAGAAGGATGCCGGGTAAAGGAGTGCTACACCACCTCCCTTTTTTGTGTTCTGTCCTTCCTTAACATGCAGTAGTTGGGAGGAGTTATTTCAGAATCTTGTATGTGGGGCTTAAGTCAGGTTTCTGAGATGGAGAGAATATCGGGCTGGTTATGTAGAAGCCAGACAGACATGAAGGTTTGCAATTTTGTTACATAGGCTCTGAGCATTTAGAGCTGAGAAGTGGAGGGGTTTGCCTGTTGCTTGGGGGGTTGGATGCAGTGTGGTAGAAGGGCCTGGGTTTGGGTGGATATCCCCGGAGAGAAGGATAAAGCTAAGATGATGGATGAGGTATTTGGTTTGTTTGGGGTGTAGTATACAGGTAGAGTGTTTTGTGGACATTAGACTAGTGTAGTTGGGAACAGTGTTTTTAGAGTGAGGTAGGAGTCTATAGCGGAAGAGCATGCTAGTGTTGAGGGGGTAGAGACTGGGAGATATAGAAGTAACAATAGATGTGTACATTGTAGAGGATGGGGTAGTGGTGTGAAATGGGGGGGGGTTGCATTAGTAGGTTGGGTGATATAATTTAGATAAGCTAAGGTAAGTCTGACCAATATGCTCATGAAAGTATCATGAGAAAGGAAAGGACAACTGTGTTCAGAGCTTGTCAAAACTGCAGATTTTCCAGCATGTCCACTGCTGCATTAGTGATTATTTCTTGGGACTTCTACCACAGAAAGATAGATATCTAGCTAGAGTTTCAGAGCTTTGCACCCTTCCTCCCCAAGATGTGCAGAAACTCTTGACCTGAACATCAGCATATCAGCGATATAACAGGGATGTCCTTACACCACATCTTTAGCTCTTTTTTGCGCTGCTTTACAGTGGAAACAATTTAACATCAGACCACAAAACAGTGAACCTCTGACCAGGATTCTCAACCTAAAGGGACATACTAAGTAGCCTCTCCAAGCAACAGGTCATCCTGGGAAGGAAAAGCACCTTAGGACAGGAAAGGGGAGGTGCAGAGAGGCAAACACTGCAGCACTGGACATACTCAAAACACCTAAATTTATGGTAAGTTCCTAACACAAATGCACTATGTTCAGCACACTGTCCTCTGCTGCAGTTATGATAATCTCTTGTTAACATTCTCAAAGGTTGCAAACTGATATGGCTGAATCTGAGAAGGAACAAGTTCCAAGAGGCCCTGTAAGACACCTGTGGTAAACCCCACACCTGCCCTAGAGGAGACATTTTTTTTTCAAAACATTGCAGCCTGGATGTCTGAACTGATGACCATGTACCTGCTTCCAAAATGGACTGTGTGCTGACCCCTCATAGGAAGGTAGTGGTTTCTGCAGTGACTTTAGCAGAATGTCACCTAACTTGTCCTGAAATTGTCTTGCTGTGGAATGAAAATAGCAGGAGATGCAACAAGCTACACAATTAGAAATTTGCTTAGAAACAGGACAGACTGTTTTCTCTCCCTGGCAGAATCAGGATAGAAGTTTCCAGCCCCAGAGTTCAGTGAGCTAGGTGAAACTTTCACTACTGGCCTAGGTCCACCCAAAGAAGCCCCCATCCCAATGCTACAAGAAGATGTCTAACAGAACAATGGCTGAGGGCCTGGTAAGGTACAAAAAAGGGGGGATGAGACAAGATGAGAGAGAGTACCACTCAAGTCCTGAGGGCAAACAAGAAAAAAGCAGGACAAGGAGGCTGGAGGGAGGAAGGGAGCTTGGACTGCAACACTGAAACTATTCTAAACACCTACATTTGTGTTTAGTTCCTAACACAACGTATGCTATGTACATTACATTATTCACTACTGCAGTCCTCACCTGGAAATTAATACCTTTCAGGATAGCAGAAACAAATCTTGCTCTAACTCTAGATGCAGCCCCTACCGTATAATGTTTTGAAAAGGTGTGTAAAGTAGGACTAAGTAGCTGCTTCTAGAATGGCCTGGGTGGTGACAGCTTTAACTTTAGCAAAATGTGCTCCAATGGAGCCAGGAACCAGGTTCCAATGGTGCTTATAACAAAAGGCAATATGATGCCTACTCACTTAGGAGCATTTGTTGAACAGGCTTACTTTCTTCCCCTTCTGCAAAACAGACAAATGCTCTAATCAGTTTTTCTGAAATCTACTGTTCTCTACAGGTAGAATATCAGTTGTCTGTGCACACAAAGGGAATACATTGCAGGGTCCTTTCTCATGAGTGTTGGGTTTAGGATAAAAATACCTGGTGTTGAACAGTCTGGTTTAAGGAGAGTTTAGTAACCACTTCAAGTATGCAGAAAGGATTAGTTCAAAAAGCCACTCTGTCTTTATGTAACAAGAAAGGGCTCTTTGCACATTAAAGCTTGCAATTCTGAAACATGAATAGCAGAGATTACTGCCACTAAAAACAGCATCTTCCAAGAAAGCAAAAGAAGAGGGCAAGATGCAGCTGGTTTGGGGGGGGGGGGGTAAGGTCAACTTCTCTAGCACGTAACTGAGACTCCATGACTGAGCCTAGGATGCACAGCTCCCCTTACAGACTGCTTAACTGAAGGACTGGAATACAAAGAGGGCTACAAAAGAAAGCAGGAAGGAACAGCATGAACTTTGACAGATCTGTAAGCTAAGCTTGAGTTAGAGAGGTCTGACATATATTTCAAGACCAATGTCACTTCAGACTTTCCAGGGTCAAGGTTTCTGGACTAGGTACCAGATGGAGAACACTTATTTTGCTAGGTATAACTTTTCTTGTGCTAGGTTTCCTTGCTAATGCTCAAGACATCATATAATAATTTATGACTTGCTGGGTTTCCTTCCCAACACTCAAGACATCATATAATAATTTATGACTTGCTGGGTTTCCTAGTTTCCTTCCTAATGCTCAGCACATCATATAATAATTTAGGACTTGCTGGGTTTCCTAGTTTTCTTACTAATGCTCAGCACATCATATAATAATTTATGACTTGCTGGGTTTCCTTCCTAATGCTCAGCACATCATTTAATAATTTATGACTTGCTGGGTTTCCTTCCTAATGCTCAGCACATCATTTAATAATTTATGACTTGCTGGGTTTCCTTACTAATGCTCAGCGCATCATATAATAAATTTATGACTTGCTGGGTTTCCTTCCTAATGCTCAGCACATCATATAATAATTTATGACTTGCTGAATTTCCTTAATTCTCAGCATATAGTGTAATAATTATGACTTGCTGGTTTCCTTCCCAATGCTCAGCACATCATATAATAATTTATGACTTGCTGGGTTTCGTTACTAATGCTCAGCACATCATATAATAATTATGACTTGCTGGGTTTCCTAGCTTCCTTCCTAATGCTCAGCACATCATATAATAATTATGACTTGCTTGGCTTCCTTCCTAATGCTTAGTGCACCATATAATAACTTATGACTTGCCGAGTTTCCTTACTAATGCTCAGCACATCATATAATAATGACTTCCTGGGTTTTCCATACTAATGCTCAACATATCATATAATAATTTGACTTGCTGGGTTTCTTTAATGCTCAGGACATCATATAATAATTTGACTTGCTGGGTTTCCTTAATGCTCAGGACATCATGCAATAATTTATGACTTGCTGGCTTTCCTAGTTTCCTTCCTAATGCTCAGCACATCATATAATAATTTATGACTTGCTGGGTTTCCTTAATGTTCAGATCATCATATAATAAATTTATGACTTGCTGGGTTTCCTAGTTTTCTTCCTAATGCTCAGCACATCATATAATAATTTATGATTTGCTGGGTTTCCTATTTTTCTTACTAATGCTCAGCACATCATATAATAATTTATGACTTGCTGGGTTTCCTTCCTAATGCTCAGCACATCATATAATAATTTATGACTTGCTGGATTTCCTAGTTTCCTTACTAATGCTCAGCACATCATATAATAATTTATGACTTGCTGGGTTTCCTTACTAATGCTCAGCACATCATATAATAATTTAGGACTTGCTGGGTTTCCTTACTAATGCTCAGCACATCATATAACAATGACTTGCTGGGTTTCCTTCCTAATGCTCAGCACATCAAATAATAATGACTTGCTGGGTTTCCTAGTTTCCTTCCTAATGCTCAGCACATCATATAATAATAATGACTTGCTGGGCTTCCTTACTAATACTCCGCACATCATATAATAATTTATGACTTGCTGGGTTTCCTTCCTAATGCTCAGCACATCATATAATAATTTATGACTTGCTGGGTTTCCTTACTAATGCTCGGCACATCATATAATAATTTATGACTTCCTGGGTTTCCTTAATGCTCAGCACATCATATAATAATTTTTGACTTGCTGGATTTCCTAGTTTCCTTACTAATGCTCAGCACATCATATAATGATTTATGACTTGCTGGGTTTCCTTACTGCACAGCACATCATACAATAATTGATGACTTCCTGGGTTTCCTTAATGCTCAGCACATCATATAATAATTTTTGACTTGCTGGGTTTCCTAGTTTCCTTACTAATGCTCAGCACATCATATAATGATTTATGACTTGCTGGGTTTCCTTACTGCACAGCACATCATACAATAATTGATGACTTGCTGGGTTTCCTTAATGCTCAGCACATCATATAATAATTTATGACTTGCTGGGTTTCCTTACTAATGCTCAGCACATCATATAATAATTATGACTAGCTGGGTTTCCTAGTTTCCTTCCTAATGCTCAGCACATCATATAATAATTTAGGACTTGCTGGGTTTCCTTACTAATGCTCAGCATATCATATAACAATCCACTGTATAGCAAAAACCTGGAATGCCCTTCCTGCCCACATAACTGACAACAAATCCCCATTGCAGTTCAAGAAACTTGCTAAAACTCCCTTTTGGAATAAATCGACTGTGCTCATGTATCCCCCCAATAAATCGACTGTGCTCATGTATCCCCCCTGGCTAATGTCTCATTAGAACACTTGACCTAACTTAAGTAACTCTGCTAAGCCAATCAATCATAATACTGTACCCACAGTTAATCTACTGCTCATCCCATCTCTCCAGGAGTTAGGGAAAACTACTCCAGCAATGTTCAGCTTTCCACAAGCAACTAAAACCAGGAAAAGATCTATTGTAAATCAATTTATCCTTCTGAACTAAAAGTAGACGAAGCCATATAGTGAATAAATTTGTTATCCTTCTCAACTATAGCGAGCATCATCTGCATTCTCAGAGCCTTTATTCTACATCTCTCTGCTTTTACTCTGATAGTAAATCTATCACAGGAATCCTAAACTTAGGAATATCTTCTAAAAAGAGGATCAAAGGGCTCAGACAGATGCCATATGCTGCCCGGTTAAAGAAACTCCAGCTCTACTCAGTGGCATACCGCCTGTTCAGAGGCGATCTGTGCCCGACGTATAAAGCCATGTCCAACCCGGAATTAATGGACATGCTGCACCTCAGAAAATCCAAATCCCGTCGAGCTATGCGCTCGAGAGACTTGAACCTCAGCACTGAAATAAATAGGACATGCTGGAGGGACAGATTCATAACTCAGAGGCTTCCTTCACTCTGGGATAAAATCCCAGTCCAGGTTAGGCAGAGTCCCTCATGGACTCTCTTCAAGAGGAATTTTGATGAGTGGATGGGAGATCGTAGGTTTACCCCGGGTATCACTTCTGTGTCACTGTTAGACAGAGGCACTGTATACTAACCTCGAAAAAGGGCATAGCAAAATAAATTTAAAATGAGTGGCGAAAGCCAAACACATTCTGGCTAGGCTTATAAATGTCCTAGGGCAGATAGCCTAGTATGAACCTATGAAACTATAAAATATAATATTACATTGTAGAGAATGAATGTATCCTGGGGCGGCCACGGTGGTGCAGCGGTTAGCGTTGCCACCTCACAGCAAGAGGTTCTCCGGTTCGATCCTCGGCTGGGGTGCCTTCTGTGCGGAGTCTGCATGTCCTCCCTGTGGTCACGTGGGTTTCCTCCCACATCCTAAAGACATGCTGTAGGTGGATTGGACACTCTAAATTGGCCCAAGGTGTGAGTGCATGCATGTGTGTGCCTTCTGTGGAAGGTTGGGCACCGGGCTGGCAACTCGACACCGTAAAACTCCACTGCCAATCATGAGCAGACAGGTGATCCACTGTGGCAACCTCTAACATGTAAAAGTCAAAAGAAGAAGAAGAGAATGAATGTATCCTGTTAGTTAATATGTATGTCAAAGTCTCTTCTATGGAAATTGTATGTCAAAACTCTGTCCTTAAAGCTATGTTTTGTAAAAAATCTTTCTCCTGGAGCTTTTCTCCCCGGGCCTCCACTGAAAATGGACTTGTAATCCAGTTGGACTCTCCCGGTCAACACATGTAAAATAAAATAAATAAAAATAAAATGACTTGCTGGTTTTCCTAGTTTCCTTACTAATGCTCAGCACATCATATAATAATTTATGACTTGCTGGGTTTCCTAGTTTCTTTACTAATGCTCAGCACATCATGTAATCTTTACTAATGCTCAGCACATCATGTAATAATTTATGACTTGCTGGGTTTCCTTACTAATGCTCAGTTCATCATATAATAATGACTTGCTGGGTTTCCTTAATGCTCAGGACATCATATAATAATTTATGACTTGCTGAGTTTCCTTACTAATGCTCAGCACATCATATAATAATTTATAACTCGCTGGGTTTCCTTACTAATGCTCAGCACATCATATAATAAATTTATGACTTGCTGAGTTTCCTAGTTTTCTTACTAATGCTCAGCACATCATATAATAATTTATGACTTGCTGGGTTTCCTTCCTAATTCTCAGCACATCAAATAATAATTTATGACTTGCTGGGTTTCCTTCCTAATGCTCAGCAGATCATATAATAATTTGTGACTTGCTGTGTTTCCCAGTTTCCTTACTAATGCTCAGTACATCATACAATAATTTATGACTTGCTGGGTTTCCTTACTAATGCTCAGCGCATCATATAATAATTTATGACTTGCTGGGTTTCCTAGTTTCCTTACTAATGCTCAGCGCATCAAATAATAATTTATGACTTGCTGGGTTTCCTAGTTTCCTTACCAATGCTCAGTACATCATACAATAATTTATGACTTCTTGGTTTAGCACGAGATCATCAAGGTTGGCAGCATCAATGTGGCTATACTAGGATGTAGCAGGTACCTTTGTTCTGTGTTAGGTCTGCTAATTGAAGAACCACCTTGGATTTTCCTTTCGCCAAAATGTCTAGGAGAGGGAACCAGTGTTGCCTTGGCCAAAAGGAGATATTATGATTACTCCTGACTTCTCCTGTTGTACTGTTAACAACCTGAGGATCAAGGGTATGGGAGGGAAAGCATACAGAAACAGAACTGTCCAGTCTAAGGAGACTGTATCTGTGTTCCAGGCTCCTGGAGTTACTAGCCCTGGGCAAAACTCTCTCACCTGCCCCTGTTCAAATGAGAAACAAAATGGGTCCATTTCTGGCAAATCCCATGAGCTGATCAGAATAAAGGTTTCTCTGTGTAACATCCAATATGCATAGGTTTCTGCTATCACATTCTATCCAAAATATATACAAGTTGCCTTCAGGGATAGTCCTCCTCTATACTACATTCTCACAAGCTTGCAAAGCTATTCTGCACAGCAGACAGGAGGGAGTCTCTTCCTGCTTATGTACACCATCAATGCATTGCTGTCTGCGCTTGCAAGACTCTCCCCTTATATGGCAGGAAGTAAGGCTTTTAATGCAGCAAAAAATGCTACCATTTCCTTGTTTTTTATAAATAAAGGTCCTCATATCAGAGTACCTCGCTGACCCTCTTCAAGTGCAACCTTGATGCGTGGATGGGAAACCACAAATTTGTCCCAGGAGTTCCACCTTTGTCCTTCACTGACAGGGGCGACAGGTGCAGACTGAAGTTGTTTTTTGTGGGGGATAAACTCTTGGCTAGGCTTGTAAGGGCCTCGGGGCCATTAGCCTAGTAACCTCCTATGATCACCCTCTCATGATACACATGAAGCTCAATGGACCGAAGAGCATTCACTGATACAGAAGAGATTGCTGCATCCACCATAAGATTTCTTTCTTTATGCATGGCAGTGGGCAGATACTGGTTTGCAACTGATGAAAAACAGATGGAACTGGCAATCTAAAGTGCCACTGAAGTTCCATGTGTAGGTGTACCAAAGGCACTACTGGAATGTATGCCATCATGCATCTCAGAAGCCTCAGACACTTCATGACTTTGTCTCTTTTTAGGTGGAAAAGGTAAAGTATTCAGCCAACATCTCCAGTTAGTCCTGAGAGGAGAAGGCAATGCACTAAGAGTGTCTAGAGAAGCTTCCAGAAAAGTCACTTTCTGAAAGGGGGTCAGGAAAGATTCCCCCCCCCCCCTGTTGACTGTTAGGCTCAGTTCCTTGAAGCATATTACGGTGAAATTCATGGCATTCAAAGCACCCTAGCAGGACTCTGCTAATACAAGGCAAATGTCTAAGTAGGGAAGATGTGTATACAAAACTATAGATGGCCCACTGTTTGTGTATAAAAAAGATGCTATTTTTAAACATCTGTTAGAAAAAGATGAAACAAAAGTATTGCCACCTAACACGGACAAAGCAAGAGGGACGTACAAGTGCCATGGGTGTTCAGTTGGTAGATTTATTTATGCAGGTCCGTCTATAGTTCTGTCATATTTACCATTTACAGTAAAGGTTACTGGAAGATTTCACTGTGGTTCCGTAGGAGTAGTAACACTGGAGTCTGTTCTGGATGCGATTACTTTTACGTTGGTATGACCACTAGGTGTCTCCATGCCAGGATAAAAGAACACTTGTATGCCATCAAGTCTTGGGAAACAATATTGTGTTTGAACAAAGCATTGTTGTATGTGAAAAATATAAAAGTTTTATTTCGCTGTATTGGAACAAGTCAATTTTGATAACAGGGGTGGTGATTTTAAAAATCAGGTAGAGAAAAAGAGAAGTTCAATGGCAAATAACGTTGAAGTCCGATTCTCTACCTGTTTTAAATGGGCATGTTAATAAAAGTGTTTTTTAAGGGACAGAAAATTAAACAGGTACAAAATAATTAACTAATGAAGGTGGAGTGCACTAACTATATTGTGCTAATTATGACATCATAATTAAAGTTTATTGGTTGTAACAATAATTCAATGTATAAAAGATGTTTGATTTTAGCTGATTTTGTATGTTTTTTGATGAAGTTTTATGAAAGCAGATATTAAAAGAAACTATGCTAATTTTATTCCTTTCGAGTCCTTTGCACTTTTTTTATTTTATTAGTGTTTTGGTTTGCGGTGGTGCAGCGGTAGCGTTGTTGCCTCACAGCAAGAGGTTTTCCCGTTCAATTCTCGGCTTGGGTTGGGAGTGCCTTCTGTGTGCAGTCTGCATGTCCTCCCTGCGGTCGAGTGGGCATTCAAAAGACATGCTTTGAATGGTCGTGCCTTCGTTGAAGGTTGGGCGTCGGGCTGGCAACTCAACACCATAAAAACCAACTGCCAATCATTAGCGGACCGGAGTTCCGCTGTGGCGACCCCCAACCGGGAAAAGCCAAAAGACAGACAAACAGTGTTTTGGTTTGTGTACACTTCAGCCTCAGTGGTGGGTTTGTTTTTTCAGTCCTGAATTTTCAATAGGGAGCCGTTCCACAAGCTGAAGAACCTATAAACCCAAATTAAACTCATATGGCTACAATGAGAATGAATCTTCCTCCAAGGACTTCCGCAGACTCTGGAAGATGGCCAAAGAATACTTCAAATGATATACAAAGAATGGGATTTAGAGGTCTATAAAGTTTACTGTGTCTGCTGGGACCCCCATGGATCTTACAGATGCTACACCTGTTCCAAACATGCAGTGCATGAAACTGGCCTTGATTCAGAGCAACTGGTTACCCATACATTGAAGGTTTTCTTAAGGTGCAGTAGTGTCAGCTTTCTAATTTAAAGCAAATGATGGACATGAAGACCTCCAAACTTCTTTTTTTGAAATATTTTTGCTGTATTATTAACTTGCCTGCCAACCAGACTATTGCATGCAAAGTGAAAAATCTGCACCTCCTACTAGATTTTATTCAACAGCCTGAAGACACAAACAGACATGTCTCATCAGCACCTCTCCCAATTGTACAGACAGGTTCCAATCAGTGATAGCAAATACTGACTTTGGGGATTGTTATCAAATCTCTGATCAATCCTCCATATTCTAAGATCCTTAGAATATCTAGGCAGGACTAAATGGTCTCCTTCTGCTTTTCTGTACCTTCCTTCAGTACCTAGTGAAAAGTGAATTTCAATTAATAACGTGGAGGCCCACAAACACGGTTATTAAATCAGGGTGCTTAAAGTACTTATCCAGTGGCAGGTCAATGAGGTGGCTGGGTGTCTGCTGCCTTACAGGAGTCACCAACGACACCACAGAGGTGGGTGCAGGGTACTACTACAAAAATGAGCTATAAAATTACTGCCTTAATTGTGAGCCACTATAACTTATCTGGAGACTAACAAACCCCTTTCACAGCAGAATGGATTATGGGCAGAAACAAAGGGATCTCTAAGATATTCCACTATCTCCATAAAGCACATGCCTACCATAGTATCACAGAAGCCAAACTCTCATTTTTCTCTAACAAAATCCTCAAACAGAGGCTCTTCCAATGAGGATGGAATGACTAGACCTGAGGTGGTAACAAACCAGAATGGAGATGCGTCCTCGGGTTCAAACTTTAAATGTTCTGCTCTACTGTCTTAGAATTTCAGAAGGAAGTTACATCCAAAACCATTCAGTAAAGTACTTTGGAAAATACATCAACTACTATGTCACCTCTGAACAAAGATGAGGAAGATCAAAGACGTTTTTTTTTTTTTAAGCCAGCCATGGCCTTTATTATCATCAGAAATCTTCACAGTATGAAGGACTCTATAGAGAAAGTTTCTAAAGGGATGATTACCTTTAGAAACTTGGATAGGATGGATGACCCATGCAATCCCTTTTCAGAAAGATTTGCTACCAAAGATCTCAAAACACTTCTGGCTTGGTACCTCCTAAAGGGCTGAATTCTGTTCCTACACATCAGTGGGAATGAACTAAAAGAGAGAACCCTTTTGATTGATGGTTCTCTAACAATGGCAGGAAGGAGTTCTAAGAAAAGAAGCAAACCTGCAGAGACAGCTGAAAGCCATCTGCCACTCCTACCGCTACCGACTGCGACAGAGGTCTGACAGACAGCCTAGCTGATTACAGACCACAAAGAGGAGCTAGGATTTGACTAGAGACCCTGAAGATGCATCACCTTGCAAGTTTCTGTAAAAGTGGCTTCTTTGCAACTGCTAGTAGGGTATAGGAGTCAAAGAGTATAATCATATTCAGAATACATTAAGGATAACTACAAAGGCTTTGGGACTTCAATCAACTGTCTGGGACTTTTGCCATTTCCAAATGTCACACAGGCATGTCATATATCCCTTTCAACAAATTAGGGCTCTTCCCAAGGAAAGAAAAATCTGGGCACATTCTGAAAATTTTAAAAATGCATCTACAATGCCTGCTGAATCTGGATAATAAGAAAATTGTGCCCACTGACTGAGACAAATGCTGTCTCAGTTCACTTAAGAAAATAACCTCAGTCACTGCTGTATCATTGTGTGTACACAGCAGGCTCACCCTGTGAGTAGCAGGCTTCAAGATCTTCTTTTCCAATAACGCTGGAATGGTAAAGAATAAGTCATCTGTAAGGGATCCTTCACACTTCTTAACACATTCCTACACAAACTATTTGATGCAATACAAGCACCTGTGTATTCACTGTCAGTGGTACTAAAGCCAGGTGTAAGACACGTGTGATTCAGTTCAACAGCCTCCACAGTCTAAGCATAAGGGAAAAGACAATGTCTGCCAAGGGTTGAAGTCTCAGAATTGTTACCCACAGGTCAGAAAGTGAAAAAAATAAGCATCAGCAATATTCTGTGATGTGTACTTAACAGCACAAGCCCATTCCCTTCAAAAGATGGGCCAGCAGTGCTTAAGTACTGCCCAGTGCTGACCTTCGCCGGTTTCTGAGAGTCTTACATCAGAAATATCTGGCCCAAGACTAGCTCCAACAATAGCAAGGAAGACAAAATTGATGCCTTTCTTACAAGTGCAAGTTCAGCGCACATAATGTAGGATCTATGTCAGGCCACTCAACAGCTGAACAGATAATTTTGCTTTAAGACAGATATACTGGAGTACCATTCCATGTGACCCAGACAATTATTCACAGACATTATCCACACATCTCAAACTTAGAAGAGTCTTCAGCATTAGATTAAGCATTTTTGAAACAAACGGCACCCAAGTTATCTTTATTTAGAAGCATATTCCTGCTATCCTGCATAATGGGGTGAACGGCTATGGTGTCCAAATGAATTTTAAGCAACAGCTCCTTCAACTGCTAGTAAGGCATGGACTCGCCTTCTACAAAGGACTGCTTCTTTCTTCCCTAGGTAATGTTTTCGCTCCTCTTTTTTAAGAAAAAGACGTACTGACCACGTCCAATTAATTCTCCTGAGTCACACCCTTGCTGCTATTGGACTACAGGCCTAATGCAACACAGAGGAAGACGCATAAGGAAGACGAGAAGATGATGTTTTTCTTACATTTCTCTAATTTTCTTCTTTCTGAACTGAATATATTTTACTTGTCTGTATGCTTTGTGAATAACGTATTATTTTTCTTTATCTCTAGTATCTTGTTATCACTGATGGGTCTTCTGAGAAACTTTGTTACTGGAAAGAGATTAAGAACCACATCACTTAACCACTTAAAAACATAACTAAATAAATAAATACATTTGCAGAGCCCATCCCCATGGTGCAGATGGAACGAGTCCTAACTTCATTCACAGTTCATTTAGTAGCGCACATGCCTGAAGGAACGGGAATGTGAAGGGGTGACATCTATCTACTCACTCATTTCAGGAGGAAAAGGTGGTTATTGTGAAGAAAGGGTGTATCCTTACCATGATCAGACAAGGAAATACTGTACTCAACTGACAAATTCAAATGTAACTTGGACACCTGGATGGGGAATAAGAAATTCATCCCTGGTTTGGCACATACATCTCTAATGGACAAAGGCAGCCTGTAAATTATTCATCTCCTAGCCCCTTGCCTTTCATCTCCCAAGGCCCTGCCTACACTTACCAAGGGTACCAGAACTTGTCAGAGATTTGGGATGCATGGCTAGGCTTACAAAAAGGCCCTTGTGGCTGTCAGCCTAGTAAACACCAATGAAGCTATATACTATACCAGGGCATGCTTCACCAGGTCTTCGCAGATGGCATCTGTAACACTTACAAGCATGGGATTATGGGTAAGCTATAGAGAAGTTAAAAAAACTCCCTTGGTAACAATATAACACTGGCCTGGGATCTTCAAACTTTTCAATGGCATCAGGAGTTGATAAAATTATATTTAATACACTTAGGTATGGAGGAAAGAAACAGTCAACAACTGAAGAGCAAGCAAAAAATCAAATCAATCTGCAAATTTCCCTTTTAGAGGTCTCACTCAGAAATTTTCCACTAAACAATGGCACATCTATGTAATATGACTAAACATTAGAGAGAACCAGCACCCTTTGGTCCTGTGCTCAAGATAGATCAAGTATCTTGAGTCTGTGACTTGCAAGTGGAGCGGATGTCTATAAGGGCACTTGTCTGTACTGTGAATCATGCAAAATATTTTGCAGTAAGGAAAATGAACATCCTTGAAATACAAATGCAGGGAGAACTCCAGATGAACTCTGTTGTGAGGCATGAAAAACTAGACATCATATGGAAAGCCACACATGATGTAACGCAAGATCGAACTCAGCAACGTTGTCCAGCAGCAGCAGTTGTTCCTGATGTAAAGCAAGACTGAACTCAGTGATGCTGACCAGCAGCAGCACCAAGTGGACTACAGAAAAAGAACAAATACCAGTGACTGGTGTCTGTTCAGCTTAAGCCCAGTGCTTAGTATCTGCTGCAACAGCCACTGTAAATGAAAAACTGGAGTTCCTGAAACAGAACAAATAGAGGTTCATAGGTAGGTACTAGGCTATCTCCCTTAGATTAGTTCCCTGTGCCTCTGTCCAGCAGAGCCATTGAAGTGATCCCTGGGGTAAACTTTCTGTTTCCCATCCACTCGTCAAGGTTTCTCTTGAAGAGGGTTAGCGAGGAGCTCTGCCTAATGTAGATTGGAATCTTGTTCCAGAGCATGGGAAGTCTCTGGGACAGGAATCTATCCCTCCAGCACATCCTATTTATTGTTGTGGTGAGGTTTAGATCCCTGGAGCGTGTGGCTCGAGGGGATATGGTTTTCTTTAGGTGGAGAATGTCCATCAATTCTGGGTTGGACATGGCCTTGTATGTCAGGCAGAGATCACCTCTGAGTAGGCGTTATGCAACAGAGTACAGCTGGAGTTTCTTCAGTCGAGCTGCACAGGGCATCTGCTTGAGGCCAGCGATCCTCTTGATGAGGAATTTCTGTGGTCTTTCCAGTTGTTGCAGGTGTCTTGTAAGGTACATCCCAAATGAGGCACTGTACTCTATGATGGGTCTGATGAGTGATGCGTAGAGGGGCCCAATGACCACATTCGATCTGGATGCAAACCCTTTTGTGATTAGGTGGGCCACATAGAAGGATTTTCTAACCACTTTGGCAGTTGGATTATCAAAGGAGAGGTTACTATCTACTTGGGTCCCCAGATCCCTTATTATGTCTTCCGTATTTAGGGGGCTACCACCTATGCGGTAGTTTGCGGGTACTTTGCTTTTTCCAAAGGGGATGACTATGCACTTTTTGGCATTTAGCTTGAGACCATGGCTTTGACACCAGGTATCTGTCTCAGTGAGACCCTTTTGGAGAATGTCTGTGTCAGCCGGAGAGTCAATTATAGCCCCTAGTTTGCAGTCGTCTGCGAACTTGGTGAGCCATAGTCCTCCTGTGCTTGCCTGTACCTCTGAGATGTATATGCCGAACAGGAGGGGACCTAGGACTGAGCCCTGGGGAACACCACTTGTAACAGGTTTAGAGTCAGACCTAGCTCCTACAACTCTTGCCATGTGGGTTCTGTCAGTGTGCCAGTTGGCAACCCATCTCGTGATGTAGGGTTTATGTTCAGGCTGGTGAGCTTGTCTAGAATACCTGAGTGGGGAATAGTGTCGAAGGCCTTTGCGAGGTCTAGGTAGGCTGTGTAGACCACCTTTCCCTCGTCTATAGTCTTGGTAACTGTCTCAAAGAAGCCCACCAGGTTTAGGAGGCATGATCTGTCCTTAAAGCCGAACTGGGTTGGGTCCAGTGTTTGGAGGTTTCCAATGTCCCTGTTAATGAGATCCATGATGATGAGTTCCATAGCTTTGCAGACCAAGCTAGTCAGGCTTATAGGGCGATAGTTCCTGGGGTACGTTCTGGCTCCACCTTTGTGGAGTGGAATAACCATTGCTGTGCGCCACTCTGTGGGCACGTAGCCTATGGAGAGGCGGAGTTTAAACAGTGTGTTTAGGTGAGGGGTTAGTTCATCTTTGAGCTTGTGTAGGATGCAGCCTGGGACACCGTCCGGTCCCATTGATGCTGTGATTTTGGCTTTGGAAAGAGCTGCTTTAACCTGAGTGACTGTGATTTCAGGGGCACTATATTCTTCTGGTATAGTTACGGGCCCTTTTGGGGGTGAGAGGGGGTGAAGTTTGCACTGAACTTGTCTGCCAGGATGTTAGCTATATCGGTCTGTTCAGTGTATTTTGTGCCATTCTGCACCAACTCCGAGCAGATCTGAGAATTGCCACTTAGATTCTTGACATAGCTAAAGAATGCCTTGTGGTTATCTTTGGAGTCCATGGCAATTTTTCTTTCAAAGCTAGCCTTGGATGATTTTATGAGGGAATGTAGTTTCTTGCTGATACTGATCAGGAATGTCTTCCCTTCTTGGAATTTTACTCTTTTCTGTACTAGTTTCCTCCTTCTATTGTATAGCTTGTTTATGGCAAGGGTCCACCAGACTGGTTTCCTTTTCTTGGAGGAGTGAGTCTTGGTTTTGTTTGGGATAGCACAATCCATGCATTCTTGTTGGTGCCCGTAGAGTGCATTAGTAAAGGATTTTGCAGCTTGGACAATGTTATCCTTTAGCATGAGGGCTTTGAAACTTCCCACCTCGGTCTTAAGTAACGTGAAGTTTGCTTTTGAAAAATTTTTCACGGTGATTTCTTTGACAGAGGGTGGCGGCGGAATGTGGATATCCAGAGTGATTAGTTTATGGTCAGATCTAACCAGCGAGGGGTTGACCTCCGGTGTGGAACACTGGTCGCCCATGTTGGTGATGACCAGGTCCAATATATTGTCACCTCTGGTGGGGGTGTTAACCAGTTGTTCCAGGGCGTTTGAGTTTATAAAATTCTAGGAAATGTTGGGTCAGGGAGTTCGTACTTGAGTAGTTCTCCCAGTTAATGTTTGGATAATTGAAATCACCCAATATCAGGGTGTTTGGTAGGACCTTTATGTTTCCCAGTGTTTCCAGGAATGCAGAGTGGGGGTCCTGGGACATGGTGGGTGATCTGTAGCAAGTTATAATTTGAATAGCAGTTTTGCCCGTTGTTAGTTGCACGCGGATGATCTCTGAAACATCGTGCTGTGCTACTAACCTGGAGGTGTGGGTATCCTTGATAAATATGGATACTCCCCCGCCTTTTGTATTTCGGTCCGGGTTTTGTGGCCGAAATGTATGGTATGAGTTGTAGCCTGGTAGTGCTGGGGTGATCTCTGGAGCCTTAAACCAGGTTTCTGTTACTGCACATGTATCGATTTTCTCCATACTGAGAAGTGCCTCAAGTGCGTGCATTTTGAGGTTTAGACTTCTGTCATTGAGCAGCTTTACCCTCAGTTTTTTGTTACTTGTGCCATTTATGGTGGTGGGTTTGTCTTTTGAGCCTTGCATAAAAAAGGCACTATGGGGGTGGCAAGAGCCTTGGCCAGTATTTGAAAGCCTAAGGGTGACAGGTGCAAGCAGCCTCTAGCAAAGCAGCGTGGCTTGTCGAGCATGTCATCCCAGGCTGGCAGACACTGGATCCCCTTTGAATGACACCAGAAGCTTAGCCAGTTGTTGAAATTGATAATTTTTTCTCTCTACCGTGGTATCATTCTTGGTGAGGGCAGGATGCTACTCAGGGTCAGGGTCATACCAGCCTGGGCTACGTGATCAGAGAGCTCCTCCATGTCTTTTCATGTAGTCCAAGGAGGTACAGCTCAGGTCATTCACACCAACATGGACAATGACAGAGTCATATTTGTTCTTGTTCTGGAGTGACCTGAGTGCTTGTGTATGTGGCGGATCCTGGCACCCGACAGGCAACTAACAGTAACCTTCTCCTTGATCAAACAGTGAGTGGGACATCAGTGTGCCTGACTATAGAGTCACCTATTAATAGCGTGTTGTGGATATTATTTTGCTTTAAGGGCTGTGATTGTGTGGCAGACTGGTTTTGTGAAGTATGTGTTTCATGGTTTGTGTTGGGGGTGTAGGTTGCTTGGATGTCTGCTTTGGGGGTCTCTGTTGCTTTTGCAGATTTTTATTTAGAGCCTCAGAGTATGTTTTTGTGTATTTATGTCTGTTTTTTGCCAGTGCTGGTTTCATAGGTCTATGTGAGACTGGTGGTGTGATGCAAGTAATTCCCTTCTCCTCTTGACTGCCTGGTCCAGTCTTGGGTTGAGAGAGCTTAGCCTCCAGTTTGGCTGTATAATTGCATCTCTCGCATGTATTAGTGTTTGGTGGAAGGAGGAGAGGGTTGCCTGTGTACATGAGGCAATTGTAACATTGCCTCAAAATGCCCAGATTCACCAGCTGGACTGGAGAGTACACTTGAAACTGCCCTTTGGACATGCCTGGATAGGTACAGTGAACTGTTTTACTGATTGGCTGGTAAGGTCGAATAGAGAGCCTTGTCCTTCTCTACAGTATAGGAGATCTAGTGTTAAGATTTATTAGTGCTTGCTATGAGTTTTGGGCAACTGCCAGGATGAGAAGTGAATGATTTGAGTGCTTAAGTTGAAAGTTTGTCTAGTTCCAAGGGAAAAATTGAAGAGTAGACTTTGTGGAGCCGGAAATACTTATACCCTAGCTAACCGGCACTGCTCGGCGTGCAAAACCACTCAAATGCAGGTTTTATAGCAGGGAAATGAAAGATAAAAATTAGCCCAAAATGGCCAATAAACTACTAATTACTGGGCTGAAACCACTCCTCCAGGGACAGATAGGCTGCTCAAAGCTCCCTATCTTACAGTGAACAGAGAAACTTCCTTATATCCAAGTAAGGTATGGGCAAACACAGAAACTTGTAACACAGCCCTGAATTCAGCACTAACCTGAAAACTGGACTAAACTAGCTTAGAAAGGCGGGAAAACAAGTATATTTTTTTCAGAAAATAAAGCAGATAAAATCAAACAATTTAAATGCACAGAAATGGCTATCACACTTGAGTGTGTAGCCCACAACAGTTAAACAGGTAATTTAAACACAAAAACAACTTTGTTAAAGTGCAGGTAGTAAAATAAGTGCAATATGTAGCCGAAACAAGCTTTTTAAATCACAGAAATTAGAAAATCTGCGTTTTAGGCAGAATTAGCTTAAGGCAGCAAGAAAATGCAGAAAAATGATACTTAATCACTCCAGAGTCTCTTTTGCCTCTCTGCTGCTGTAGAACTCTGCAGGGCACCAGGCAGGAGCTTGCTGAGCTGTATACTAGAGGTTATGTTGCATGCACTTAGGCACTGATCTGCAACTTTCAAAAATAGCTGCAACAGATGCAACCTTAATAATTCTTTAGCCTTTCTGGCACCAGGATGCAGTATGAAACAATCTGTATGAAGTTAAATGTACTTTAACTTACAAGTTAAATTTCACTATGCTATACTGTACCTGTAAACCGATAAGTGTTTGGAAATTGAAAAAGCAGTAAAGTTTATTATTAATTTTTTTAAAGTCCTACCTCTTCCCTACTTTTCTTTGACTTTTCATCATCTTTCTTGGACTTTTTCAATGCATCTGGTCCAACCACTGACAGAATATTCCTTAACCTAAAATATAATAAGTACCAATTAATCTCCAAAAGTTAAAAGTCCGATATTTCAGTGAAGAAATCACACTTGCACAAAAACAGCAGATCACTTTTAAACAGCAGGCAGCAACAATCCAAAGGATTGTGCTAACGTGCTTACAAATAAAATATTTTGAACTGCAATAACTTTCTTTCCGGGTCATACATTTTCCACAATATTACACACTTCTGTAAAAAAGCATAAAAATGCAAATGGATCCAAGACAAATGACTGAAAACAATCAATCTAGAAAAAACAGTATGGCTACACCAGCTGAAAAAATGTTAAAGTCACGAATTACTTTCCAATAGTACTAAACAGGGTTGCTCCACATAGACTTTAAGACCTTTGCATAAGCCAAATCTAGGAATGCTCACAATAAAAACAATTAATGATATAGGCTACACAGCAAGTTGGGAATAAAAATAAACAAACACATTTTTGTAAAAAAAAGAACTTATGTACTCACCATAACGTTCCATCTGAGTAGGTAAACTTCATTTGTCAGCAACCTGTGGGTTTCGGATTCGATACGGATCCGAGCCGGCAGCATACCAAGCAAAAGATCCGAGCTCCAAGCTCCTCCCCCCTACCCATACTACACTGCAACCTCCTTCCAATCCTCAGATTGAGTTTGCCACTCCACACGTGACACCAACAAACTAACCTGAGACCCCTGAACCAAGGACAAACCTCCAGCTCGTGAACTCCGAACATCGAGCTCAGCAAAAATAAATGCCAAGGTAAGGGGGAAGGAGAGGATTGTTGCTGACAAATGAAGTTTACCTACTCAGATGGAACATTATGGTGAGTACATAACTTCTTTATCTGAAGCAGTTAACTTCATTTGATCAGCAACCTGTGGGACAGAGTCCCCAGCTACCCAAAATATTGGGGAGGCCCTTAAGGAAGGATATTCCGGAGCACTGCAGAGCCAAAGGAAGCCCTTCCTCTAGACACCAAATCCAGTTTATGAGTAATAAAGGTGTGAGAGGATGCCCAGGTAGCTGCTGAGCAAATGTCATCCAGGGAAACTCTAGACCAGAATGCTGCAGACGTTGCCATAGAACGTGTAGAATGAGCATGAACTCCTACTGGTTCTGGTAAACCAAGCTCTCTGTATGCTTGTAGGATACAAAGGGAAATCCATCTAGCAAGAGTCACTTTTGAAACTGGTTTCCCTAAAAAGGGCTTAGAAAAGGAAACAAAAGTTGATCAGATTTACGAAAGACCGCCGTCCTGTGCAAATAAAAACATAACTGCCTGTGAACATCCAGCAAATGAAGTTTGTATTCCCCTCTGTTCTGAAAATTAGGGAAAAGATAGGAAAATTAACAGATTGATTAATGTTTGTCTCAGAAGCAACTTAAGGGAGAAAAGATGGATTAGTCCTGAGAGACACCCTGTCCTTATGAAACACAAGATATGGGGGGGTTCATACAAAGAGTTTGAAGCTCCGACATTCTCCTGTCTGAAGTTATAGCTACCAGAAAAGTCATCTTCCATGACAAGAATTTTAAGTCAACTGATGCCGAGGGCTTGAAAGGAGGCACAACTAGGGCCTGAAGAACCACAGTCAGATCCCACGGCGGGGACAGATTCTTAATAGGAGGTCTCTGAAGAAAAGTGCCTTTCAAAAAGGTCTTACAAATTCTGGCAGCAGCGAGAGAGCTTAAATTGTCCCCTACATGGAAATGAGAAATAGCCGCCAGCTGAACCTTCACTGTGGAAGAGCTGGCTCCTTGCTGGAAGATATGAGATAAAAAAAGTCTAATACCACTGGGATCGGAGCGGTAAAAGTATCTAGATTTCTCTGTGAAGCCCAAATGGAGAAGAGAGTCTCCATTTGCTACAGTAAATTTTCCTGGTAGAGGATTTATGTGCCGCTACCAAGATAGATTTAACAGGAGAAGAGATACCGGGAGTCCTAGCAACTAGTGGAACTGGATCAGCCAAGCTGTGAGCTTCAGGCTGTCCAGATTCGGAGGAAGCATTCCCGAGGGATGATGAATCAGATCCGGAATGGGATCCAAGATCAAAGGTGGAGCTATGAGATGAGACCGTAGGCAGGGGAACCAGACTCGACGAGGCCAGAATGGGGCTATGAGGATCAATCTGCTCCCCAACCGGCGAGCTTTCTGTAAGAACTTTATCATGAGCGGGAGTGGGGGATACGCATAAAGAAGACCGGGTGGCCAAGCATGAACAAAAGCGTCTCTGGGGGCTTCCCCCGTCGGGGGGAGTAGGGTGAAAAACTCACTGCACTTCACATTGGAAGGTGATGCGAAGAGATTGCAGCAAGGCTGACCCCACTTTAGGAACATCTGTTCCGCTACACAGGGGTTTAGAGACTACTCGTAGGGAGAAAAGATAGTTCTGCTCAATTTGTCCACCAGGATGTTGGACCGACCCGGAATGTGCGTTGCAATCAAAAAGCGGTTGGTGGAGATCGCCCATTCCCAGACTCTCATGGCTTCTCAACAAAGGGGATAAGACTTGGTTCCCCCCTGTTTGTTGATATACCAGACCACTGACATATTGTCTGACTGGATCGCAATAGTTCCCAGAGGAAGATAAGCATGAAGGGCCTGCAACGTTAAAAGGACTGCTCTCATCTCTAGAACATTTATATACAGAACAGTCTCATTTTGAGTCCACGTGCCTTGAACAGTCCCTCTCCCCACCTTAGGTGGGAGGCATCTGTGGTCACCGTGGCTTGGGGTTGGGGTGCAATAAAGGGACGTCCCTGCTGCAAATTCGGGATTGGAGCCACCATGTGAGAGAATTTCTGCACACACTGCTCAGAGGGATTGGAAAATCTAGAGGTTGATGAAGAATCGACCACTGAACTTGCAACGTCCACTGTAGAATTCTCACATGCAGACGAGCACAAGGGATCAGGTTGATAGCTGCTGCCATGGACCCTAAGGCTCTCAGGACTAATTCTGCAGGGGACTGCAGAAGCACTAACACATGAAGTGCCAGGCTGTGTAGTCTGTCTGGGGTTAAGAATGCCCTGGCCTGGCGAGAATCTATTCTCGCTCCTATGAAGTCTAACACTTGAACAGGTTGAAGGGAAGACTTCCTGAGATTTATGGCAATCCCTAGCCGAGGAGATATCCGGAGAAAGAAATCTCTGGCTAGTAAGAGTAGATGCCTGGTGGGGGCGGTGAGGAGCCAGTCGTCCAGGTATGGGAAGACCTGAATGCCCTGAAGTCTCAGGTGGGCCGCTACAACTGCCATGACCTTGGTGAACACCCTGGGGGCTGTGGTGAGAGTGAAGGGTAGGACCCTGAATTGATAATGACTGGCCTCTAGCCAAAAGCGATGGAACCTCCTGGATCGCCTGTCCATCAGAATATGGTAATACACATCCTTGAGGTCTATCGAGCACAACCAGTCTTCCTCCTGCAGGAAGGGCATAATGGCTTGAAGCATGACCATCCAGAACGTTTCCTTGGCAACTAACAGGTTCATTGTTGATAGGTCGAGAATCGGCCTTAGGTCCCCCATCTTTTTTGGCACCAAAAAAAAAACCTGGAATAGATGCCTGATCTGGACTGGTCTGGGGACACCTGCTGGATGGCTCTTTTTTCTAGCAGCTTTTGTATTTCCAAGGCCACAGCCTCCCTCTGAGTGGGTGGGACGTCCGGGAGGAGCCTTGTGTAAGGGGGCTTGTTTATGAAGGGAATAGAATAGCCTCTGGATATTATTCGAAGCACGCAGCGATCTGTCGTGATGGACTCTCATTGGGCAAGGTGCATCGAAAAACGCCCCCCCCCCCCCGGCTGACTCCAGAGAGGAGCAGTCAGGCAACCCCTCAGGGTTGCTGTACGGGTCACTCTGAAAAAGGTTCCCGTGACCCAAAGTTCTTTGGCCCCCTTTACCTCTGGGCCGGCTTCCACCTTGTCCCCTTCTGCTTCTGGAGAAGGAGTCCCGAGCGTTCCGGGACTGCTGAGTTTTCCGGAACCACAGCTTCTTTTGACCTCACTGGTTCCTGGAAAAGGACCTTTGAGGGTTAGAGAAGCGGATCCCGACGGCTGACAGTGTCTTTCCGTCTTTCTCGCTCTGGACAAGCGTATTGCGGACAGTCTTCCCGAACAGGGTTGAACCGTCAAAGGGTGCATTAGCGAAGGACACCTTGAATGGTTCCAAAAAATCACAAAGACGGAGCCAGGAGTGACACCTTAAGGTGATGCCGGACCCACTAGCCCTAGCAGCTCCCTCAGTGGCATGAGAGAGTAAACGCATGGACGTATTGGACACAGACATGAATGTGGCCATATGAGCCGAAAAGATCTGCTTATCCTCAGCCGACATGGACTCCAGGGGAGACTCGGCATACTCTTTCACGAGGTCCCGCTGCAGTCAAATTACGTGGGCCAAGTAATTCAGCTCCCTTATAGTAAAGGTAGCTGAAGCAAAAGTCCGCTTTCCAAGACGGTCCATAGCCCTGGACTCCTTGTCTGGGGGGTGGACAGAGGAACTTTCTTGGGAGAGTTCCTTTTTCGTGGCCACCGCCGCCACCACCATGGCATCAACCGGAGAAACTTTGTTCCAAGAAGCTCTATCTGCCAGTGGGCTCAGTATTTTTACGGGCCTTTTGAGTATAGGCTCCGCAGTGTCCAGTTCCTTCCAAGCTCTGGTGGTGATAAGGTCCACCAGAAGGCTGGCAGGGGGGGACACCCAAGAGGTAGATGCATCTGTGTCGAATGCCTCCAGGAATACCAACTAGTCAGAGGAAGGTTTTTGGGTGGACCCCCCCCCCCCTCTGGCGAAGGATTTCCATAATATCTCCAAAGGAGATGTCTTTGGGGGGGGGGGTTGGGGGAACCTTCCCCTTCCACCAAGTTGGTATCCTCAGTGAGGGACTCGGGGGAGTCCAAGTGCCTCCTTTTACACTGGCGTTTGTGAGGGACCTCCTCGGGTGGACTCTCCGGGGAGGGCTCACAAATGGTTTTGTGTTCCTTCAAGGGAACTGGCTGGGGCACAATAGACACAGGCTGCCCCTGGGGGGACTGGATGATGGAAGACAAGCCCAACTGCGAGGGAGCAGGGATAGACCGTGAGGACAGAGTGAGGGGTCTCGACCCTTCAGAGAGAACCCTCTCCACAACGTTGAATGCAGAGGGAGAACCGGTCTCCCTAAAACTGGTGGTGAGGGTAGCTGAGACCCTCGGATCCGATGAAGGGATCAGAGCCAAAGTTGGAACGGCCGGACCCAAAGGGACGGTATACCCCGACCACAACGCAGCCTATGACACACTCATCCCCTCGGATCTGATGCCCAACTCTCGGCTCAGAGCTCGGATCCGAAAGTGGATCCGACAGACTCAAGGGCACGGCTGGCGTCAAGGCCGAAGGCACTATCGGCGCCAACCCCCTGGCTCCAGGGCTCCTCGAATCCAAAGACTCTGATATCCAATGGTGGATTGGAGAAGGAGCTATTGGGGCGAAAAACAGAGCCAAACTCCCCGCACCAGGAGGGGGGAGCCAGCAACACCCCCATCTGCAGTTGAGTTTGTAGAAACCTTCGCATCATCCGATCCAAGCCTGCTTCAGAGATGCTCAGAGTCTATCTACAGGACGCCACCGATGCCGGCCAGGAGAGCCGACGAAAAGATGACCTCGAGGGTAGTCTAGCCTCCTCCTCCGGCTCCGGAGAAAAATGTGGTGAACGGAGCAGAGGAGAGGATGGCCTGGTAACTTTAACAGGAGACAAAATCACCTTAGCGGGAGGGGCCGTTAGAGCCAACTCAGCCTGCCACTTGCAGACCTTCTCTCTATCTTTATCTTTTTATTTCTCTGAATGTCTCTGTCTCCCTGTGTTTTTTTTTATTCTCTCTTTCTTGGCCTCTCTCTCTCTCCCTGTGATAACGTGGGAGGGTGAGTCCCGGACAGGGGAGGAGGGCCTGAAGGCTGGACAGCCACAGCCGTGGCTGGTGAGGAAGCAGCAGAAGAGGCAGAAGTTGATTCTGTGGGTAGAAGACCTGCCAGAATTAACTTTTTGCAGCCGGATGACAAATGGGACACCCCCAAGCAAACTACACACACACACACACACACACACACACACACACACACACACACACACACACACACAAACACACACACACACACACACACACAGTGTAACAGACGGCTGGTGACAGCTTGTGGCCACACTCTGTGCACTTAGAGAAAGTCACTTTCTGACTTTCCAACATATTAAAGAACACACACACTCTACGGGCAGGAAGGGGGGGCCTACATGAACAGAAAGTTAACAACTTTCAAAGTACAAAAAAACAATTAGCATTGATGGAAACCCGTAGAGAGGGATAAACTAATAATTATTACTAAAAATATCAAAAGGGGCACACACAGACAAAAGTTTTTGAAAAACCCCGACAACTCGCCTGGAGCTCAAAAATCCCATGCTGGCGAAGCCACGGCAAACGAGGTCTGGGGATTGGAAGGAGGCTGCAGTGTAATATGGGTAGGGGGGAGGAGCTTGGAGCTCAGATCTTTTGCTTGGTATGCTGCCTGCTCTGATCCGTATCTGATCTGAAACCCACAGGTTGCTGATCAAATGAAGGCAACTACTTCAGACTGGAAGTTATATACTCACCAGAATAACAGATTTCTCTGGTCAGTGTCTGGAAACCAGAACTGCAGGACAGGTGCCTTTGGCACCCTCTAGTGATGGCAACAAACTCTATGCAAGCCCATACTCCTTCCCTACCCATAATTCCTTGATCAACAGGCATCCTCCAGAACAAGTATGCCATAAAACTCAGAAGGAAAAAAAAAAACAACTCTGAATAGAAACAATACAAAGACAACAGAACCCAGCCCACCCATCCACCCACCTCCAAACTGTCATAGCCCAATGGACCTGTATATAGGCAGTCATTTATTTTTATGCTCACTTGGGTAGTGCTAGCCACTTGTTATAAAATATGACTAAGTAATTCTGCCATGTTGACTAGTGTCACCATACGGGCATGGGTATTTGCCGGTGATACCTGGTTGAGGATCCAGCCTACTCAGATGGCTAGTGTGTGCCCACCATAAAACCTAGCAGACCTGGGTCAATAAGCCACTGGCCAACTGGTGTACATTTGCCCAGCTTGGGTTACCTGGGATAGAGAAAGCTTGACATATAACTAATTAACCTGCCAAATATGAACTACAAATTGCTACATCCAATGTAGATTCACTTACAGGCTGCAGCCTGGAAGTGGATGACATGATGGTAAGGAGGAGGCTGGACAACTTCTGTATCCAGAAGACATGATGGAAGGGAACTGTAGCACAGCCACTTAGCTTGGGATCCAGTGTCTAGGAATTGTAGTGAGAGAGAAGCTTCAGAAGATAGTGAGGAATGTCATCAGAATTAGTGACAAACCCTTGGCAATTAGATTCCATTGTAATGATAGGGTAGTATTCATAATCTCAGCCTATGCCCCACAGCAGGGTTGAGATAGTGAGGAACAGAATGCATTCAGAAGCATTTGCAGGACCTACTAGATGAAGCATGCAACATGAACTGGTGTTAACGTGTGACCTAAATGCATATATCAGGACAAACAGATAGAACAGGGTACGAGGACTGCCACAGTCCACATGGGTAGGGAAACCGTTATAAAGAAGGACAGGCCATTCTATACTTCTGTCTGGCAAATGGCTTGATGGTGACCAACACAAAAGAAAGAGTCACAACATCACGTCGGGGTAGAATCAGCAATTGCAAAATGTATTCCCAGTGAAACAGTTGGCCCACACAAAAGCACTGGTTGCCACAATCAGCTGTAAGCAGTGATCAGAGAAATCAGAGAAGATTCTAATTTCAACAGAGAGCAGGCTGAAAGTTGACTGGAGCGAAAGTACAACAGTTCAAGAAATTAATCAGCGCTCTAGCACCTCAAGAAGAATAAGAGGAGGAAATGGGTAGAGATGAAGACTTGCAGCTCCTCAAAACAGCATGTGTGAGGACTACAGGACACATATGCAGCTAAGCCAGGTAGAGAAACAGGGTACATAAGGAAAGCTTGTGGTGGAATGCAGAAGTCCAGGAATTCATCAAAAGAAAGGAATGCAAGAAAAAGCGGGAGATAGAAAAGATGGACCAGGCTAGGGAGGAATACTAGTTGGCTAACAAAGAGGCCAAGACAGGAGCTGCAATATCAAAGAACAAGGCATCAGAGGCAATCCACCAGCTTCTGGAATGTGACTCAGTAGAAGACACAAAGAAACTATCAGGTTGCAAGGCAAAGACAGAAAGATGAAGAAGACACTGGGATACCTTTCATAAAGGATGCCAGCAACAACCTGCTGACCAGTCCATAGGGTATCAAAGGCAGATGGAAGGAGTACTTCCAACAGCTTCTGAAAGAAGAAAACCCCACAGAAGCTGTACTGCCCCTAGACACAGCCTATGATGAAAGAAGAGGAGGAGACAACCACAGAAGTAGTAAGAACAGCACTAAACAAAATGAAGTCAGGGAAAGCAGCAGGCTTAGATGAGGATATGACAGATATAATAAAGATGTTGGGAGGGGAGGGAGAAATGGCTCCAGAGGGTATTTGTAGCAGTATGTAGAGAAAGGCATATTCCGGATGACTGGAGAATAAGCATACTAGTGTAAGTGTTCAAGAACAAAGTGGACATTCACAACTGTGGGCAGTAAGGAGACAGAGGTGTCAAACTCCTATCACACTGCATGAAAGGTCTGGAGAGAGTGACTGATTAACGAATACACAGACTAGTAGAAAGTAAGATGGGAGATGAGCATTAAAAAAAAAACACAAGAGAGCTAAAGCCACAAGAAAAAGAAGTTGTGTCTTACCACAACGTTCCATCTGAGTTGTTGATCTTCTTCCATTCATCACTGATGGGTACGGTTCCGAACCCTCGGAACTGAGTCGGCCAAATGCCAAGCTAGCGTACACCAAACTCTCGAGCCACGCTACTACCCACAATACTCTGTCCTTATGGAAAATCAAATAAGGACTCAATGCATAATGCTTGCAGCTCTGATACATGTCTGGCTGAAATAACAGCCATGAAAACACCAAAAAGAAACAAAAATATCAAATCTTCAAAATTGCCGAGGTACCAGGACAGGAGATATGGATTAAAGCTGTTTCTTTTTGCTCCACTCTCTGACTATTCATTTCATGGTGTGTTTTGATGAAATAACCGCCACCAGAAACAAAGTCTTCCAGGACAGAAACATCACATCACAGGTTGCAGCTGGCTCAAAGGGAGGTAGGGAAAGTTTGAAACACCCTAGACAGATTCCATGATTCCATAGGTTGCCTAATGGGAGGTCTAGAATGAAAAATCCCCTTCATGAAAGTCTTACACAGACAGGAAGAAATAATAGGAATTCCGTCTGAACCATCATGGAAACTGGAGATGGCAGCTAGATGCACCTGAATCATGGATGCAGAAGCCCCATTAAGGAAAAGCTCGGTCAGGTATTGAAGAACCATAGCTACTGGAGCAGAAACAGGATCCAGAGACAGCTCGTGCCCACAAGGAAAAACGTTTCCACTTGTCTTTATAAAGTTTTCTGGTAGAAGGTTTGTGGGAGGCCAGAATAATACTCCGTACCGGAGAAGAAAGTGACTCAAGCCTGGCTACTAACAGAAGTGGAGCAACCAAGCTGCCAGTTTGAGAGTGGCCGGATTTGGAGATGACAACCGTTGGGGGTGAGAAATGAAAACCTGACGGAAGTCTAAAATCCAAGGAGGTCAGAGCAGGTGTGGCTGAAGGAAGGGGAACCAAACCTGACGAGGCCATAAAGGGGCAATGAGAATCATTCTGCTTCTCAACCGAGTAGCTTTCCTTAAGACCAAGGGTATCAAGGGGATGGGAGGATAAGCATACAAGAGACCCATGGGCCAATCGAGAGTCAGAGCATCTCTCGAGGACTCCCCCTGTGGGGGAAAGAGGGGAAAAGTAGCTGCTGAACTTCACACTGGAGGGGGAGGCAAACAGATCGCAGCAAGGCCGGCCCCAGCGGCTGAAAATTTCCTCTGCCACTTCTGGGTTGAGAGACCATTCATGAGGAAACAAGATGCATCTGCTCAGCCTGTCTGCAATCACGTTGGAACTCCCCGGGATGTGTATAGCAATCAGGAAACAGTTGGTAGCTATCGCCCACTGCCAAATTCTCATGTCTTCGCGGAAAACGGGGTAAGATCTGGTCCCTCCCTGCTTGATGATGTACCAGAACACAGACATGTTGTCGGACTGGATAGCAATCGGTCCGACAGGAAGAAGAGGGTGGAGAGCTTGTAACATCAGTAACACAGCTCTGGGCTCTAGAAAGTTGATGTGCAAGTCGACTTCTAGAGGAGACCACGTGCCTTGAACAGATCTTCCCTGAAAATGTACCCCCCACCCTATCAGGGAAGCGTCTGTAGTCACTGTGGTGCTGGGCTGACGAGGTTGAAAGCAGCGACACCAAAGACTTTCGTCCATTCTCATCCACAAGAGGAGATCCTGCATGCAAAGATCGGTGATGAGGATTAGTGCATTCAAGGGATGATGATTGTGTATCCATTGAGTATGAAGAAGCCACTAACAGGTGCATATGAAGCCTGGCCAACAGAACAATGGGAATGGCTGTCGCCATTGAACCCAGAGCCTGCAAAACTTCCCTTGCAGACACTTTCCTGTGGTCGAATATCACTTGCACTTGTGTTCTCAGTCTTAAGAGCCTGTGATGAGGAAGAGATATTAGGCCGAGCTGAGTGTTGAACATAGCCCCCTATGAATTCCAGTTGCTGTGAGGGCTGAAGGTTTGATTTTTCCCAATTGATAGTAATACCCAAAGACTCCACCAGAGACAGAGTGTGGTGCAGGGCCCTGGTCAGTAGGCGCTCGGTGGGGGCAGAGAGAAGCCAATCGTCCAGATAAGGAAACACCTGGAATCCATGCAGTCTCAAGTGAGCTGTCACCACTGCTAGACATTTCATGAACACTCTGGGGACAGTCGAGAAACCAAAAGGCAGGACTCTGAATTGAAAATGATTGGCTCCCAGCCAGAAGCGCAAAAGCCTCCTGGAGCATTTGTCCATTTTGATGTGGTAATACACATCCCAGAGATCTAGAGAGCACATTCACACACTCTCCCGAAGGCATGCAAGGATGTACTGAACAGTGACCATGCGGAACTTGGTCTGTATAACTGACTCGTTCAAACAACTGAGATCCAGAATGGGCCTCCGGTCCCCCATCTTTTTTGGCACCAAAGAGAGTCTGGAGTAGAACCCTAATCCGCATTGATCTGGGGGGACCTTTTGTATGACTCGCTTTAGAAGAAGCTTCTTGATTTCGGAAGCTGCCTCCTCCCTTTAACTGGGTGGAACGTCAGGAAGGGAGAATTGAGGTCTTGGAAAGGATTTGAGGGGAATGTGATAGCCTCTGGTGATAATTCTCTGCACCCATAGATCGTCGGTAATGGAGGACTGGGCTGCTTGGTGCAGATAGAAACGTGCCCCGACTGCTTCCAGGGGAAAGCAATCGGGCAACGCTTCAGGAGCGCTGATAGGGCCTACCGGGGAAAGAATCTCTGGAGCCCTGATTCTGGTAACCCCCTCTGCCCCTAAAGGGATGTCTTCCACCGTCGGACCCTCCTCTGCCTCTGGAGGAGTCCTCGCCACATGCGTCACAAAAGTAACCTTGCAACTCCTTGTGCCACAACATTCCACTCCTCTAATTCCTGGAGAAGAAACGCTTAGGTTTGGAAAAGCGCAGGCCCACGGCAGACAAGGTCTTTCCGTCTTGCTCGCACCTGGCCAAAGTATCCTTGACCTTAGAACCAAAGAGCACAGAGGGCTCAATAGGGGCGTTCAAAAAGGAAGACTTGAAGGAATCCGGTAGGTCAGAAATGCACATTCAGGCATGACGGCGGACAACCACGCCAGCACCTGCTGCTCTAGCTGCTCCTTCGGTTGCATGGGAGAGCAACCTCATGGAGGAATTCAAAATCGCTTCAAGGGTGGCAAGTTGGGAGGCCACTTTGTCACGTGTTCCATCCGACACTTGACCCACGAGGCTACCAGAGAGTTCAGAAATAAGGTCTCTCTAGAGTCTCGTAAAGTGTGCCAAGAAATTCAGCGAACGCATGGCAAAAGTTGCTGCAGCAAAGACTCGCTTCCCTAGCCTGTCCACCTCCCGGGACTCCCTGTTGGGTGGATGAACATAGTACAGTTTTGTATCTACCATAAATGTAGATGTCCGATAGGTATGCATCTGCAGTCATAACATATGGGTTGTCCTGCCTCAGGCAGCCCTTCGGTCGGCCGGATTCCAAAGTCTGGGTCTGGCCTCGGCTGATGTCGCACTTTCCCCGACGTCAGAGCTTCTGGGGTATAAAGGCATCAGCCGACGCCATTTTCCTCAGTGTTTCTTGCCCCAGATGCCAGGTGCCCTCTAAGAAGGCTAAATTTGGATAAATGTTGAAAAATCCAAACAGTAGCAAACAAAATATATATACATATATACATACAAACAAATACACTATAATAGATTCCCCCAGCTAGCTGAAAGAGAGGTAAGCACCCTAGGAATACCACAGAGGGGAAGGAGGGTGAGTAATCCTGACTGCAGATGCATACCTATCGGACATCTACATTTATGGTAGGTACAAAACTGTACTATGTCCTTCAAGGATGCATCTGCAGTCATAACATATGGGTAGAATACCATAGCCAAACTGGGGGAGGAGGTACTAAGATAATGATGGTGTAGTTAAGATCCCCTGTAGAACTGCAGTTGCAAAACCTGCTCGGGATCTGGAATATAAAGGTAGATTGTAATGCTTGGCAAATGTATGCACGGAGCTCCAAGTAGCAGCTTCTAAAATGTCCTTGGTAGCCACCCCTCGTAGGAAAGCTGTAGTGGTGGCTGTGGCTCTTGTGGAGTGAGGTCTGATATTTTCAGGAGTTGTCTTTCCATGAAAAGAGTAGCAGAATCGAATGCAATTTCCTATCCATTTTGAGATTGTCTGTTTTGAAATTGCTTTTCCTTGCACTCCTGTTGCATATGCTACCAGAAGCTGGTCAGTTTTTCTGCTGGCCTTAGTTCTGTCCAGATAGTAGCGCAGTTGTCTGTGTACATCCAAGGTGTGCAGTAGTTTTTCCCCCCTGTTCTGTGGGTTAGGGAAGAACGTAGGTAAATGAATAGCTTGGTTCAAGGATATCCTGGATACCACCTTTGGCATGAAGGTAGGATTGGTTCTCAGAGACACTCTATCCTGGTGAAAGATAAGGAAAGGCTGCACTGCCATTAATACCTGTAACTCGGATACTCTTCTTGCTGAAGTTATTGCTAGAAGGAAAGCAGTTTTCCAAGATAAGAACTGTAAGTCTGCTGATGCTGCTGGTTCAAAAGGGGGTAGTGTTCATTTTTCCAGCACAAAATTGAGATCCCATGTAGGCAGAGGAGGTTTCCTTGGAGGTTTTACATTTTTGATCCCTCTTAAAAATTGTCTGAGGAGAGGGTGAGAGAAGATAGGAGGATCC
The DNA here is from genome assembly GCF_019279795.1 of Protopterus annectens. Taxonomy (NCBI): domain Eukaryota; kingdom Metazoa; phylum Chordata; order Ceratodontiformes; family Protopteridae; genus Protopterus; species Protopterus annectens. The sequence goes on along the minus strand of NC_056750.1, from coordinate 806,241,842 downwards.
ATATTGTACTCTGCTGAAATTGCTGAGGCATGAATCTTAATGGAAGAATAGGACAGGCCATTGTGGAACAGTTCTGCTAAGTACTCTAGAATGTGTGCTAGGTTTGCCAGTGTGGCATTTGTACCCTTTGATTCACTCCCAATGAGGAATCTCTTCCATTTAGCTGAGTATGTTTTTCTTGTGGAGGGTCTGCGAGCCTCCAGGATAATGTCCTTGACCCTCTGGGATAAAGCAGTTTGGTTTTGTTTTAAGCAATTTTCCAGGCAATTAGCTGCAGTGTTTTCAAGTTTGGATGCAGGGTCTTGCAGTTGTTCTGCGTTAGAAGTAAAGGCCATAGGGGTAGAGGCCATGAGTTCGTCCGAGACATGCTTCTCAGTAACGGATACCAATGCTGCCTTGGCCAGTCTGGAGCTATCAGAATCACCTTTGGCTGTTCCTCCCTGATCTTCAGTAGAACTTTGTACATCAATGGGAGAGGTGGAAAAGCGTACACTGTTAGGGCCTTCCAGCTGAAAGAGAGGGAGTCCACCCTCCAGGCTTATGGGTGGTATACTCTTGCGCAGAATTTGTTCAGTTGGTGGTTGAGTGGGGAGGCGAACAGGTCTATCTCTGGCATTCCCCATTTGTTTGTTATGATTTTGAAGATGTCTGGATGCAGCATCCATTCGTGAGCATCCGTGGTAGTTCTGCTTAAGCTGTCTGCTAGTGAATTCTCTTTTCCTGGTACGAATTTGGCCTGCAGTTGGATGTTGAGATTCAGGCCTAGGTTCCACAGATCCATTGCCATCCGGCATAGAGGGTAGGAATGCGTGCCTCCCTGTTTGTTTATGTACCACATGACTGTGGTATTGTCCGTCCTTATCAGCAGATGTCCTTGCTGGAGGAATGATTTGAATGCCTCGATTGCATGCTTCACTGCCAGCATCTCCTTTAGGTTTATGTGCAAATTTAGCTGGTCTTGAGACCATAGGCCTTGGATACACTTGTCTTCCATGTGTGCTCCCCATCCTAGGTCTGAGGCGTCCGTGGTGATGGTCTGCCTTGGTTGTGGTTTGTTGAAAGGCAACCCTGTGTTGGTCTGGCAGGCCTGAGCCCACCACAGGAATTCCTTTTTCAGGCATGGAATGATTGGTATCATGGTTTCTAGACTGTGCCTGTGTTGAGACCATACATTCCTTAGGTACCATTGTAATTTCCTCATATGCAGCCTGGCATGCGGGATCAAGATTATGCAGGATGCCATGTAACCCAGGGCCTGCAGGACTTTCCTTGCAGTAAGCTGAGTTTGTCTTGTCAAAACCATGAAGTAGACTGGAAGTTGCTTTTGTTTTTCTTCTGTGAGAAAAGCCATCTGAGTTATTGTGTCCAGATCCACACCCAAAAAAGTTATCCTTTGGGATGGCACTAGTCTTGACTTCTGGATGTTGACTGTGTATCCCAAGGCCTGTAACAGGTGTATGACATAGGCCAAATCCTTTATTAGTTTTGTCGTGTTGTCCGCTTGTATTAAGCAGTCGAGGTATGGGTAGATTTGAATTCCCTGAAGCCTGCAATGTGCAATTACTGATGCCAGGCATTTTGTGAATACTCTGGGCGCAGTAGATAAGCCAAAGGGCAATGCTGAGAATTGATAATGCTCTGATCCTGCAAGAAATCTGAGGTGTCTTCTGCAATCTGGTCGTATAGGGACGTGCAGGTATGCCTCCTTGAGATCTAGAGTCACCAGCCAAGACTCCTTGCCCAACATGGGAAGAAGTTGCTGTAGGGTCAGCATTTTGAATTTTGGTACAATGAGATATGTGTTTAGTGCGGACAAGTCGAGAATAGGCCTCCATTGGGTTTCTTTTCTTGGTACAAGGAATAGTCTGGAGTAAAATCCTTGGCCTTGTTCCATAGATGGTACCCTTTCTATTGCTTTCATCTGAAGTAAATTGTTGATTTGTCTTAGAGCCTCTGGCTTCTGGTTTGGTGGAAGGTTTGGCATTCCGCTCTTTTTTGGTAAAGTGTGGAAGTGAAACCTGTATCCTTTGTCTATTGTTTGCAATGTCCATTTGTCTTTTGTAATGCAATGCCAATTTTTCGAGAATAAAGCCAACTTTCCGCCCAAGGGTGCTTCCAGTTGTTCCCAGGTAGGCAGAATCAGAGCCAAGTCATTGTGTCTGTCCTGTGGGAGTGGTTGTAGTTTCAGCTGTGGCAGTACTCCTCTGGTTGGTAGGTTGCCACTGACGACCCCTGTAGGCACCCTTTGATTGACCTCTGCCTCTTGGGAGTCTATTCCTGCCCCTCTGTGCTCTGGAGGTGTCTGGAAAGGACCAATTCTTTGAAGGCCAGTTTCTGCTGAACCTCAGAGGTTGGACCTGCAGAAAATCTTTTACTGTTTGCACAGATTTTGCTTTTTCTTCCACTTTCTTTAGAATCTCCTGTGCAGGGGAGCCAAATAAACTTTGTTTCTCCATTGGAGCATCTAGGAGTTTAGCCTTGACATGGTCTGGCAAGGATTGCTCTTTTAGCCAGGCATGCCTTCGAATTACTGCTCCAGTCATAGCTGATCTAAATAAAGCCTCCAGTGCATCATAGCCACATTTTAAGAAATGATTACTGACCTGCTGAGAGTTGTGTACCAAATCCTGAAGGGACTTGCGGTCTAAAGGTTCAGGGGAAGAAAGCTTTTTATTCAGCTGATCTAACAAATATTCCTGGTACTGTATCATATGGAATTGACAGTTTAATGCCCTGGCAGAAAGAGTAGCAGATGTATAAACCTTTTTTCCCCATCTCTCTAATGCTCTTGACTCTCTTTCAGAGGGTAGGGGGTTTTTGGCAGTGGCAGCTGCAACACCTTTTGGGCCCTGAGAAATAGTTTCTGGGTCTGCAGCATGGGCTTTATACAAGTGAAAGTGAGAATCCGGGACCCTGTAATATGTCAGGGGCCGGGGAAGAGAATCAGGGGCAGAACTGACATCATTATATGCATCATCAACTACAGTTAGCACGGGTGGTATGGCTAAAGGCCTATGCTGTGGCAAGTGCATAAAGGTCCTTAGTCTTTTTCTAGAATCAGAGAAATCCTGACCCTGCCATTGAAAGTGTTCCCTCATTGAGTGTAAAGTCTCCCCAAAGGAAAATTCTTCTGGAGGGGAGGCAGAAGGAATAGAGTCTTCTGCATCTGAATCCTCATAAGGTGAGTACGGTCCTTCCTGATGGTCTGATAAATCAGATCCATCCAAGGAGTAATCAGAGGAGAGAGGTTCAGGGGGTTCAGTCCTAGGCCTTTTGTCAGGAGGAGGTTGAGAGGCCCTGTCTAGGTGAGGTTGGGAACTCCTAATCAGAGATATAAGGTCCTCAGCAAGGCTGAGAATCTGAGAACTTGAGGAAGGTCTCTGAGAGGTAGATTTTGCAGGCAAAGCCTTTGAAATTTTAGCTGCTTTAGCCCTGGAGAAGGCCTTAATAGACATAGAAGCAGGGGGCTTAGCTGCCCCACGTGCAGGAGTAGAAATGTCCAATGGGATGGTGTCGGACAATTCTTGTGCGCTTGCTTCTTCGGTAGGGATTTCTGTAGCCGACTCAGCCGGGTCCTCTCTGGCCTCGGTTGTCAGAGGTATGATTTCGGCAGAAGTAAGAACCGAGGACTCTGTTTCAGCCGAAACCGAGACACTCGCGGTAGGCCTAACCGTGGTTTCAGCCGAAACTGCTGGCCACGAGTGGCGGTCCTTTTCCTTGCGTTTTTTGGCTAAATGTGTAGTCGGAGTCTCCGACGGCATTTTATATGCAAAAGCGGATCCAAAAAAACTCTTCTGCAAACTCCGACCGACGTCTAAGAGTCCGTCGGTTGAAGGAGGCACAGGCTAAACAAGCTGATACGTCATGGTCTGGGCCTAAGCAAGGAAGGCAGTAAGAATGGAAATCCTTATGAGGTATTTGTTTCCCACAAGTTAAACAATTATTTACTTTGTCTGACATCGGCTGAGGCAAGAAAGAGTCCCCAATGGGGTACTTAGCTTTTTTAGAAGTCTTCGGTAGCTGAAATCTCTGGATCTGACCAACCGGCACTTGCGAACAGCTTCTGCTTCGGGCACCGCGCGGCAAGAAAGACTGGGGAAAATGGCGTCGGCTGATGCCTTTATACCCCAGAAGCTCTGACGTCGGGGTAAGTGCGACATCAGCTGAGGCCAGACCCAGACTTTGGAATCCGGCCGACCGAAGGGCTGCCTGAGGCAGGACAACCCATATGTTATGACTGCAGATGCATCCTTGAAGGACATCCGGACACTCTTCTGCCAAGTCCTTCTTTGTGGCCACCGCCACCACCAAAGCGTCTACTAGCAAGCCTTTAGACCAATGGGGTTGATCCTCTGGAGGAGAAAGTACTTTGTCTGATTTCCTGGGGATAGCTTCTACTGAATCTGGACTCTTCCATGCTTGCTGCATGATGAATTTGACCAACTCATCTGCAGGAGGGGTCACCCAGGACATAGTGGACCGGGAACGGAAAGCTTGTAAGAATACGGATTCTTCCGGGGAAGGGGTGGAAAATTTCCAGTCACCCTGCGGACTCAAAATCTCCAAGATGTCCCCAAAGGAAACAGTCAGGGGGTGATCTATGGGAACCTTCCCCATTATCATAATCCATATCCTCAGTAAGGGACACTTCAGGTGATTCTATGTGTTTTCTTTTGTGCACCCTCTTCCGTGGGGGCTCTTCGGTGGGAATGTCTGAAGAAGCCTCGGAAAGGGGGGGGGTGCTTTGGATTAGTGGTCCCCAGCAAAGGGCTGGCAATGGCTGAGTAAAAGGGGAAACCAAAGGCGGAACTGACGGAGGAGGATTGCTAGCCGTCAGCACTCTCTCCATAATCCGGTAGGCAGGCCCACCCGAACAGGGATGGGAGCCCAGAACTGAAAAGGATTGAATCGGAACCGGGGTCACACCCCGCTCCGAATGGCCCACCTCCAAAACTGACTTTTGAGAAGGGTTCAGTGCAGAAAAAACTCTCGGATCCGACACGGGAACAGAGAAGAATGTCGGTGACGGGACCGGAAAAGAATATTCCGCCCTCGAAGCAAGGGGTTGAGTAAGGTGAGCTGTCACCGGAACTAAAGCCAATCAGGACTTAAATGCTTCAGGCATCAAAGCAGTTGGCACCGACAGAAGGGGTTCCGTTCAAAGCAATGGGCAAGGGGGCCTCAGAACCCAAAGATCCCCATCAGGAGAATACGAAAGAGTCGAAGGAGGAAAAATCCCAACACCCGAAGTAGAACAGGGTCTGGAGATTCCTCTTGCAGTCAATACCTGATCCACGAGACAAACAATGTCTATTTCGGACATGCTCCTGGCAGACCTAATCGATATCCCGGAAGGGGATTCAGGCCGGTCCAGAAAAGGACTGTAGGGTTGCCCGGCAAACGGGTTCACAGAAGACGAATACCTTGTCCGTGGTAATGAACTCAATGGAGCTGAGGCTTCTGATTTGAATTGAGTAAACGGTAAAGTCAGCACCGAGAGTGAACTCGGAACCGAAGTCACAATCGGGGTAGTAGTCGAAATTAGATCCGAGGTCGCCGGAGCCTGTAAAGGCGAGGTTGGTGCCAAAGTTTCCTGAACCAGACTGGTCAGAACCGACGTAATCAGCATTTCAGTAGTCAGCACCGACAATTCAGACTTCCCAGAAACTGCGCTAGTTGCCGAAATCGGTAGCACCAAGACAGCGAGTCGATGCTCGGAGGAAGATCTACCAGTCTTAGATTGATGATTTTTGCCCCTATCACCAGCCGGTGAAGAATGGTCTGAGCGGGGGCGCTTCTTATCCTTGCCTGGAGGGGTTGAGACCTCCGCAGAAATAGCCTCCGAGAAAGGAGAGGAAAGCAATCCTTTCAAAATCAACTTGGTGCGCCGTTCATTCAACGTCCGTTGAATAAAACTCGCACAAACATCACATGGAGGAGAAGCAGAAAGGTGCAAGACTCCCAAACAATAAATGCATTTAAAATGCAAGTCACTGTTAGGTAATTTACCACTGCACGACCTGCAATGTTTAAAACCTGAAGTACCCTTTTTCTCAGACATACTAACACTCGCTCAAACAGAGAAAAGGCGGAGAAAAAGGCCAGACTACCAGAAAGAGTGGTAAAAGGTAAAGGAAAAGAAAGAAAATACCAACAATGGTAAGAAAAAGGAATAACTGTGGGTAGAGCTAAACTATAAGAAGACACTAGAAGAGCAATTATGGAAGAAATACAAGTCTAAATAATTTAAAACTACTTAGCTGGAGAGCTTGGTGAAAACGCTGCTATATGGCTGTGCGGCAAATGAGATCTGAGGTATGGGATGAAGGGCACCGTGGGTAGTAGCGTGGCTTGAGAGTTTGGTGTACGCTAGCTTGGCATTTGGCCAACTCGGTTCCAAGGGTTTGGAACCGTACCCATCAGTGAGGAATGGAAGAAGATTAACAACTTCAGATCACTGGTTTAAAGAGTGCTTTTGTTCGCAACATAAAACAGGAACTTCATCACATTAAACATTTACTCACCATTTCCTCTTTTATAAACTTGTTGACTGTCATTATGTGGCCAAAAATGTAATGGTGAGTGAATGTTTAATCTGAGTTCCTGAGTTTAATTTAAGTTTCTGTTTTATGTTTGGAATGAAAGCGCTCATTAAACCAGTGGTCTTGTGGCTTTACCTCCCTTGGATGGCATTTTTTTTTTTTATTCTTGTCAGCTTTCTCTTCACCTGTTTGAACAAATATATGGTTATAAGATGAAAGTGACCAGTCTGGATTCAGATAAGGATGCAGTGAGACAGATAGTTGAGAAGTTAGAGATGAATAAAGAGGCCAACAGGGCATTCCTTGACTTGTAGGAGGCATATGATAAGATCCCAAGAAAGAGGATTTGGGCAGTCCTACAGTAGCTTGAAGTCCCAGAAATACTGGTAAATTATTGCAAGCTCTATGTAAAAGGACAATGACTCAAACATAAACAGTGTTTAGCCTCACAGAGGGGTTCCCAGTGGGAGTGTGTGCATCAGGGTTCAGCTCTGAGCCCACTGCTGTTCATACTGGTGTTCATACTGGTGATTAACTACAACAGCAAACAGGTTGGAGGGGGACAAATCAACAAAGTTGCTGCATGCAGACAATGTGGCATTACACGCAGACTCTGAACAAGAATTCTAACAAAGGATAGGGGAATGGAATGCAAAACATAAGGCACATGAGATGAAAGAGAGTACAGATAAGACAGCTGTAATGGCAGCAAAAAGGGGGAAAATCAGAAATTGAGAAATGAGATTACACCCCAACCTATAAGCACAAAAAATCTAGACAAAGTAAAAAAAAAAATGGGGTGACAAAAGCCCAAAAATCAGGGACAAATTTTAAATATTGCCTTTATAAATCTAGAAAATTGCTAGAATATTAGATTTTATATTAGCATGCATTTTCTGAAGATATGAATTCTGAAACTCAAATTTACATAATTATTTAGTGACTTCAATCCTCAGAAATTTATCAGAAAACCACAAATTTTTATAAGTAACAGATCAAAAATATGAGGCAAAAATCTGGACATTTTGGGTACATCTGGAGAGTTAAGAGGTATGAATTTGAGATAGAAGGAAAACAGTGGAACACATTAATAGCTTAAGGTATCTGGGAGAGGTGGTTGAGAAGGGAAGTCTGAACAAATAGGTCAAAGTTAGAATCAGAGGGGCTGCAGCCAGTAGAGTGTCAAGGAGATTGTATGACAGAAGGATGTTCAAGATGCTGAAAAGTAAGGTGTATGAAACAGTGGTGTGACTGGTACTACTGTAAGATACAAAAAAGTGGGCAGTAAAAGCAGAGCAGTTGAGGAAGTGAGAGGTGATGGAGAAGAAGTACCCGAGATGGGTATTAGGATGCAAACAAAGAAATGACACAACAGCAGAAGCCAAAGTAGCTCCAATTGCAGAAAAGGTCAAAGACAACAGATTATGGTGGTTCGAACAAAAGACGGTTAAACGAAGAACAAACAGGAAGAATGCAAGAGGAAATTAGGGCATCCAGCAAACAGGTGGATGGATTCAGTGTGAGAAGACCTACAGCAATCAGACAAGATTGCCAACGAAGGTAGGAGAGAAGCACTGAAGAGGGAAAGAAGACAACAAGTGACAGGACACCCCGACTCCATGTATAAAATGGGGAAAAGGGGGTTGTTCATGATTTGATTATGGTAGTGCGCTAATCGTTTAGGTTCAGCCCGGGTGAAATACAAAACATTTCACAAATAAAGCATATAGAAATGTAAAAGATAACAGGGTAGTTCAGACTAATTGCAAAGAAAAAAACTGTACATATATTAGCGAAAAAGCACAGTGCTATGTACAATCAAGCAGAGTACAAGTGCAAGACATAACATTAGTTTCTAAAGTCAGTCAATTTTCAGTAAATCTTGAGAGAGGAGAGGAGAGACAAGACAGGAGACAGATTATCTGGTATGTCCCTTTTTGAAGCATAAGCAGTTGCCTCATTACAGCCAAGTGTGCCTCCAAGCATTTCTGTAGTTATCTCCTACTGCGCCTCTGGGCGTCAAAAATATTGCTTGTTCACATTTGCATTAATAATTTCAAAACCATGCTACATACAAGATATCCGAATATTCTACCTTTAAGCACAAATGTCAAAGACACGGCCTCAAGCTAAATGCCAAAAAATGCATAACAATCCCATTTGGGAAAAACAAAGTACCTACAAACTACCACACAGATGGGAATCCACTAAGTACAGAAGAAGTAATTAGGGACCTGGGTACCCAAGTAGATAGCATGCTCTCCTTTGATAACCACATAGCCAAAACGGTCAGGAAATCCTTCTATGTGGCACACCTGATCACAAAGGGTTTCTCATCCAGATCCAAGGAGGTGATTGTGCCCCTTTAATCCTCACTCATTAGGCCAATAATAGAGTGCAATGCCCCATTTGGGCTGTACCTCACTAGACACCTGCAACAACTAGAAAGACCACAGAAGTACCTCACTAAGAGGATTAAGGGCCTTAAACAATCACCCTATGAAGCACAACTAAAAAAGCTCCAGCTCTTCTCAGTCGCTTATAGTCTGCTCAGAGGTGACCTATAGGGCCATGTCAAACCCTGAACTAATGGACATGCTTCACCTCAAAAACACAAGATCCCTCAGAACCACTCGTTCTAGCAACTTGAACCTATGTACAACAATAAACAGGACATGCTGGAGGGATAGATTCCTGTCCCAGCGACTCCCCTCACTCTGGAATAGAATCCCAATCCATATTCGACAGAGCTCCTCTCTGACCCTCTTCAAGAGAAATCTTGATGAGTGGATGGGTAATCGTAAGTTCTACCCTGGGATCACTTCAGGAGCCCTGCTGACAGAGGCCCAGGTTACTAATCTAATTGGGAGGTGAAAGCCATCACTCTGTGGCTAGGCTTATAAATGCCCATGGGCAGATAGCCTAGTACTTACCTATGAACCTATGATGGCAAACACAATTGTATTGATATTTGATCTCTGTCAATGACTACTTGTTAGAAATGTAAGGTGATGACTTCAATTTTTTTCAAGACTTAAGCCACACCCACTCAAAGTTAAAGATACACACTCAAAAGAGCTGTATTGCAGGAAATGAGTTATTAGTTAATGAAGAAGTGCTTTTTGAGCTGCATTCTGAATTTGGAATACATACTGATTTCCTTCATGTCAATGGGGAGAACTTGCCAAAGGGTAAGGTGCCTGAGAGGGGAAAGTATGTGCAGTACTGTGGAGTTTGGTTCTAGGGGTAAGGACAGTTGGTGTGGCTTGTAGCTAATGTAATTTTGGAAACCTTGCAGCTCAGTCTAGCTGGAGAAAAACTAATGCAAAGTTGGTCATACTTCCTAAAAGCTTTTGTATAATAACAAATACACTCCACTCTGGTTGGAGTACTTAGGAAAAAAAGACCATCAGATGAACGCATTGATTCAAGTTATTCTGAGTGGCCAGTCATAAGCATGAAGGACCAGACTGATCAGAGATACTCTATCAGGATGAAACATGATGTAGGGATATCATAAAGAAAAGGAGTGAAGCACAAATATTCTCTTGGCAGAAGTGACAGCTATCAGTAGTGTAGTCTTCCAAGACAGGACCTTAAATGGAAATGAACTTCATTAAACTCTCCAATACAAAGTTAAGATCCCAGGAAGGAGCAGGTTTCATCAAGGACGTCTACAGTGGAATATACCTTTAAGAAAGACTTCACATGATTTGTGGGATGCCAGAGAAAACGTTAGGAATCCATTACGACGGAAAGAATTGGCTGCTAAATGCACTTTAATGGAGGAATAACTAGCTCCTTTGCTGTAAAGCTCTGGTAAAAGGACAAGAGTACAGTTGTGTAAAATCTTACCATAACGGTAGCTGTCCTTGTCTTCACTGCTGCAGTATTCACTACATCAGTGTACGTTACATTAGGGATCTCCTGCAATGGCTGGCCCAATGTCCAGCCAGTACACCGAAGCCTTTAGGCTGCTTTATAGGTACGCAATATGGCACATGTACGCTTCTAGCATAGCAAAGGGCATAAAAGTGACGTCTGGATGTATCATCTTCAAAACTGACAGCCCCAGTAGGAACACCAGTCCAAGGAAAAGAAAAGGTAATCAATACATCCAGAAGAGAAATGGATCAGGAGTGGAGGGAGGGAGTGAATACTGCAGCAGTGAAGAGATCATCATCTACCAAGACACAGCTTTACTATGTCCTTCCATAACTCTTGTAGCATTCATTACATTAGGAAAAAGTGCCAATGCTCAGGAAGAAACTTGGTAGGAGAAAGAACCAGAAGAGCCCTCTAGGAAGCCATGAAAGATCGCCTTAGCAAAACCACCTCTAACTCTAGAGATTCCATCTAACTTGTAGTGTTTGGTAAATGTATGTACAGAAGTCCAGGTACCTGCCTCACGACTACAGTTAGTATCTAAACCCTTGAGAAAAGCACTAGAAGAAGCCACAGCCCTAGAAATTAGTAAAATGAGCCTTAACAGAATAAAGAAGGCTTTTACCATAAAAGGTATAACAAACAAGAAACAGCTTTTAAGATCCAAGAAGAAATAATTTGCTTGATACAGCTAATCCCAAGGACTTGGGATGAAAGGAAACAAAGAGTTGATCAGATGTCCTAACAGTCTTAGTCTTGGAGATCTCACCAAACACAGCAGGTAGTCTATGAGCATGTGATCTCAATGTGTACCATTACTGACTGACTTTTAAACTTCATTGATTTTTCATTATTTAAAGCAACACTATCCTAGGGGTCTATGTTAAATAAACAAACGCTTAAAATGTCCAGTACAACATACTCGAACACTTATAGCAAAAGTTTATTTAACTGACCGCTCAAAATATCGAAAAACACAATCTCGAAATGTTCCGTTTGGCCTCCTACCCCTCCCAAGTGCTACAGTACATGAAACCAACGAATACAAGGTACATACATATAATAACAAAAAAAAAAACTGACAACATACTTTAACTTTGCAAGCAGGGGGGCAAACACCCCTGCACCCCCCACCTCCCCTACTTAAATATACCAACTCAGAGGCCGCACTTCGGTGCAGAAAAGGGAAATTCTCCCATTTTGCACTGTACGGCGCTGTTAGCACTAGCTTACATGACATATTATGTCACATAAGTCAGTGCTGGCCAAACGAAATATTTCAGAACTCTGTTTTCCAAAGTTCTGAGCGGTCGATTAAATAAACGTTCGCTTAACAGTGTTTGAGTATGTTGTAGTCGACATTTTAAGCGTCCATTTATTTAACATAGACCCTATCCTAGGCTGTAAAATTATGGACTGCTATGGGGGGATGGAGTTGCAATGCTCTGCATTTCTGCTGTGTGGACATTAAATAATTACCATAACTTATATTTTGGATGTAAAATACTTCTTCCAAAAACAATCATATACACTAAAGCAAGTTTGATACTTTAGGTGAAGGAACTGTATGTAATGTAAAAAAAAAAGGATAGAAAAATGCAGTGCTAAAAAAGAAAAAGCAAACAAAAAAAAATGTGTTCCAGGGTGTGTGCTACTGTGTACACAACGCCCTCCCAGGGCTGTAGACATTAACATACCCTGGAGGACATTACTGCTCACCACTTCCCAAAAATCAGATTAAAAGAGGTTCTTTGTAGAAACAAGCAAGATAACATTTTTGTAGACGACACCGTTCTAGAAATATGAAATGCATGTAGAATTCTGACTGCCCTTCTTATACAGATCTGTTAAATTTCAAATCTTTACAAAAATCAGAATATCGTATCATAATAGCATAAGCAAAACAATTTAAACATGCAAACCACTAACAACCTGAAAGTACAGCTCTCAATTTAAAAGAATACTCAGAATCACCTCTCTCGTCTCTCTGCTGGCCCCTCACCAAAAAGGGTAACTGGTTCTCCAAGTGCTCTCAAGCATGCTCTGACTTCCGCATCATCAGTAGAAACATTGATCTGCCTGGCCCGTTTTCTGCGTTCAAACTCTGCAAGCACTTCAGCTTGATGCTCACTTATATGCTCTTCGATGTCAAAGGTATCTCCTAAAGGCACAGATTAATACGGAAAAAGGCATCAGGGAGAGAAACACACACATATTTACATACAAGTAAGGCAACACTGGCGTCACTGCAACATCAAGTCATAAAGGACCATGAAACATAAACCCTGCAACACTGGCATCACTGCAACATCAAGTCATAAAGGACCATGAAACACAAACCCTGCAACACTGGCATCACTGCAACAAGTCATAAAGGACCATGAAACACAAACCCTGCAACACTGGCATCACTGCAACATCAAGTCATAAAGGACCATGAAACACAAACCCCGCCTTTATGTTTGCACTACCAAAGTGCTTTTGCTGGGATACAATTACCAGCACTGTGTAGCTGCACAATGCTAATATTTTGGAGTTTGCTTCACCAGGTGGCTTACATGCATTATGCACTGCCTTTGAATCACTGTATCCTTCTCATAGCCACTAATTAATGCTTTTCTCTGTGTTTTTTATTCATAAATCCGAACCTTTACGTACCACTCTTGTGCATATGTGGAGACTTACTCAAAATAATAACATTTAGATATAGTTATTGTGCAATCACTAATGGGTACCAAGTCAACTTACTGAATAAGATTCCTAGATGTCCTACATGAAGTTGAAAGTAGATTTCAGAAAATGGTCTTCATCAAAACTCAACTGTACGAGTCAGGCTACACTGCACTCAGCATACAATGTCATCAAAACTCAACTGTACGAGTCAGGCTACACTGCATTCAGCATACAATGTCATCAAAACTCAACTGTACGAGTCAGGCTACACTGCACTCGGCATACAATGTCATCAAAAGTCAACTGTACGAGTCAGGCTACACTGCACTCAGCATACAATGTCATCAAAAGTCAACTGTACGAGTCAGGCTACACTGCACTCAGCATACAATGTCATCAAAACTCAACTGTACGAGTCAGGCTACACTGCACTCGGCATACAATGGACAGCCTACATGTGATGACGAACAGCATGCTAAACCATACAGACCCAGAATAATATGACGTATGATATCTGCTGCCTGCCAGTTCCAAATGTTATTGTGCAGATTAAGTCATACTACACCTCTCTGTAGCTACTTGTGCACCTCATATGCCTACTACAAGACTCCGATTAAAAGGGGGGGAAAAACCTGTAATAAACACAGTTCTATATGGGGAGAGGCTGCGGCACATCATACCCCTTCTTACTTATAGTAATGCTAAGGTCAACCAACCACACAGAAGGAGCAGGCATGCAGTGCTGCCCTTTGTTTGGGACTGTGTAACCTCCGAGTTAGTAGATTTAAGTCGAGTGTGAGTAGGAAAGCTTGACTGCCCCTGAATAATAATTTTCTATGAGGAAAGAATCCTACAGTTTTTATTTGTGCATTTTAAAGATTTGCTCTTTAAATTTCTAATATATATGCAATTTCATTTACCAGGCTGTACTGAAAACACAGCTGGAGGGTACAGTTTAGACACAGGTCATGAGCTGTACTATAAAATTTCATCTCAAATCATCAGGGCTAAAGAAAAATAATTTGCACTATTGCATACAAGTACGTTTTTGCTCTATTTTTTTCACTTTAGTTAGATTTGGTACACTACAGAGGTTCAATCAGCTGAACTAAAACTCACAAATGACACAGTAACAAAACTGAAGCCAGTCGGGACAATCTGAAACCTACTTTGTTAATACAAATTGAAATATAGTAATGCCCCAGATCGCCACTATGGTGGTAAGCATAAGTGTTACACTTGATTTCATGTATTCTGAAATTTCTTGACTAAATTCTCCACAAACAGATCTGAACGCTTTATAGCAGAATGATTACACTTCTGGACAGTAAAGACGGACCCCTACTTTGAATCCTGTCGGCTCCGACTTACGACACTCAGGAACTCTTAGGTTATTTAATGCTCTTTGCTTCTGTCTTCCCTGAAAAACATACACCTAAAGTGCTTTCCTTTAGGAAATTTCTAGTTAGCAAATTAATGAACTATAAATGCAAAAAACAACATTTTGGAATCTGTATTTGAATTAACAAAAGAACAACTGATAACTTTTAACCACAACCCCAATATTTTTCAACAAATAAGGTGAAACAAAATTAACAGTCATTTTAAAGACCATTAGAACTGGAGTCTGGTACAAAAATGGAGTAGCACCCCCCTTGCTACCTTAATGATAAATCTACATAACTGGATAGGCAGCCTCAAACTACCTTCTCGTTTACATTGCCTTGCACACCTTGGGGTGGGAGGGAACTTCTAAATGTTTTTTTTTTCTTGGTTCATTTTTGGCTAGGCTTGTAATGCTATGCATAATTAATGCCCAATACTTGCAAAATGAACATAAACTTTAATATGAAGTTGACTATGTGGGTATGAGTACAGTAATTACAAACAAAACAAGATTAGTCAAATTGTTTTAATTGACTTTCATATTTAGTCCAACTGCTGTTACTGAAATCATCAACACAATGAAACTGTGGGTATAAAGAAGTTTCTCCTTACTGATAAGGCTGTACAAATCAAATCTAGAAACAAAGTTAATTATATACAAAGGTTTGCAGTTGTGAGAGAAGGATGCACCCCCTCCCCTGCAAAATGCTTTTTTTCCATGACTTCCGTTAAGTCACAATATGTGCATCAACTTGACACATTTTCTGCTGTACAGTATAATGTTTCCCAGAGTAATACTGTGCTACAGATCTAAAACGACTAATGAACCACCATGGCTCAAAACAACTAATGAACCACCACACCTCAATTATATGCAAGCTGAAAAAAACTCACTGAAGCCAAGAGAAAATCATAGGGAAGAAAACTAACCAGGGTTCAAACTGAAACTGAAGGCTCAAGAATCATAATTGCAATCCTCGGAATAGTGAAATTCATGCAGACATATATATATATATATATATATATATATATATATATATATATATATATATATATATATACATATATAATTTAACTGCTAGACTGCAGTACCTTGGAGGATTCCCTCTACTCCAAGTTATAGGAACACATAAGCAGCAGGGATGTGGGTGACTGAGCCCCCCACACAGTGGTGCGGGAAGTGACTCCTCCCAGTAAATTGATGAAAATCTGCAAAAGTGAGGTCTGTTTACTGCAGTAGAATCAGAGTTGAAGTATCAAGACTCACATAACTGCATGTCCCATGTCCGACAGGGAGCCATCCAACAAGCACGAGTTACAGAAAAGTACAGCTGTGTAAGTAAACTTAACATAACAGTAGATACTGAATGAAATCACTGCTGCAGTAACATAACATGCAGCCTGCAGTGAGCTATCACTGAATCTAGACACTTTGTTTAGTGAAAACTCTTGGAGCTGCAGATAACCCAAAGGGTAATGCAGAAGACGGACAATCTGACCCAGACACACAAAATGTGAGGAAACCTCTGAACTCTGTGGCAGTAGAAGTACGATAAACATCTTTCCAGTCTAGAGTTACCAAAAAAGTCAAATGAGGAATGAGAAGCAACAGACTTTGTAAAGTCAACATTTTGAACTCTGTCAATTTTACAAACAAAAAAGGAAGGGTCGAAAACTGGTGACCAGGAAGCATCCTTCTTTGGCACCAGAAACATTCTTGAATAAAAACCCTTTCCCCGTGTGTTCTAGGGGCACAGGTTCTATGATTCCCAGGTCATGCATGTGTCTTAAAATCAGAGGAAACATGCCTGTCTGGTGTGGGAGATAAAGAGGAATATCCCAAAAAGAAGGAACATTTTCCACTGCTATTTGTAACCCTCCTCATCTACTCTTGAAAGCCATCTGTCTGATGCAGTCATCACAGGAGCAGTTTCTGTGAAAGATAGGAGGACAGGGAGGGAAGAGAGACGTTACAATAATCAATCATTCTGAAGTGGAGGACTCTCCTTCTGAAAGAACCCTCCCTTCCTGACACTTTCTTAAAACCATGCTTGCCAGAAGCTTGTGGGAAATGTTTGTTTAGTGCTTCAAAAAAGACCCAGAGGTTTTTATAGTTTCAGAAAAGGAGGCCTGAAAAGTATTAGTAACACAGTGAATCAGTTTGCCTTTTTTCATCAAACTGTTTGAGTATTTGTGCTGTACAAGGAGCAAACCAAACTTCCTTAGCCAAAGGAGAATTCAAAATCTCATATTTGACAGCCTCAGAAAACTTCTGATTACATACTCAAGCAGAACATCTCATAATAGCAGAAGCTGCATCCCTAGACACAAAGTCAGCACTACTATTTACACTCTTCAAATAATGATTAGAAATGAGAAAAAGAAGAAAAAAAAACAGGATTAAGAAAGGCCCTACCTTCTGAAGTCAAAGTAGCAGAAATGTTCCTCAAGACTGTCAACACAAACCAGAATGTATTTCAACATACAAGCCTGGCAGTTCATAATTCTGAAGGCTATACCTTCACTGCCTTGAGATGGAGAACACAACATGGGCGCACAGAAAGGGATAGCGGAGTGTTAAATAAAAGACCAGCTCCTGTTGAGTTAACAGTGGAGTCTACAAAAGAAGTAACTATAAAAAAAGGAATAATTAGTAGGGGAAATAAAATAATGCATGATAAACTATAAGAATCAAATCAGCAGAGTTTAGAAAAGCATGTAAATTAGAATGGAAATGCAGAATACAAAGAAACAGAGGATATCTGCATGGCACCCAAGTATGCAACAAAATGTAGAAGGTTTAAGATTTTTGAATAGACATGTTTGCATAAGCAGTTTTATATCCCAAGCAGATGTCAGAGAAATTTTTCAAAGGTAGACTATCTCTAGTGATGTGATGGGAAATAGAAGGGTACTTCAGAACATGTTTTTTGGAAATGCAATGAGTTGATAGATTTTTAGAAAATTCACTACAGGGTACTTTGTCAGAAAGCTTGGGGAAACAAATTATGTTAACCAAGGAAATTATTCTTTTGAACTGGGATATAGAAACTGAATTATCTAGAAACAATAGGTTCATAGGTTGGTACTAGGCTATCGGCCCTAGGGCCTATGCAAGCCTAGCCATAACAATTCCCTGGATATTTCTTCCCACAATATTTACTTCTCTAAGCCCCTGTCTAGCAGGGCGACTGACATGATCCCCGGGGTGATCCCCGGGGTGAATTTCCTATCTCCCATCCAATCATCAAGGTTCCTTTTGAAGAGGGCCAATGAGGCGCTCTGCTTGACATGTATGGACAGTCTATTCCAGAGTATGGGGAGACTCTGGGTCAGGAACCTATCCCTCCAGCATGTTTTGTTCATTGTGATGACAAGGTTTAGAACCCTGGAGCGTGTGGTTCTGAGGGATTGGGATTTCTTTAAGTGGAGCATGTCCAACAGCTCAGGGTTTGACATGGCCTTGTATGTTAAGCAGAGATCGCCTCTGAGTAGAAGATATGCCACAGAGTATAGCTGGAGTTTTTTTTTTTTTTTTTTTTAAGACGGTCAGCATATGGCATCTGCTTTAGGCCTGTGATTCTTTTAGTGAGGTATTTCTGTGGCCTTTCCAGCTGTTGCAGATGTCTTGTGAGGTACATACCAAACGGGGCATTATACTCTATAATGGGTCTAATGAGGGATGAGTACAGTGGGACAATGACCTCTTTTTTTCTGGATGAAAAGCCCTTAGTGATGAGGTGTGCCACATAGGATTTCTTGACTGTTGTGCCGATGTGGTTATTGAAAGTGAGACCACTGTCCACCTGTGTCCCTAAGTCTCTTATCACACTTTCTGTGTTTAGTGTACTGCCACCTATGTGGTAATTCATGGGTACATGTTTTTCCCAAAGGGGATAACTATACATTTCTTGGCATTAAGCTTGAGCCCATGGCTCTGGCACCAGGCATCTGTTTCTGCAAGGCCCTTTTGTAAAATATCCACATCATTTGGGGATTCAAGAATGGCTCTAATGCTGATGATTGCCAAAAAAGGAGGAAATGGAAATCAAAATTGTAAACTAACTGGAACAGAATTATTGAATATTGTAAAGGAGATAAAAGAGCTGAAGGTGGGATCTTTAGAAAAGGCAAATAAAAATAGAATCTGTGGGAGTCAAACATACAGAGTAATGTTAAAGAGGAATGATACTTCAGAGAAGGCAGGACTTGAACAATCTATACAATGTTAAGCTTCATAACTGTTGATACAAAAAATCACATGCATTTAAACTGTACAAAGCAAATAATGTTGTAATAGACTTTCTCTTTAACTGAATTCATAGACATGTTTTCAGCTGTTTTTCAAAGCTGGCACAACAGCCCCGGTGGTCACTGCGGTAGTGCTGCTCGTTTCTCATTTCCTCGTTCCTCACCTCAGAAGCTCACCACAGAAGCCCCCTCCCTACCACCAAACAAGGAATACCTCCTGCAAACTCCCTGGAGTTTGCCTACCAGACTGACTCATAGAACTCCTGAAGACTGCCCTTAAAGTTTAATATTGAATTAAACTCACCTCAGAAGCTCACCACAGAAGCCCCCTCCCTACCAACAAACAAGAAATACCTCTTGCAAACTCCCTGGAGTTTGCCTACCAGACTGACTCACAGAACTCCTGAAGACTGCTCTTAAAGTTTAATATTGAATTTCCTCACCTCAGAAGCTCACCACAGAAGCCCCCTCCCTACCACCAAACAAGGAATACCTCCTGCAAACTCCCTGGAGTTTGCCTACCAGACTGACTCATAGAACTCCTGAATACTGCCCTTAAAGTTTAATATTGAATGTAGGTAGCCTTAAACCATCTACTGTGTCTGTACTACCTACCTAGTAATACATTTACTTCTGTCTATCCTCCCTTGTAAGTGACTCAGCAGCCTACCGTGGACCACACGGACATACTCTCTCCCCCCCCCCCAAGTCACCTTAGTCCCAGACACTTTCACAGCGAAAGTTGCAAGTAACCTGCTCAACATTGCTGCCTGTTTTCTTCATTTTCACCACTAGGTGGCAGTGCCCTCTAACCAATTACCGATGCAACTGTAATGTTACCTGGCTTCTCTCCTAGTAACCTGACTCCTCAACTTAAAAGCCTGTATTCTATTTTCTGTTCTCTCTCTGACTACAACCTTTTCTGTTCTCTCTCTGACTACAATCCTTTTTTTCACCCTCTGTACAACTTTAACTACCTGACTCATAACACCTCTTACATCCCTACAAAATACTCGTCCTTTTCTATTCTATATTTACCATACCTGCTAACCTTTATATATCATCAGCAGTAGTAGCTGATACTTTTTTCACTCTCCTCTTGGTCTTCTGTCCTTCGTACTCCTCCCTGCCCACTGCTTTTAATTCCCGCCTTTTAACTCCTCTCCTTATATCCCCTCCCCCTACATCACATGTCCGGCTCTGAATCTATTTCTAGAGATCACAATCTGTGTCGCTCTCTTTTTCAAAGCTGGCACAACAGCCCCGGTGGTCCCTGCGGTAGTGCTGCTCGTTTCTCATTTCCTCGGTAAGTTTTTAAACCAAATGTCTAGCTTTTTTTTCTCTTTTTTAGTTTAAAGAATCAGTTTAACCTGAAGGTCTGCTTGCATTTTCTGGGATGTCCTAATTATTGTGCCTAGCTTGTTTTATTTTTTTAAAAAAACAAAAGCTGTATATCCTGGTGAACTGCATGCATTCATGGGTATACTAACCTTTGTGCCTTAGACACTGTTTACATTTTATGGGACTTTATTGTCCCGACTATCAGCATGAATTACTGAACTTCTCCAATTCCGTGCATAATTTCACGGTTTAGTCCTGTTAGTGCCTAAAGTCAGTATTCAGTGCGATTCACTCCTGCCTATGCTCTTCCATCACTTCGGCAGCTAATTTGGCGTCATACAGAATGCTTTCCATAATTACTAGCATAACGCTAGCTATACCTGGTCGCCAGCTGCAAGCTCCCCACGTGGCTTCCGCTTAGAGTTACCCGCTATCTACACTGAGCGAGCCCCATTAAGGCTTCTATCTTAGCGTTTTTTACTGCGCTTAGAGGCTTCTTTCCTAGTGTTTAACAATCCATATTGAGAAGCTTCGTGGCTTCTTTGTTAGCGCTTACTGCGCTTTGTGGCTTCTTTCCTAGCGTTTGTATCTATCCATTTTGAGAAACCTTGAGGCTTCTTTCTTAGTGTTTCTAGCTATCCATATTGTGCAAAATAAAACGCCACCTAAGCGTGTCTCTACACGCGTGCATCTGAGAGCCTCTCTGAAGCTACTTACTTAGCGTTTTTAGCTTCCATACCAAGCAAGATTGAACGCCTTTGAAATATGTCTCAACATGGGCGTAATCCCTTACACACGCTAAGAGTGGCTGCTCTTGCTCGCAAACATCCCCCAACATCGCCTGGTTCTTTCTCCTCTGTTATACTATGTTCTATGTTTTAAGAGCTGTATTATGCCTCAATTGTCTCTGGTTCAAATGCTTATTATGCCTATAACAATTGATTATTTGGAGTCTGTCTTTGCCTACTAGACAGCGAGTTGAATGTAATAAGTGCTGTGCAATTCTTAACTGCCATTCTTAAACTAATTTACCTGTCTGCTTAGTCGAATGTATTGAATGCTGTGCATTACCTTAATTGCCTTTCTTAACATATTTACCTGCCTGCTTGATTTACATTACCTTAATTGCCTTTCTTAACATATTTACCTGCCTGCTTGACTTAGTATTGTCTGCCTAACAGATGGAGAAAGGGCACAGTCTTCCACAGATAACGACTTTTGATTCCTTCAAGTAGTGCTCTAGACACTGTTATAAATCTAGATTGTGTACCTGTTAAGCTGTATATTTAATGTGCTCTGCATTGCCTTTATTACTGGTTGATTATCTGCTTGTACCGTCTCTATTGTGCTATTTATTGCCTGCTAAATTTACTCTGATTGTTGGCTAGCTTAGTTTTAGTTTTCCCCATCACCTTACCAGGCTGGTATGCCGTGGTAACGCTGGGTACTGTACAGTGATTGAGTTATCACCCTTGCATACTATTTCTACTCTCTTTTGCACTTTCTAATAGCTGTACTTTTGCTGCCTATTACCTCTCTTCTCTTACCACTCTCCTATACATTTCCCCTTCTTCTATGTCTACCCTTTGAACTCTGTCTTCCTACACCTACCACTTCTACATCTGTCCCTTGAGCCCTGTACATTTCTACTAAAGTCTTATATACTATTCCTTCCTACTGAATATTCCCCCTTACTCCTTCCTCTCTTTACATGCAGTTTTAACTATTTGTGACGCTAACCTAGTTTATCTCTCCTCTCTTTTTACAGTTCCTCACCTCAGAAGCTCACCACAGACGCCCCCTCCCTACCACCAAACAAGGAATACCTCCTGCAAACTCCCTGGAGTTTGCCTACCAGACTGACTCATAGAACTCCTGAAGACTGCCCTTAAAGTTTAATATTGAATGTAGGTAGCCTTAAACCATCTACTGTGTCTGTACTACCTACCTAGTAATACATTTACTTCTGTCTATCCTCCCTTGTAAGTGACTCAGCAGCCTACCGTGGACCACACGGACATACTCTCTCCCCCCAAGTCACCTTAGTCCCAGACACTTTCACAGCGAAAGTTGCAAGTAACCTGCTCAACATTGCTGCCTGTTTTCCTCATTCTCACCACTAGGTGGCAGTGCCCTCTAACCAATTGCCGATGCAACTGTAATGTTACCTCGCTTCTCTCCTAGTAACCTGACTCCTCAACTTAAAAGCCTGTATTCTATTTTCTGTTCTCTCTCTGACTACAATCCCTTTTTTCACCCTCTGTACAACTTTAACTACCCGACTCATAACACCTCTTACATCCCTACAAAATACTCGTCCTTTTCTATTCTATATTTACCATACCTGCTAACCTTTATATATCATCAGCAGTAGTAGCTGATAAACCTCTCCTCTTGGTCTTCCCCGCTCCGTTCGCCCTGTGGGCTCACTCCGCTCCCCTACCCTACCCCCAATTCCCACCCACCCCTACCCTACCCCCAATTCCCACCCACCCCCACTACATCTACATTTATACCTTCATAGCCACTCCTACTTCCTCTCCATCATCTTCTTATCCCCACCCCCTCACATAACACGCCTTCATCACATTTCTGCTTCCTCCTTACTCAACACTTACTTTAACTATCATAACCCAATATGCTTATAAAATATTCAACCCTCCCTAGTCATCTTCTACTACTTCTCAACCTTTCCTATATCTACTATCTGACTGAACCTAATCTCATCACCCACACCCCTCTCCTACACACAACCTACCCACACCACACATCACTAACTTACTATTACAACTCCATCTCTCCTGAACTATATCCCATCAATCTCAACCTATGTTTTCATTACAAACTAATCCCTCCTCATAATACCTCAACACCCACTCTCCCCTCCAAATCCTCCACCAATTTTTCAACCTGCTCCTCCTATTCAAAACAATCCAAATACCACTACTAAACTCAACTTCTAACTGCCGTACTTTTATCTGGCGACATACACCCCAACCGAGGCCCAAACCCCTCTTCCTCAATATCCAAATCCATCCTATTTGCATCTCTCTACGCACAAAGCTTAACTAACAAAATTCCAAATCTGCATGCCTGGCTACTCCATAATAAACCTGACATCCTAGCCATTTCTGAAACCTGGCTAAAACCTCATATCAAAAATGAAGAGATAGTGCCACCCAATTACAGAACAGATAGAACCCATAAAAAGGGTGGTGGAGTAGCACTACTCTACTCATCCTCCCTATGCATAACACCTTATAATAAAGACATTCCCCAATTCGGTAATGCAGAATTAATACTAGCCCATCTTCAGTTAAACAAACACAAATATATATACAAAGCCTCCCTTTACATACCCCCTGGAAACAATATACCAATACACGAAGAGATCCGCTCCTGGCTTTCAACTAACATCTGTAATGAAACTATAATCATGGGAGACACCAACATAAACTGGTCCTCCATTCTATCCCCTACTGACTCCCTCAACATCAACCTATATAACTACTCTCAACTCATCAACTCCATAACTAGGCCATGTGCAAAGACCTCACTAGTGGCAACATCTTAGACTGGATTCTAGTCTCCCACCCTCACTACTACCCCAAAAGTGGAACACTTCCCGACTCCCTCAGTGACCACCTTCCCATCTTCACAACACGTTTTCCTTCTCCCCTACAAGTTACTCATAACTACATCACTACCCGATGCCATAAAAACTTTAACCTAGAAGCTTTCTCTGACTCCCTAAAATCCCTTAACTGGTACCCTTTAAAAACTCTACCCCTCAACAATGCAATCACTTACTTCAATACTATCTTTCTAAATCTTCTAGATACTTACGCTCCCTTAATAACTAAAAGAATAAAAAAGAAATCCAGCCCCTGGTTAACAAAAAACACACTGACAAACATGCGACTTAGAGACAAAGCCTGGACACAATATCACAGGAACAAATCCTAATCTACCCTTAATGAATACAAAACTCTTCGTAACTCAGTTAAAAAGCTTATCTATGCAGACCGTCGCAACTACTTCTCCCAACTTCAAAGCAACCACAAAACCAACCCACAAATGTTCTGGAGAGGTATAAACACCCTCCTAAAACCTGGTACTATAGAAAACCCAATACCCTGCCAAAATACACAAGACACTGATCTTGCCACACAATTCAACTCTTTTTTCATAGATTCTATTTCCAAACTTACTTCCTCTTTCTCAAATAAACAACCAACTACTTCCACTTCTCCTCACCCAGCTCCCCCTCCATCTTCTTTCTCTGATCCCCCACCCTCTCAACCCCCAGCCTTCCACATTAAAATGATTCCTACTTCCACCATAAAAAAACTCCTACAGAAACTAAAACCATGCACCGATGCCCCTGATAACATTCCCTCATACTTCCTCAGCATAGCTGCTGAAGCCATTGCTCTTCCTATCAGTATCCTAATCAACCGCTCCATCCAAGAAGGCAATGTTCCCCAAATCTGGAAAAAAGCTTACATCATTCCTCTCCGTAAAGGTGGAACTAATACTAATATCACCAACTTCCATCCCATCGCCATCCTCTCTCCCATTTCAAAAATCCTAGAGAAATGTATCCATCTTCAACTCCTTCCCCATCTCTTAGATAACAACCTATTAACTCCTACCCAGCATGGATTCAGACCCCATCACAGTACCATGACAGCCCTCCTGTCCTTCCTAGAAACTGTGAATAAAGCTAGAGATTCTGGCCTCACTGTTTCTACCATCCTACTTGATCTTTCTAAAGCCTTTGACACTATCTCTCATAACTTACTTCTTACTAAACTATCTAAACTAAACCTTACATTATCATCCCTTACTTGGTTTACCAGCTATCTCTCTAATAGGCAACAAGCTGTCAAGTGGAAGAAAGCCACCTCCTCCTTTCTCAACACCCCACAGGTGTCCCACAAGGTTCTATACTGGGCCCCCTCCTCTTCAATATTTTCATTAATGACTTTTTCCACTCTATCCCTCTTGCAAACATTATTCAATATGCAGATGATTCCACAATTATCTGTGCTGTCTCATCCATCCCAACCCTTTTAAAACTTACTCAAGATGCCTTCTCCTCCACTGAACAGTGGATGAAAGACAACCATCTAGCACTTAATGCTGCTAAAACTAAACTAATGATATTTACTCCCTCTAAAACTAATAACTTTGACAGGAATTTATTCTCCATCACCAGCCAAAATAACACACCTCTTGAGCTGGTATCTGAAACCAAACTACTAGGAGTCCAAATCGATGACAAGCTTAATTTCAACTCCCATCTGCTACTAAACATTAAAAAAAAACATCAAAAACTCGGCATGCTCTACCGACATAATCGGTTCCTCACCTCAACTACAAAACATACTCTTTCTACCACATTTCTCCTTCCCTCCCTTCTCTATGGTGCCCCTCTTCTAACAAACCTACAATCATCTCTCAAAACCAAACTGTCCTCTTGCTACAATAAAATAGCCAGATTTGCCACCAGCAACAAATCATCAACCCATCACTGTGTACCTCTTCACAAAGTCAACTGGCTAGAACTTCCCAACTACCTTTCCTACACTCAGCTTACCTATGTTCATAAACTCATATTCCAACCATACCTCTGTCCCTCCCTTTCAACTACCTTTAAAATGCACCACACCCAAAGACGTCTAATATCAAACAATCAAAACCTTATTGAGGTTTACAGACCCCTCCACACCCCAGGACAAAACCTCCTGTCCTTCTCACTAGCACGCTTATGGAACTCCCTACCCACCTCCATTCGTACAACCACTAGCCTCCCATACTTTAAAAAACGACTTCATTCTCATCTAACAACATGGCAATGCTCCTGCTCCCATCCCCCATAACCTACTCTCCACTCTTCTTCTCTTCCCCTTCTTACAAATCCCAGATAGTGAATTCAAGCTTGCTTGTAGTATATAATTTCCTTACTTATACCCAGCAATCTCTTAGCCTACTGCATCTAACTACCTATCCCTATAATTCCTTACTTATACCTAGCAATCTCTTAGCCTACTGCATCTAACTACCTATCCCTATAATTCCTTACTTATTCCTAAATTCCTTACTTATACCTAGCAATCTCTTAGCCTACCGCATCTAACTACCTATCCCACTAATAAAAAAAAAAAAAAAAATTCTACTTTAAATACTATTGCATTTATTACTTTTGATTAAAATATATTTGACCTGATTATAACCTGAAATTGTATAATGTTACTCTCTGTAATCTTCATGTAATCTATGTGTGGAACTTAATCTTTGTATAATCTGTATGTGGAGCTTTTCTCCCCAGGACTCCATTGAAAACGGGTTCCTTGGGCCCAATGGACTATCCTGGTTAAACAACTGCAAATAAATAAATAAATAAATGTCACTAGGCAATGTGTGATGTTAAGATGTTAAAAAAATAAAAAGTTTTGAAGGAGAGAAAAAAAATGTCTTCTATTCAGTATCATAAAAAAGTCTGAAGCCTAGAGTAGAAGCAAATATTCCCCTCCCAAACTTTTCAGAAGCTTTACCATCCTTGTCAGAAGACAGATGAGCACTGTCCAAAATATTGTTAGCAGACGGAGAAGAAATAGACATAGTAGCTGGGACAGACCTGAAATGAGAAAATAAATACATATTAAATTGAGAGAATTTATAAAACCCATCTGCCTTCATAGGGACTGAGGAATGATCATCAGGGGTAGTGAAAAGTCAAAAGCTCTGGGCAACGTCTCAGAATAACAGGAGAAAGTGAGGGGGCAGTCACTTTCCTCAGAATCAAAAAGTAGAACATGTGAATTAAACACAGAGGAAGATCTCGTCTTGTCCTTATCAGAATCATGCACTGTTCACTAAAGAGACCGCTTCTTTTTAAACCTTGAAATGTTTTTCCTCTATGTTATGCTATGTCACTATCCTGTATAATTTAGTTATACCTATACTCTTGTTTATATCATATAAAAAAACAAAGGAAGCGACAGGCCACGGCTGTAGAAAAATAAAAGCAATTTATTCCACACAAGACAAAGTTGAGCACTTTCGCGGACTAAGCCACTTCATCAGACAATAAAAACAGAACAAAGCCCCCATTTTACACTATTTCAGAACAACTCAATTGATAGAATCCCCACCTTCATTTAAAGGCACATATCATAAAAATTACTATTTTCAAGAGATTCACTGTGTTACCTAAAAAGCTTAAAGTCAAATTACACTTAAATTCATAGCGTAGAGATGTACAAATAATAACATATAAATGGGAGTAAACATATGTAAATACAACTACTTAGGCAAATCCATGCCTAACAAAATAGGCTTAATATTTATTTTATCATTCAGTCCCTTCCCTATACTAGCCCCAAGTCTCACAATCCATTCAAGTTCTTTGGTTTCAACTCTCAATTTCATATCTCCACCTCTGCCATTGTCTATAACCCTATCTATGACCATAAAAACAAATCTATGTGCATCTCCATGCCTCACAACATGTCTCGCCAAAGCATTTGTTTCCACTAGCCTCCCTATATCATAACAATGCTCTCTCATTCTATCCCCGAGTCTCCTGGTGGTCATACCAACATAGAATGACATACAGGCCAGACAATGGGCCAAATAGACAATGTTGACACTATTACAATTTGCTGAAAGTTTAAATTTAAACACTCTCTTCATATCTGGATGCTTGAATTCTCCACTGGTGTCTACATATGCACAGAAATTGCATCCACTGCAAGGGAGAGTACCACAGTCACTCACAGCACAAGCCTGTGCCACACCCGGTTGTGGCCGAAGTCCACATACTATTCTCTTCAAATTCTTTTTATTTTTAAAACTATGCTTCGGGGTTCCCCCACTAAGCGTTTAACCTCATCATTTTTTATGACATTTGTTTTTTGGAAGCACAGCTTACCGTTACCACTTATTTTTTACTTCTCTACTGCGGTTTATATGTCTGTAACCCGGGCTACTCCTGCACATGCTCATATCAAATTAGTGCTCTACCCCAGTACATGAACCAAAACAACAATAAAATAAATAAACAAGGACCATCAGGAACAGTGGAAAAAGAATTAACTTTAAACAGTCACATTTCTGTTCTGTTCCAAACGATTCAAAGCCTGCAATAAACCTCTAACCAATGTAATGAACTCATCTCTATCATCACAAAAACTGTTGTCTAATGTAATGCACTTAAGTTTTTGTTTCTTTTTCCAAGGGAAATCCTTAGGAGAAAGGATTAAGGATGGCACTTGTACCTGTGAAAAAGGTCTCTTACATTGGTCAACCTGGGCAGAATCTCCAGATGAAACTCCCATGATTGAAGACAGTGGCCCTCTCATGCCCAGTAAAAACACATGAACAGTCAGAAAGGATGCGGCGAACCCCTGGTCCATTGTGGAAGAATGGACTATACCAGAGGGTCCCACAGAAATCAGCAAGTTGTCTGAGGAAAGTACAGTTTTGTACCTACCATAAATGTAGATGTTCGAGTGCTCATACAGCTGCAGTCATTACAGATGGGTTATCCTGCCATCAGGCGGGCCCTCGGTCGGCCGAATTCCAAAGTCTAGGTCCGGCGTCGGTTGTCGTCGCTTCTTCCCTGACGTCAGTGCGGCAGGGGTAAAAAAGAGGCAGCCAACATCATTTTCTTCAGTTTTTCTTGCCCCAGATGTCAGGTGCCCCCAGAAGGAAGGCAAAACATAATGTTATGCAAACATGCAATATAGATAAATCAAAAAACAGTAGTTGCAAGCAAATACACCATAAAAGAATACCCCAAATAGGTTGTATGATAAAGGTGTTTGTCATAAGGCCTGTCCTAAGAGGGGACGGAGGGGGAGTAACCTGGACTGCAGCTGTATGAGCACTCGAACATCTACATTTATGGTAGGTACAAAACTGTACTATGTTCATCGTGCAAACAGCTGCAGTCATTACAGATGGGTAGAATCCCAAAGCTAAGTAAGGGTGGTAGGCACTAAGTGGAACTAGGAGGAGCGAGGATGCCCTGCAGGACTGCTGTGGCAAAGCCAGCTCTAGATTTTGAGTATAGTGGAAGGTGGTAGTGCTTGGAGAAAGTGTGCACTGAACTCCAAGTAGCTGCTTCCAAAATGTCCTTGGTAGGGACCCCCTAAGGAAGGCTGCAGAGGTAGCTGTGGCCCTGGTGGAGTGGGATCTGATGTATGCAGGCACAGATTTTCCATGAAATGAATAACAAAAGCGTATGCAGTGGGCTATCCATTTTGAAATTGTCCGTTTGGAAACAGCCTTTCCTTGAGCACCTGTAGCATAGGACACAAAGAGTTGCTCAGATTTCCTGAATGGCTTTGTTCTGTCCAAGTAATAACGAAGTTGTCTGTGAATGTCCAAGGAATGTAGTAGTCTCTCCCCTTTGTTCTGTGTATTTGGATAAAAGGTAGGTAAATGGATAGTCTGATTCAAAGCTACACTGGATACTACCTTTGGCATGAAGGTAGGGTTGGTTCGTAAGGAAACTCTGTCCTGATGGAAAATGATGAATGGTTGCACAGCCATGAGGGCCTGTAGTTCCGAAACCCTGCGTGCTGAGGTGATAGCCAGAAGGAAGGCTGTTTTCCATGACAAGTATTGGAGCTCTGTTGAAAAAAGCCGGCTCAAAGGGAGGCAGGGTCAGCTTTTCCAATACGAAGTTGAGGTCCCAAGCTGGAACTGGTGGTTTCCTTGGGGGTTTTATATTTTTTGCCCCTCTGAGGAACTGCCTTAATAGAGGATGTGAGAATAAAGGAGGATCTGTGTTGTACTGTGCAGAAATGGCTGAAGCGTGGATCTTGATGGAGGAGTAGGAAAGGCCACTGTTTAACAACTCAGCTAGGTACTGTAAAATTTGAGGTATATTTATTACCCAAGGATTCTTTATATTTGGCGGAGTAAGCTTTTCTAGTAGAAGGTCTTCTGGCCTCCAAGATGACATCCTGCACCTCCTTGGAGAGGAGAGTCTGTTGGAGAATTAAGGTATTCTCCATGCAGCTAGATTTAGGGTTTTGAGCTGGCTGTGAAGGGTTTTATAGTTGTGCTGGGACAACAGAAGAGGGACTAGAGGTAGGATCCATGGTGGGGAGTGTGTCAGGCTCTTTAGGAGCGGATACCAGTGTTGTCGTGGCCAGTCTGGAGCAATGAGAATCATTTGTGGCCTCTCTGCTCTGGCTTTTAATAGAACTTTGGTCAGTAGAGGAAGAGGCGGGAAGGCATAGACTGTCAATGTTGTCCAATTGAAAGAGAGTGCGTCCACTTTCCAGGCCTGTGGAAAATTTTTTCAACTGGTAATTTCTGTGGGTAGCAAATAGATCTATGTCTGGCTGTCCCCATGCCTGAGTTATCTTTGAGAAAACTTGAGGATGCAACTTCCATTCGTGTGGATCTGTCATATTTCTGCTTAGGTTGTCTGCCAGTGTGTTTTCTTTCCCTGGCAGGAATTGTGCCTGTAGTTGAATTTGCAATTCCAGTGCTGTGTTCCATAGGATCATGGCTTGCCTGCACAGGGGGTATGAATGAGTCCCCCCCTCTTTGTTTATGTACCACATGACTGTGGTGTTGTCTGTCCTTATCAATAACTGACCTGGATGCAGTAGGTCCTTGAAGGTCATAAGGGCATTTTGCACGGCTAGCATCTCCTTTTGGTTGATGTGCAGGTGCATCTCTTTTTGGGACCATTTTCCCTGAATGCACTGATCTGTCATGTGTGCTCCCCAGGCGTAGTCTGAGGAATCCGTTGTGATGATTTGAGTTGCTTGAGGTACACAGAAAGGGAGACCGGTGTTTCTTTGGCATGCTTGAGCCCACCACAAAAATTCCTTCTTAAGGCATGGAATGAGTGGTATAATTGTTTCCAAGCTATGGCTGTGTTGAGACCATATGTTTTTTAGGTACCATTGTAGTTTCCTCATATGCAGCTTTGTACATGGGATTAGTAGGATGCAAGATGCCATGAATCCCAGAGCCTGCAGGACTTTCCTTGCAGTTAGTCTGGTGAAAGTTGCCATTTTGCTGAAGTATTGAGACAGTTGTCCTTGTTTGTCTGGCGTGAGGTAGGCCATCTGGGTAGTTGTATTTAAGCTGGCACCCAGGAAAATTACCTGTTGAGAAGGTATTAGTTTTGATTTCTTTTTGTTCACTGTGTATCCCAGGAAGTTTAACAGTTTTAATACAAACGCCAGATGCTGCAATAGAATGTCCTTGCTGTCCGCTTGGATCAGGCAGTCGTCCAGATATGGGTAGATTTGTATTCCTTGTAGTCTGCAGAAGGCAATTACAGATGCCAGGCATTTCGTAAACACTCTGGTGCAGTAGATAAGCCAAAGGGCAATGCAGAGAATTGGTAATGGGTTGAACCTGCAAGAAATCGGAGGTATCTTCTGCAACCTTGTCTGATAGGGACATGCAGGTATGCCTCCTTGAGGTCCAGTGTTACCAGCCAAGACTCATTGCCCAGCATGGGAAGAAGCTGCTGTAATGTGTGCATCTTGAATTTTGGCACCTGTAGATATGTGTTTAGGATGGATAGGTCTAAGATAGGTCTTCAATCTTTGTCTTTCCTTGGTACCAGGAATAGTCTGGAATAAAACCCTTGACCTTGTTCTTTTGCAGGTACCTCTTGAATTGCTTTCATGTCCATGAGAGCTGAAATTTGTCTTTGTGCCTCTGCCCTTTGATTTTGTGGCAGGTTTGGCATGCCTCTCGTTTTTGGAAGGGTGTGAAAGTGGAACCTGTAGCCTCGGTCTATAATGTCCAAAATCCATTTGTCTTTTGTAACAATATGCCAGTTTTTTGAAAATAATGCCAGTTTTCCGCCCAAAGGTGCTGCCATTAAAGCTGTGCTTGGCAGGCACAGGGGGAAGTCATTGTGTCAGTTTTCTAAATGACTGTGATCTATCTTCTCCACCTCTTTGGGTTGGTGCTTGCCACTGTCTTGCTCTGTAAGATCCTTGAGGTTGTCCTCTACCCCTTGGGCGTCTGTATCTGCCCCTTTGAGGTCTGTCCGTGGCTGGAAAGGACCAATTTTTTGAAGGCCAGTTTCTGCTGAAGCGTGGAGGTTGTACCTGCAAGAAATCTTTCACTGTTAGCATAGATTTCGCTTTTTCCTCCATTTTCTATAGTACCTTCTCAGCTTTAACACCAAACAATACATCTTTTTGAAGTGGTGCATCTAATAACTTTGCTTTGACATGATCTGGTAAGGTTTGCTCTTTGAGCCAAGCATGTCTACGTATAACAGACCCCGTGATAGCAGCTCTACATGAGGCCTCTAAAGCATCAAAACCACACTGCAAGGTATGTTTACCCACTTGCTCTGCACCATGCAACAAATCCTGCAACTCTTTCAAATCTGGTTGTTCTGTTTGTGTCATTTTGCTTTTCAACTGAAATAACAAAAACTGTTGGTACTTTAACATATGGAACTGACAGTTTAATGCCCTCATGGTTAAAGTGGCAGATGTATACACCATTTTCCCCCACCTTTCTAATGCTCTGGAATCTCTCTCTGAAGGTAAAGGGTTTTTAGCAGTAGAGGCCTTTATTCCCTTGGGACCCTGTGAAATAGTTTCTGAGTCAGCAGTATGGCTTTTATAAAGGAACTGGTGAGAATCAGGAACCCGGTAATACCCGTCTGGTTTAACAGGGGCTGGAGGTAAAGAATCTGGATTAAGGCTGGCTTCTGCGTACACATCATCCAAAATATCTAAAACAGGAGGGATAGCCAGGGGCCTATGCTGGGGGAGCAGTAGAAATTCCCTGAGCCTTTTCTTGGAATCTGAGTAATCTTGGCCTTCCCAGTGAAAGTGTTCCATCAATGTATGCAGGGTTTCCCCAAAAGAGTAGTCCTCAGGGGGGGAGACAGAGGGAATAGACTCCTCAGCATCAGAGTCTTCGAAAGGGGAATAGGCATAATCCTGGTCCTCAGAATGTTCTGAGGTAATAGAAGCCTGGTCTGAGGAAGGGTAGTCTTCCTCCAATCTGGGTCTTTTGTCAGAGGAGGGTTGAAAACCCCTGATGAGAGTTATCAAATCCTCAGCCATTTTAAGCATCTGCTTTTTAGGCATGGGGCCTTGAGAGGAGGTCTGAGGACCCTGTTTTTTAGTTTTCATGGCAGCTTTAGATTTAGTGAAGGATTTAACAGAGAAGGTGGAAGGCCTGAAGACGCCTTCAGAAATGGCAGGCCTGACTAAATTTAGAGTTTCCCCGCCAAGAGTGGCGTCGGTATCTGCAGCAGGAATTGAGACCGAGGAGCCTGCGACCTCGGGTACTGAAATCACTGGTAAAATAGTTTCATCGGTATTCAGGGGCTG
The DNA here is from genome assembly GCF_019279795.1 of Protopterus annectens. Lineage (NCBI taxonomy): Eukaryota > Metazoa > Chordata > Ceratodontiformes > Protopteridae > Protopterus > Protopterus annectens. Next base: position 806,208,412 of record NC_056750.1, on the reverse strand, counting down.
CGTAGGCGCCTCGCTGAGAACAGGAGAACCGGTAGTTGGCCTAAGCATGGTCTCAGTACTCGGTGTGGACCTCGGATGTCGGTCCTTATCTTTGTGTCTTTTGCTTAAAACTGGAGTCGGTGTATCCAACGACATGATATAATTAAATTTTTTGCCAAAATAATGAAGGGCAAACTCCGCCCGGTGCTTAATAGTGCGCTTGTTGAACCTAGCACAAAAACGGCAGGCCGAGACGTCGTGGTCTGGGCCTAAGCAAGGTATACAGAAAGAGTGGCAATCCTTATGCAGTATTTGCTTCCCACAAGAAATGCAATTATTAACTTGTCTGACATCGGTCTGAGGCAAGAAAAGTTTCCCCAGTGGGGTACTTAGCTTTAAAAAAGACTTCGGCTGAAATACTTTCGTAAATCTCAGGAGCTGGCCGACCGGCACTTGCGAACTGCTTCTGCTTCGGGCACCGCGCGGTAAGAAAGACTGAAGAAAATGGCATCGGCTGCCTCTTTTATACCCCTGCCGCACTGACGTCAGGGAAGAAGCGACGACAACCGACGCCGGACCTAGACTTTGGAATTCGGCCGACCGAGGGCCCGCCTGACGGCAGGATAACCCATCTGTAATGACTGCAGTTGTATGCACGATGAACATCAACCTGTGGCCACTACAGTGTCACTCACCAGCAGCTGAGGCTCTGACTGATGCAGTGCTGTAGGTAAGGACTCCCTATCAGTTTTCTTTTTCTTAGGTATCACAGAAGAAAGAACCAAAAGGATGGGCAAGTGAATCCACGTTCCTGCCAAGAAAGAAGTCTTTTCCCTGAAAAGCACAATTAGAAGGAGTCAGAATGCAAGCTGTCATTAAAGTGTTCACAAGCAGCACACACACTTCCATTTCCTCCAATATACACCAATGCTAATAAAACACAAAAGTAAATGCAACAACAGTAGACTTTTACAACAAAGCATTGCACGTGCCAGACTGTGGTGACGTAGCAGTTCAAACAACACTGTAAAAACAGCATAGAAATAGCAGTATTCATAAAGAAGACCCGGTATACAATTCACACAAAAAAAAAGTACAGAAGGAACTCCCCAGTGGGAACTTACTAGAAGAAAAAGACAAATCAGTCCAAAGAACCACAGGAGGAGTGCTTTCATGGGACCCCAAGATGCTGTTTTCTCCATTTGGAGCTACGGCCACAGCACCCTGGATGCATGTGTGGGGGAAGATGTATATTTCTACAGAAGGGGCAAGCTCTCTGTAGCCCCCATTTGAGGAGACC